>NC_069499.1:1578700663-1578885663 GCF_027579735.1 Bombina bombina
ATCCTTTATACATTTATACATCAGGGCACTCTCACCCTCCCCAGTCCTACTGCCCTCTGCCAGGTGATCACTCTGTGTGTATCCTTTATACATTTATACATCAGGGCACTCTCACCCTCCCCATTCCTACTGCCCTCTGCCAGGTGATCACTGAGTGTATCCTTTATACATTTATACATCAGGGCACTCTCAGCCTCCCCAGTCCTACTGCCCTCTGCCAGGTGATCACTCTGTGTGTATCCTTTATACATTATACATCAGGACACTCTCACCCTCCCCAGTCCTACTGCCCTCTGCCAGGTGATCACTGAGTGTATCCTTTATACATTTATACATCAGGGCACTCTCACCCTCCCCAGTCCTACTGTCCTCTACCAGGTGATCACCCTGTGTGTATCCTTTATACATTTATACATCAGGGCACTCTCACCCTCCCAGTCCTACTGCCCTCTGCTAGGTGATCACTCTGTGTGTATCCTTTATACATTTATACATCAGGGCACTCTCACCCTCCCCAGTCCTACTGCCCTCTGCCAGGTGATCACTCTGTGTGTATCCTTTATACATTTATACATCAGGGCACTCTCACCCTCCCCAGTCCTACTGCTCTCTGCTAGGTGATCACTGAGTGTATCCTTTATACATTTATACATCAGGGCACTCTCACCCTCCCCAGTCCTACTGTCCTCTACCAGGTGATCACCCTGTGTGTATCCTTTATACATTTATACATCAGGGCACTCTCACCCTCCCCAGTCCTACTGTCCTCTACCAGGTGATCACCCTGTGTGTATCCTTTATACATTTATACATCAGGGCACTCTCACCCTCCCAGTCCTACTGCCCTCTGCTAGGTGATCACTCTGTGTGTATCCTTTATACATTTATACATCAGGGCACTCTCACCCTCCCCAGTCCTACTGTCCTCTGCCAGGTGATCACTCTGTGTGTATCCTTTATACATTTATACATCAGGGCACTCTCACCCTCCCCAGTCCCACTGCCCTCTGCCAGGTGATCACTCTGTGTGTATCCTTTATACATTTATACATCAGGGCACTCTCACCCTCCCCAGTCCTACTGCCCTCTGCCAGGTGATCACCCTGTGTGTATCCTTTATACATTTATACATCAGGGCACTCTCACCCTCCCCAGTCCTACTGCCCTCTGCCAGGTGATCACTGTGTGTATCCTTTATACATTTATACATCAGGGCACTCTCACCCTCCCCAGTCCTACTGCTCTCTGCCAGGTGATCACTCTGTGTGTATCCTTTATACATTTATACATCACGGCACTCTCACCCTCCCCAGTCCTACTGCCCACTGCCAGGTGATCACACTGAGTGTATCCTTTATACATTTATACATCAGGGCACTCTCACCCTCCCCAGTCCTACTGCCCTCTGCCAGGTGATCACTCTGTGTGTATCCTTTATACATTTATACATCAGGGCACTCTCACCCACCCCAGTCCCACTGCCCTCTGCCAGGTGATCATAAGGGATTAAATGCTTATCGGTCGCTAGCCGTAGAAGGGTACATATAACAACTTAACTCTATAATAAAAACACAACAACTTTTTGTGGGTAAAATTTTTAACCGTCACAGGTTAAACATTTATTAATTAAATAAGTAACCATGGAAACCAACAAGGTTATGATGGCGGCTGAACGAATGCTATAATGACAACCCAGCACTGCAGAAGGTAAACGGCCCAAACGGAAACTGCAGCAGAGCGGGACCTCTGCTCATAGTAAAATTGCTACTAAGGGGTTAATGAGATCACGTGACCCACCCGCAAGGGGAAGGAGGGGCACCTCACATGCACTTGAGGCTATCCACCCCTCTCACTTTTAGACTGGTCATCACTCCCCCCGTTCACCCTTTCCAAGGCAACAGGGCCGTTACCTCCCGCCGAGAGGGTATAAAATAGGGACTACCCCCTAGAAAAGGGGATCCGCTACTCAGCCGCCAAAAGCCAGGTAGACTGGATATGGTAGACGCCCAATAACTAAAGAGGCTGACAAAGTTAGCCTGAATAGGCATACCCGTCGCCAACTAGGGGAAAAATTTAAATTTGGAAATGCTCAATTGACTATGTGGCTACTAAGTTAGCCTGAGAAGGCATTCTTAGCGCCTAGCACAATAAAATAAATTTGGAAGCCATCTTGTAATAGGGAAGGGAGGGAGGGGAAAGAACTCGTCTGCACCGGATTCCAGGAAGAAGAGGGCCAGGAAGCTGATGATCCCCACTTTTAAGGTGAGTAGTGGGCCCCTCCCTTGCATGCAACATTGTTGCAACTAACCTCCCTAGCCAGCCCTCTTCTCCTATCTCTCCCTTCAGCTTTAACCCTTAGCTTTGCTCCAGGCCCAATTGTGCCCTACACTGCCTTAAGGGATTAAATGCTTATCGGTCGCTAGCCGTAGAAGGGTACATATAACAACTTAACTCTATAATAAAAACACAACAACTTTTTGTGGGTAAAATTTTTAACCGTCACAGGTTAAACATTTATTAATTAAATAAGTAACCATGGAAACCAACAAGGTTATGATGGCGGCTGAACGAATGCTATAATGACAACCCAGCACTGCAGAAGGTAAACGGCCCAAACGGAAACTGCAGCAGAGCGGGACCTCTGCTCATAGTAAAATTGCTACTAAGGGGTTAATGAGATCACGTGACCCACCCGCAAGGGGAAGGAGGGGCACCTCACATGCACTTGAGGCTATCCACCCCTCTCACTTTTAGACTGGTCATCACTCCCCCCGTTCACCCTTTCCAAGGCAACAGGGCCGTTACCTCCCGCCACCAGATAGCATTGAGATGATAACTGTGCCGCCAACCAATAAAAGACAAACACAACCCAACCGGACTTAAAGGAGGGTTAATATGGCCTTACGAATGTCCTTTATAAAAATATCTAGGGCAACTGTCTCTAAATGAACCCTATCCATTCTATAACAATGGACCTTGTCGGCTGTAAGGGATTCGTGTTTAACTACGAATCCCCCATTACCCATGACGGTTCTAGCAACTGAGGAATTTATCTTCTTCCTGACCTGGTAAGCAGCGCTGTGGCTAGACATGTGATGCCATTCCAGCCTGGGAACTATGTTGGACCAACCGACCAACACATTCGGAATCCGAGCCCTGATCCAAGCGATATCCGCCTGCATGATCTTGATTAGCTCCAAGATCGGAATGGCGCCCAAATCATTGCCCCCTATATGGAGAATTATAACATGAGGTTTACCCCAGCGTACTAGGGCCTCCGGAATACGCGATGGAAGCGCGGGCCAACACATCCCTCTCTCCCCTAACCATCTAATTGAATCTAGGGTGAAAGGAAAGCCCAAATTCTGTCCCCCCGGAAGGGCGGAACTACGGATGGAGGCCCAATGCACATAGGAGTGCCCCACGATCCAGATCCTCTTGGCGCCGCTGACAGGTCCTGCAAAGACACATGGGATTAGCAACTGAAATAACACTAATCAACAACCTTGGATTAGAAACTAAACACATTATTCAACAACCGGTCGAATATAACCTTTAAACTTATTAGAACGCCATCTACCCAGACGGCAGATGGCTTCTACTGAAGAACCCTTCAAAGCAGCATTAGTAGCTGCCCCTATGCGAAACGAATGGGGAGCTATTCTAGACACATTTAAGCCTGCATGGGCAGCAGCCCTAGCTAGTATTCTACGAAACTGGAACGAGAGTTAAGTCCCATTAGCGTGAATTAACAGGGGGCCCTGTTCCGCTGGCCTATGCTCTAGAAACTGGTTCACTGCCCTCACAGGGCAGCAGTGACCATCGGACTGGGATATACGTATCCATGCACCTTTGCCGTCTTGATCAGTCTTTGATCACGGCAAATAAACTAACAGTAAATCCGTTCTGGCTCTGACATGGCCAAATTGTAGACCTTTGTCTGTGCTGGACTTAGAAGGCGCTACGAGCTCGCTTATTCGTAGCACTGCCGAATAGGCTAGTGCAAATGCAGCCCTGAATAATAAAAACTCGTAATGAGTTGAGCAGATGTGCGGCAAAGCGTCCACCAGCCGCTCGAGCCGGTCGTGCGTGATAGGCTCCCTAGAGTCCTTTTGTTGTGGTTGCAGCGTGCCCCAACCTTTAACAACCTGACGCACAAATTTTGAGTTAGCTGGATCCGGCAAAGCGAGTGTACGGTAAAAGAATGATAATGCCGCTAACCGAGAATGAACAGCTCCCTGCCGAGCGCCCACGCACCAAAGACTCACGAGCCAGTCACAAAGCGTGTCCTGAGACGCCTCAGCAGCCTCCACATTCTGACGTCGGCAAAACTCTTACCAGTCGTGCCAAAGTCTGACGTAGGAGCGCCATGTGTTGGGGGAAAAGTGACGCCTGCACAAGAGGAAGCAAGGATATCCGGGACAGAGAAACGGCACCCAATCAAGCCTGGATAGCGCGTCTGCTAAGACATTATTGACCCCCGAGACATGACGTGCTTGAAACTGGATATTAAGTTCGAGACAGCGTAACACCAGCTGTCTCAATAAATAAACTACAGCCGCAGATGTGGCCGAAAGACCATTCACCGCGTGGACGACACTGAGATTATCTGTCCAGAAGTTAACAGTCCTGTTTGCGAATTTGTTGCCCCACAGCTCGATAGCCAAAACTATAGGGAAGAGCTCCAAGAGGGTAAGGTTACGTGTTAGGCCCCAGGCTGACCAGTCTAGCGGCCAAGTGCCTGCGCTCCATTCCCCCTTGAAATATGCTCCATAACCCTTTGAACCTGCGGCATCAGTAAATAAGTGCAACAACTGACTGGAAATGAGTTCGGATCGCCATAATCGAATCCCATTGAAATGCTGAAGAAAAGTCTTCCAGATTCGCAGATCAGCTCTCATACCTTCAGAAACCCAAATTTTTTCAGAAGGTCTGAGTTTGCCCTTTAGCTTAGCCTCCAATCTCCGATTGAAGACTCTCCCCATGGGGATAACTCTGCCTGCAAAATTAAGAAGGCCGAGCAATGACTGTAACTGCCTAAGTGTAATGGTTACCATGGAAACGCCGCTTCAACCGCCTCAAGCATGCCCTGGACTTTACCAGAAGGCAGCCCGCAAAGTTTGTCTATGGTATCGATTTCGATACCCAGGAACGTGATGCCGCCTGCTGGGCCAAAACCCAGTGCAAGAATGTACTGAAGGTTTCAGATAATGCGCAAGAGATCGCACAGCCCATGGGCAAGCACCTATCCACATAAAACCCCTTTTGAAACTTGCAACCCATCAAATAAAATGATGAAGGGTGCAAGGGCAACAGGCGAAAGGCGGATTCAGTATCCAATTTCGCCAACAAGGCACCCGCACCAGCCCCCCGCACCAATTCCAGTGCGCTATCAAAAGATTGATATCGCACTGAGCTAAGCTCTGGGTCAATGGCATCGTTGACCGAAGGTGGGAAAGGTGCTGAATTAGACGGAATTTGGCCAATTCCTTCTTAGGTACCACACCTAATGGTGAAATGACCCTAATCGGCAAAAGGGGGGGGGGGGGGGAAAGGAAAAGGACCCACTACGCGGCCCATTGTGATTTCCTTATTCAGCTTGTCCCTAACAACCGCTGGGTATTGGTAAGCTGATTTGAGGTTACGATAGCATCTAGAGCCCTTAATGGCTTTTGTCACTGGTATATGAAAACCTTCAGTAAAGCCTTGGAAAAAACTTGTTCTGTGCTCTACCGGACGCAGAATCCTTTTTTCTGGCACATTCGCTCCCAGCGTGTGACCTGGCACAGTATCTGCACACGTGCCTGAATGCACATGAGTTACCTCTGTCGCATTTGCTATCTTGAAATGCCCAGCAGGTACCTCCCCTGCGCTTCGCTTTGGAAGCAGGAAAGGACTGATTGCCAGAGGAGGTGGAGGAGGAGAAGGACCCATGAGAGCCAAGGCGCTGCCAAAGATGCGTGTCAGTGGTATCGAAGGTGAGCACTGGATTACCAGCCATCTTCTACCTGAATTCCGCATCGTACTCTCTCCATGACCCATCACCAAACTTCCTCTGGATCCAGTGCATATTGTCAGTGTATTTAAGAATGGCATGACACTGGCCAGGGTATTTCTCTAAGTAACAAGAAGTGAAAAACTCTGAAACAGATTAACCACTCCTCAAATGTTTCAGGACGTTTGAACCTTTTAGGTCCAGTGCCATCGGCACTTTTCTCCCTCTGTCTACATGCCTCAGCAGATAATTCAAAAATGTTAACATATTAGCCCTGCTGTATCTTTTTAACGGTCTTTGGTTTCAAATGACCGTGCAAAGAGGGGGTGTACATGGTAAGGAATCGCCATGCAAGGCGACTTTCCTGTCCGAAACGAAATTAATTGGTGGACGTAGGTCCGCTGGGGAAGTGCTGTCCTGCATGGAATCGGGTGGAGCTATCGCCAGCTGCGTCTGTGCTATGTTCCCAACTGAACCTGACTGTATTACCTGCCACATTTTCTTAAGCATTGCAAACATGCGCTTCTGACCCCTACCCCTCAGCCCCAATGAGGTGTCGCTGTCACATTCAGAGTCTGAAAGGGATGAGTCAACCAGGTCATGTCGGTCATGTGTAAATGTGGAGGACTTACCGGGGACGGCAACTGCATTGTCCTGAGACTCCGGACCTGAAGCAGAAGGATCAGGCCTTGAAGCATCTTCCCGTTGATTGGAGTCGGTAGACGCTCCTCGCTGTAACGATGAACCCGCCTGTTCAGGAGGATTCGCTGAAGTAGAAGTAGACGAAGCCGAAGGCATATCAACCTGTTGCGGTTCCATCTGCGCTGCGGTCTGCAACAAAGAGAAGAGATCGCGAGCACTACGGACACCGGTAAAGGGAGGGTTAGTAGACCCCAAGCCTGATGCATTCTGGTCACTCATGCTGGCATTCGCAACACTAGAAACCCTCCTTGACACACCACCTCCCCCAGCTGAACTCTGTATGTTATGGTTCCCAACCGCATCATGACCCAATGTTCCATGCACTGCATTGACACCACCAACTTGCAATTGGGATGTTGCCACATTCATAGACCTCTATTTGGAACAGATTGCACATTCATAGCTGACCTACCTGCCTTAGAAACAGATTGCACATTCATGCCTGAAATCCTAGTGTGTGAAACAGATTGTGCATTCATACCTGCAATACCTGCATTTGACACAGATTGTACATTCATACTTTGAGGATTCGTGCAGCTACTGGTTGTATGTGATGCTGCGCTAAATTGAGTATGAGCTGTCCTGTTATCTGTGTGCATCTGCCCTTTGGCGTGTTCAAGCGTGACATTGTATTGTCCTGGAGCCTGGGCGTGCATCTGGCGTGATTCCATAGCACTTATTTGCCCACCTAACTGACTGCCTATCTCTTGTCCTAGCGCGTTAGCGCTTGATAGAATTCCTCTACCCAAATGAGTTAATCTATTACCCCTAGCGGTAACACCTCTCCTTGTGTTAAAGCCTCTGGTGAACCCTGCGGTAATTATAAGCATCTTCCGGCATCATGGTGCCCTCTACCTACTGCCGCCAACCTGCTAATGACCCATGAAGATGCCCGCTGCCGCCGCACTTGCACTCCCTTGCGGCCTATTAACCCTCCCCCGACCGACATCCTCTGCTGGTGCTCACCTTCCGGGAGCTGATGAGGATGCGGCCGCTCCCTTGGACTCCCGACGCTGCTGTGGCCGACGAAACCGGAACCGGAAATGGAGGGGCGCGTGACCGGAACTTCCGGTTGCGCACTTACTACCCGGCTTGGAGGACCTGCGGCCTGGCTTGGAGGACCCGACACCGGCATCACGTGAAAAGGAGCTGGAGGACCCGACAGAGACATCGCCTCCATGATGGAAGCCAGGATCGAGGAGACAGCCGACGCAGCCGACGGTGGGATTGCGGATATGAGAGATGAGACCGCCGATTCAGGTAAGATTACCGGATGGCTGGGGGCAGCAAATAAGGGCAGACAAGGTACCGGATGGTGTGCGGAGGACAGCATAGAAGGGCCGGATGGGGGAACATTTGAGACCGCTACATCGCCCAGGCACAGGCCGGATTAAAGGCCCCCAAAACGGGGATATGTGAACCAGTTAAGTCGCCCAGGCCGGACTGAAGGCCCAAAACAGGCCCTGGTTTCCGACATGCGGCCTAATTGAGCCATGCGGCCTGAGGGGGAAGCGAAAGCCAAACCGGGGCCTGGGGGCAAATCATGGCCTACCAGAGGGGCCAGAGAAGAACCTGTTTGAGGGCCCGAATAGGTGGAAGGGCCTGGGGTTGCCACGTGGGCCGTGTATGAGGGCGCCATATCATGATTGCTTATGGCTGGGGGGCTATCAGAAATAGGCCTGGAAGTTGGGGAGGCCATGCCCTCCGAATAGGCCACAGCCTGTGCATGTGGCCTGCCCGATGGAGTACCTAAGGCTTGAGGCCTAGTAGTAGAACCATGCAATTCAACCCCCAAATCACCCTCATGGCCATCTATTTGCAGTGAGGGCAATTGTTCCTGAGTATGGAGACAGGCCGATGTCACATCAGGCCTAGCCATTGCAGCTGATACATAGGCTGAATTATCTCCATCACTAGTTGCATGAATATTCAACCTACTAACTGTGTGACTAATCTGTGTTTTTTAAGCACAAGGCCTAGCCTTTTAGTGTACTGTGTAGGTGGTATTATATTATCAAATTCTTCAATACTATCTAGTGCACTTATCTGTTTTTTCTGTCTGTCTGATCCAGGTTTCTCAAACACCAACTCGTGGAAGCGCTGTGGAGGGAGTTTTGATCGTCTGGATCGCTGCATTGTTCACAGAAATTAAAAATCACCCTGAACAATAACAGAAAGAACTCGTCTGCACCGGATTCCAGGAAGAAGAGGGCCAGGAAGCTGATGATCCCCACTTTTAAGGTGAGTAGTGGGCCCCTCCCTTGCATGCAACATTGTTGCAACTAACCTCCCTAGCCAGCCCTCTTCTCCTATCTCTCCCTTCAGCTTTAACCCTTAGCTTTGCTCCAGGCCCAATTGTGCCCTACACTGCCTCTCTGTGTGTATCCTTTATACATTTATACATCAGGGCACTCTCACCCTCCCCAGTCCTACTGCCCTCTGCCAGGTGATCACTCTGTGTGTATCCTTTATACATTTATACATCAGGGCACTCTCACCCTCCCCAGTCCTACTGCCCTCTGCCAGGTGATCACTCTGTGTGTATCCTTTATACATTTATACATCAGGGCACTCTCACCCTCCCCAGTCCTACTGCCCTCTGCTAGGTGATCACTCTGTGTGTATCCTTTATACATTTATACATCAGGGCACTCTCACCCTCCCCAGTCCTACTGCCCTCTGCCAGGTGATCACTGTGTGTGTATCCTTAATACATTTATACATCAGGGCACTCTCACCCTCCCCAGTCCTACTGCCCTCTGCCAGGTGATCACTCTGTGCGTATCCTTTATACATTTATACATCAGGGCACTCTCACCCACCCCAGTCCTACTGCCCTCTGCTAGGTGATCACTCTGTGTGTATCCTTTATACATTATACATCAGGGCACTCTCACCCTCCCCAGTCCTACTGCCCTCTGCCAGGTGATCACTCTGTGTGTATCCTTTATACATTTATACATCAGGGCACTCTCACCCTCCCCAGTCCTACTGCCCTCTGCCAGGTGATCACTCTGTGTGTATCCTTTATACATTTATACATCAGGGCACTCTCACCCTCCCCAGTCCTACTGCCCTCTGCCAGGTGATCACTGAGTGTATCCTTTATACATTTATACATCAGGGCACTCTCACCCTCCCCAGTCCTACTGCCCTCTGCCAGGTGATCACTCTGTGTGTATCCTTTATACATTATACATCAGGACACTCTCACCCTCCCCAGTCCTACTGCTCTCTGCCAGGTGATCACTGTGTGTGTATCCTTAATACATTTATACATCAGGGCACTCTCACCCTCCCCAGTCCTACTGCCCTCTGCCAGGTGATCACTGAGTGTATCCTTTATACATTTATACATCAGGGCACTCTCACCCTCCCCAGTCCTACTGTCCTCTACCAGGTGATCACCCTGTGTGTATCCTTTATACATTTATACATCAGGGCACTCTCACCCTCCCAGTCCTACTGCCCTCTGCTAGGTGATCACTCTGTGTGTATCCTTTATACATTTATACATCAGGGCACTCTCACCCTCCCCAGTCCTACTGCCCTCTGCCAGGTGATCACTCTGTGTGTATCCTTTATACATTTATACATCAGGGCACTCTCACCCTCCCCAGTCCTACTGCTCTCTGCTAGGTGATCACTGAGTGTATCCTTTATACATTTATACATCAGGGCACTCTCACCCTCCCCAGTCCTACTGTCCTCTACCAGGTGATCACCCTGTGTGTATCCTTTATACATTTATACATCAGGGCACTCTCACCCTCCCCAGTCCTACTGTCCTCTACCAGGTGATCACCCTGTGTGTATCCTTTATACATTTATACATCAGGGCACTCTCACCCTCCCAGTCCTACTGCCCTCTGCTAGGTGATCACTCTGTGTGTATCCTTTATACATTTATACATCAGGGCACTCTCACCCTCCCCAGTCCTACTGCCCTCTGCCAGGTGATCACTCTGTGTGTATCCTTTATACATTTATACATCAGGGCACTCTCACCCTCCCCAGTCCTACTGCCCTCTGCCAGGTGATCACTGTGTGTATCCTTTATACATTTATACATCAGGGCACTCTCACCCTCCCAGTCCTACTGCCCTCTGCTAGGTGATCACTCTGTGTGTATCCTTTATACATTTATACATCAGGGCACTCTCACCCTCCCCAGTCCTACTGCCCTCTGCCAGGTGATCACTCTGTGTGTATCCTTTATACATTTATACATCAGGGCACTCTCACCCTCCCCAGTCCTACTGCCCTCTGCTAGGTGATCACTCTGTGTGTATCCTTTATACATTTATACATCAGGGCACTCTCACCCTCCCCAGTCCTACTGCCCTCTGCCAGGTGATCACTCTGTGTGTATCCTTTATGCATTTATACATCAGGACACTCTCACCCTACCCAGTCCTACTGCCCTCTGCCAGGTGATCACTCTGTGTGTATCCTTTATACATTTATACATCAGGACACTCTCACCCTCCCCAGTCCTACTGCTCTCTGCCAGGTGATCACTCTGTGTGTATCCTTTATACATTTATACATCAGGGCACTCTCACCCTCCCCAGTCCTACTGCCCTCTGCCAGGTGATTACTGTGTGTATCCTTTATACATTTATACATCAGGGCACTCTCACCCTCCCCAGTCCTACTGCTCTCTGCCAGGTGATCACTCTGTGTGTATCCTTTATACATTTATACATCAGGGCACTCTCACCCTCCCCAGTCCTACTGCCCTCTGCCAGGTGATCACTGTGTGTGTATCCTTTATACATTTATACATCAGGGCACTCTCACCCTCCCCAGTCCTACTGCCCTCTGCCAGGTGATCACTCTGTGTGTATCCTTTATACATTTATACATCAGGGCACTCTCACCCTCCCCAGTCCTACTGCCCTCTGCCAGGTGATCACTCTGTGTGTATCCTTTATACATTTCTACATCAAGGCACTCTCACCCTCCCCAGTCCTACTGCCCTCTGCCAGGTGATCACTCTGTGTGTATCCTTTATACATTTATACATCAGGGCACTCTCACCCTCCCCAGTCCTCACTGCCCTCTGCCAGGTGATCACTCTGTGTGTATCCTTTATACATTTATACATCAGGGCACTCTCACCCTCCCCAGTCCTACTGCCCTCTGCCAGGTGATCACTGTGTGTATCCTTTATACATTTATACATCAGGACACTCAACCTCCCAAGTCCTCAGCAGTACCTCACAGCAGTGATCAGCAGATAGCCAGCAGTACCTCACAGCAGTGATCAGTAGATAGCCAGCAGTACCTCACAGCAGTGATCAGTAGATAGTCAGCAGTACCTCACTGCAGTGATCAGTAGATAGCCAGCAGTACCTCACAGCAGTACTCAGTAGATAGCCAGCAGTACCTCACAGCAGTGATCAGTAGATAGCCAGCAGTACATTACAGCAGTGATCAGTAGATAGCCAGCAGTACCTCACAGCAGTGATCAGTAGATAGCCAGCAGTACCTCACAGCAGTGATCAGTAGATAGCCAGCAGTACCTCACAGCAGTGATCAGTAGATAGCCAGCAGTACCTCACAGCAGTGATTAGTAGATAGCCAGCAGTACCTCACAGCAGTGATTAGTAGATAGCCAGCAGTACCTCACAGCAGTGATCAGTAGATAGCCAGCAGTACCTCACAGCAGTGATCAGTAGATAGCCAGCAAAACATTACAGCAGTGATCAGTAGATAGCCAGCAGTACCTCACAGCAGTGATCAGTAGATAGCCAGCAGTACCTCACAGCAGTGATCAGTAGATAGCCAGCAGTACCTCACAGCAGTGATCAGTAGATAGCAAGCAGTACCTCACAGCAGTGATCAGTAGATAGCCAGCAGTACCTCACAGCAGTTATCAGTAGATAGCCAGCAGTACCTCACAGCAGTGATCAGTAGATAGCCAGCAGTACCTCACAGCAGTGATCAGTAGATAGCCAGCAGTACCTCACAGCAGTGATCAGTAGATAGCCAGCAGTACCACACAGCAGTGATCAGTAGATAGAAAGCAATACCTCACAGTAGTACTCAGTAGATAGCCAGCAGTACCTCACAGCAGTGATCAGTAGATAGCCAGCAGTACCACACAGCAGTGATCAGTAGATAGAAAGCAATACCTCACAGTAGTACTCAGTAGATAGCCAGCAGTACCTCACAGCAGTGATCAGTAGATAGCCAGCAGTACCTCACAGCAGTGATCAGTAGATAGCCAGCAGTACCTCACAGCAGTACTCAGTAGATAGCCAGCAGTACCTCACAGCAGTACTCAGTAGATAGCCAGCAGTACCTCACAGCAGTGATCAGTAGATAGCCAGCAGTACCTCACAGCAGTGATCAGTAGATAGCCAGCAGTACCTCACAGCAGTGATCAGTAGATAGCAAGCAGTACCTCACAGCAGTGATCAGTAGATAGCCAGCAGTACCTCACAGCAGTACTGAGTAGATAGCCAGCAGTACCTCACAGCAGTGATCAGTAGATAGCCAGCAGTACCTCACAGCAGTGATCAGTAGATAGCCAGCAGTACCTCACAGCAGTGATCAGTAGATAGCCAGCAGTACCTCACAGCAGTGATCAGTAGATAGCCAGCAGTACCTCACAGCAGTGATCAGTAGATAGCCAGCAGTACCTCACAGCAGTACTCAGTAGATAGCCAGCAGTACCTCACAGCAGTGATCAGTAGATAGCCAGCAGTACCTCACAGCAGTGATCAGTAGATAGCCAGCAGTACCTTACAGCAGTGATCAGTAGATAGCCAGCAGTACCTTACAGCAGTGATCAGTAGATAGCCAGCAGTACCTTACAGCAGTGCCTCAGAGCAGTGATCAGTAGATAGCTAGCAGTGCCTCACAGCAGTGATCAGTAGATAGCCAGCAGTACCTCACAGCAGTGATCAGTAGATAGCCAGCAGTACATTACAGCAGTGATCAGTAGATAGCCAGCAGTACCTCACAGCAGTGATCAGTAGATAGCTAGCAGTGCCTCACAGCAGTGATAAGTAGATAGCCAGCAGTACCTCACAGCAGTGATCAGTAGATAGCCAGCAGTACCTTACAGCAATGATCAGTAGATAGCTAGCAGTACCTCACAGCAGTGATCAGTAGATAGCCAGCAGTACCTCACAGCAATGATCAGTAGATAGCCAGCAGTACCTCACAGCAGTGATCAGTAGATAGCCAGCAGTACCTCACAGCAGTGATCAGTAGATAGCCAGCAGTACCTTACAGCAGTGATCAGTAGATAGCCAGCAGTACCTCACAGCAGTGATCAGTAGATAGCCAGCAGTACATTACAGCAGTGATCAGTAGATAGCCAGCAGTACCTCACAGCAGTGATCAGTAGATAGCCAGCAGTACCTCACAGCAGTGATCAGTAGATAGCCAGCAGTACCTCACAGCAGTGATCAGTAGATAGCCAGCAGTACCTCACAGCAGTACTCAGTAGATAGCAAGAAGTACCTCACAGCAGTGATCAGTAGATAGCCAGCAGTATCTCACAGCAGTGATCAGTAGATAGCCAGCAGTACCTCACAGAAGTGATCAGTAGATAGCCAGCAGTACTTCACAGCAGTGATTAGTAGATAGCCAGCAGTACCTCACAGCAGTGATCAGTAGATAGCAAGCAGTACCTCACAGTAGTACTCAGTAGATAGCCAGCAGTACCTCACAGCAGTGATCAGTAGATAGCCAGCAGTACCTCACAGCAGTACTCAGTAGATAGCCAGCAGTACCTCACAGCAGTGATCAGTAGATAGCCAGCAGTACCTCACAGCAGTGATCAGTAGATAGCCAGCAGTACCTCACAGCAGTGATCAGTAGATAGCCAGCAGTACCTCACAGCAGTGATCAGTAGATAGCCAGCAGTACCTCACAGCAGTGACGCAGTAGATAGCCAGCAGTACCTCACAGCAGTACTCAGTAGATAGCCAGCAGTACCTCACAGCAGTGACTCAGTAGATAGCCAGCAGTACCTCACAGCAGTGACTCAGTAGATAGCCAGCAGTACCTCACAGCAGTGATCAGTAGATAGCCCAGCAGTACCTCACAGCAGTGATCAGTAGATAGCCAGCAGTACCTCACAGCAGTGATCAGTAGATAGCCAGCAGTACCTCACAGCAGTGATCAGTAGATAGCCAGCAGTACCTCACAGCAGTGATCAGTAGATAGCCAGCAGTACCTCACAGCAGTGATCAGTAGATAGCCAGCAGTACCTCACAGCAGTGATCAGTAGATAGCCAGCAGTACCTCACAGCAGTACTCAGTAGATAGCAAGCAGTACCTCACAGCAGTGATCAGTAGATAGCCAGCAGTACCTCACAGCAGTGATCAGTAGATAGCCAGCAGTACCTCACAGCAGTGATCAGTAGATAGCCAGCAGTACCTCACAGCAGTGATCAGTAGATAGCCAGCAGTACCTTCACAGCAGTGATCAGTAGATAGCCAGCAGTACCTCACAGCAGTGATCAGTAGATAGCCAGCAGTACCTCACAGCAGTGATCAGTAGATAGCCAGCAGTACCTCACAGCAGTGATCAGTAGATAGCCAGCAGTACCTCACAGCAGTGATCAGTAGATAGCCAGCAGTACCTCACAGCAGTGATCAGTAGATAGCCAGCAGTACCTCACAGCAGTGATCAGTAGATAGCCAGCAGTACCTCACAGCAGTGATCAGTAGATAGCCAGCAGTACCTCACAGCAGTGGTCAGTAGAAAGCAAGCAGTACCTCACAGTAGTGATCAGTAGATAGCCAGCAGTAGCTCACAGCAGTGATCAGTAGATAGCCAGCGGTACCTCACAGCAGTACTCAGTAGATAGCCAGCAGTACCTCACAGCAGTGGTCAGTAGATAGCCAGCAGTACCTCACAGCAGTGATCAGTAGATAGCCAGCAGTACCTCACAGCAGTGATCAGTAGATAGCCAGCAGTACCTCACAGCAGTGATCAGTAGATAGCAAGCAGTACCTCACAGCAGTGATCAGTAGATAGCAAGCAGTACCTCACAGCAGTGATCAGCAGATAGCCAGCAGTACCTCACAGCAGTACTCAGTAGATAGCCAGCAGTACCTCACAGCAGTGATCAGTAGATACCCAGCAGTACCTCACAGCAGTGATCAGTAGATAGCCAGCAGTACCTCACAGCAGTGACTCAGTAGATAGCCAGAAGTACCTCACAGCAGTGACTCAGTAGAAAGCCAGCAGTACCTCACAGCAGTCCTCAGTAGATAGCCAGCAGTACCTCACAGCAGTTCTCAGTAGATAGCCAGCAGTACCTCACAGCAGTGATCAGTAGATAGCCAGCAGTACCTCACAGCAGTGATCAGTAGATAGCCAGCAGTACCTCACAGCAGTGATCAGTAGATAGCCAGCAGTACCTCACAGCAGTGATCAGTAGATAGCCAGCAGTACCTCACAGCAGTGATCAGTAGATAGCCAGCAGTACCTCACAGCAGTACTCAGTAGATAGCCAGCAGTACCTCACAGCAGTACTCAGTAGATAGCCAGCAGTACCTCACAGCAGTACTCAGTAGATAGCCAGCAGTACCTCACAGCAGTGATCAGTAGATAGCCAGCAGTACCTCACAGCAGTGATCAGTAGATAGCCAGCAGTACCTCACAGCAGTGATCAGTAGATAGCCAGCAGTACCTCACAGCAGTGATCAGTAGATAGCAAGCAGTACCTCACAGCAGTACTCAGTAGATAGCTAGCAGTACATTACATCAGTACTCAGTAGATAGCAAGCAGTACCTCACAACAGTGATCAGTAGATACCCAACAGTACCTCACAGCAGTACTCAGTAGATAGCCAGAAGTACCTCACAGCAGTGATCAGTAGAGATAGCCAGCAGTACCTCACAGCAGTGATCAGCAGATAACCAGCAGTACCTCACAGCAGTGATCAGTAGATACCCAGCAGTACCTCACAGCAGTATTTAGTAGATAGCCAGCAGTACCTCACAGCAGTACTCAGTAGATAGCCAGCAGTACCTCACAGCAGTGATCAGTAGATAGCCAGCAGTACCTTACAGCAGTAACTCAGTAGATAGGCAAAAAGTACCTCACAGAAGTACTCAGTAGATAGCTAGCAGTACCTCACATCAGTGATCAGTAGATAGCCAGCAGTACCTCACTGCAGTGATCAGTAGATAGCCAGCAGTACCTCACAGCAGTACTCAGTAGATAGCCAGCAGTACCTCACAGCAGTACTCAGTAGATAGCCAGCAGTACCTCACAGCAGTACTCAGTAGATAGCCAGCAGTACCTCACAGCAGTGATCAGTAGATAGCAAGCAGTACCTCACAGCAGTACTCAGTAGATAGCCAGCAGTACCTCACAGCAGTACTCAGTAGATAGCCAGCAGTACCTCACAGCAGTGATCAGTAGATAGCCAGCAGTACCTCACAGCAGTGATCAGTAGATACCCAGCAGTACCTCACAGCAGTGATCAGTAGATAGCCAGCAGTACCTCACAGCAGTACTCAGTAGATAGCCAGCAGTACCTCACAGCAGTGATCAGTAGATAGCCAGCAGTACCTCACAGCAGTACTCAGTAGATAGCCAGCAGTACCTCACAGCAGTGACTCAGTAGATAGCCAGCAGTACCTCACAGCAGTGATCAGTAGATAGCCAGCAGTACCTCACAGCAGTGATCAGTAGATAGCCAGCAGTACCTCACAGCAGTGATCAGTAGATAGCCAGCAGTACCTCACAGCAGTGATCAGTAGATAGCCAGCAGTACCTCACAGCAGTGATCAGTAGATAGCCAGCAGTACCTCACAGCAGTGATCAGTAGATAGTCAGCAGTACCTCACAGCAGTACTCAGTAGATAGCCAGCAGTACCTCACAGCAGTACTCAGTAGATAGCCAGCAGTACCTCACAGCAGTGATCAGTAGATAGCCAGCAGTACCTCACAGCATTACTCAGTAGATAGCCAGCAGTACCTCACAGCAGTGATCAGTAGATAGCCAGCAGTACCTCACAGCAGTGATCAGTAGATAGCCAGCAGTACCTCACAGCAGTGATCAGTAGATAGCCAGCAGTACCTCACAGCAGTGATCAGTAGATAGCCAGCAGTACCTCACAGCAGTGATCAGTAGATAGCCAGCAGTACCTTACAGCAGTGACTCAGTAGATAGCAGCAGTACCTCACAGCAGTGACTCAGTAGATAGCCAGCAGTACCTCACAGCAGTGATCAGTAGATAGCCAGCAGTACCTCACTGCAGTGATCAGTAGATAGCCAGCAGTACCTCACAGCAGTACTCAGTAGATAGCCAGCAGTACCTCACAGCAGTACTCAGTAGATAGCCAGCAGTACCTCACAGCAGTACTCAGTAGATAGCCAGCAGTACCTCACAGCAGTGATCAGTAGATAGCAAGCAGTACCTCACAGCAGTACTCAGTAGATAGCCAGCAGTACCTCACAGCAGTGATCAGTAGATAGCCAGCAGTACCTCACAGCAGTACTCAGTAGATAGCCAGCAGTACCTCACAGCAGTACTCAGTAGATAGCCAGCAGTACCTCACAGCAGTGATCAGTAGATAGCCAGCAGTACCTCAAAGCAGTGATCAGTAGATACCCAGCAGTACCTCACAGCAGTGATCAGTAGATAGCCAGCAGTACCTCACAGCAGTGATCAGTAGATAGCCAGCAGTACCTCACAGCAGTACTCAGTAGATAGCCAGCAGTACCTCACAGCAGTACTCAGTAGATAGCCAGCAGTACCTAACAGCAGTACTCTGTAGATAGCCAGCAGTACCTCACAGCAGTGATCAGTAGATAGACAGCAGTACCTCACAGCAGTACTCAGTAGATAGCCAGAAGTACCTCACAGCAGTGATCAGTAGTTAGCCAGCAGTAGCTCACAGCAGTGATCAGTAGATAGCCAGCAGTACCTCACAGCAGTGATCAGCAGATAGCCAGCAGTACCTCACAGAAGTGATCAGTAGATAGCCAGCAGTACCTCACAGCAGTACTCAGTAGATAGCCAGCAGTACCTCACATCAGTACTCAGTAGATAGCAAGCAGTACCTCACAGCAGTGATCAGTAGATAGCCCAAGCAGTACCTCACAGCAGTACTCAGTAGATATCCAGAAGTACCTCACAGCAGTGATCAGTAGTTAGCCAGCAGTACCTCACAGCAGTGATCAGTAGATAGCCAGCAGTACCTCAAAGCAGTGATCAGTCAGATAAGCCAGCAGTACCTCACAGCAGTGATCAGTAGATAGCCAGCAGTACCTCACAGCAGTATTAGTAGATAGCCAGCAGTCCCTCACAGCAGTACTCTGTAGATAGCAAGCAGCACCTCACAGTAGTTCTCAGTAGATAGCCAGCAGTACCTCACAGCAGTGATCAGTAGATAGCCAGCAGTACCTTACAGCAGTACTCAGTAGATAGGCAACAGTACCTCACAGTAGTACTCAGTAGATAGCCAGCAGTACCTCACAGCAGTGATCAGTAGATAGCCAGCAGTACCTCACAGCAGTGATCAGTAGATAGCCAGCAGTACCTCACAGCAGTACTCAGTAGATAGCCAGCAGTACCTCACAGCAGTGATCAGTAGATAGCCAGCAGTACCTTACAGCAGTTCTCAGTAGATAGCCAGCAGTACCTCACAGTAGTACTCAGTAGATAGCCAGCAGTACCTCACCGCAGTGATCAGTAGATAGCTAGCAGTACCTCACAGCAGTGATCAGTAGATTGCCAGCAGTACCTCACAGCAGTGATCAGTAGATAGCCAGCAGTACCTCACAGCAGTGATCAGTAGATAGCCAGCAGTACCTCACAGCAGTGATCAGTAGATAGCCAGCAGTACCTCACAACAGTGATCAGTAGATAGCCAGCAGTACCTCACAGCAGTGATTAGTAGATAGTCAGCAGTACCTCACTGCAGTGATCAGTAGATAGCCAGCAGTACCTCACAGCAGTGACTGAGTAGATAGCTAGCAGTACCTCACAGCAGTGATCAATAGATAGCCAGCAGTACCTCACAACAGTGATCAGTAGATAGCTAGCAATACCTCACAGCAGTGATCAATAGATAGTCAGCAGTACTTCACAAAAGTGATCAGTAGATAGCCAGCAGTACCTCACAGCAGTGATCAGTAGATAGCAAGCAGTACCTCAAAGCAGTGATCAGTAGATACCCAGCAGTACCTCACAGCAGTGATCAGTAGATAGCCAGCAGTACCTCACAGCAGTACTCAGTAGTTAGCCAGAAGTACCTCACAGCAGTACTCAGTAGAAACCCAGCAGTACCTCACAGCAGTACTCAGTAGATAGCCAGCAGTACCTCACAGCAGTACTCAGTAGATAGCCAGAAGTACCTCACAGCAGTACTCAGTAGAAACCCAGCAGTACCTCACAGCAGTACTCAGTAGATAGCCAGCAGTACCTCACAGCAGTACTCTGTAGATAGCCATCAGTACCTCACAGCAGTGATCAGTAGATAGACAGCAAAACCTCACAGCAGTACTCAGTAGATAGCCAGAAGTACCTCACGGCAGTGATCAGTAGTTAGCCAGCAGCAGCTCACAGCAGTGATCAGTAGATAGCCAGCAGTACCTCACAGCAGTGATCAGCATATAGCCAGCAGTACCTCACAGCAGTGATCAGTAGATAGTCAGCAGTACCTCACAGCAGTACTCAGTAGATAGCCAGGAGTACCTCACATCAGTACTCAATAGATAGCAAGCAGTACCTCACAGCAGTGATCAGTAGATACCCAATAGTACCTCACAGCAGTACTCAGTAGATATCCAGAAGTACCTCACAGCAGTGATCAGTAGTTAGCCAGCAGTACCTCAAAGCAGTGATCAGTAGATAGCCAGCAGTACCTCACAGCAGTGATCAGCAGATAACCAGCAGTACCTCACAGCAGTGATCAGTAGATATCCAGCAGTACCTCACAGCAGTATTTAGTAGATAGCCAGCAGTACCTCACAGCAGTGATCAGCAGATAGCAAGCAGCACCTCACAGTAGTTCTCAGTAGATAGCCAGCAGTACCTCACAGCAGTGATCAGTAGATAGCCAGCAGTACCTTACAGCAGTACTCAGTAGATAGGCAACAGTACCTCACAGTAGTACTCAATAGATAGCCAGCAGTACCTCACCGCAGTGATCAGTAGATAGCCAGCAGTACCTTACAGCAGTACTCAGTAGATAGCCAACAATACTTCACAGTAGTACTCAGTAGATAGCCAGCAGTACCTCACCGCAGTGATCAGTAGATAGCCAGCAGTACCTTACAGCAGTACTCAGTAGATAGCCAGCAGTACCTCACAGTAGTACTCAGTAGATAGCCAGCAGTACCTCACCGCAGTGATCAGTAGATAGCCAGCAGTACCTCACAGCAGTGATCAGTAGATAGCCAGCAGTACCTCACAGCAGTGATCAGTAGATAGCCAGCAGTACCTCACAGCAGTGATCAGTAGATAGCCAGCAGTACCTCACAGCAGTGATCAGTAGATAGCCAGCAGTACCTCACAGCAGTGATCAGTAGATAGCCAGCAGTACCTCACAGCAGTGATTAGTAGATAGCCAGCAGTACCTCACAGCAGTGATCAGCAGATAGCCAGCAGTACCTCACAGCAGTGATCAGCAGTTAGTCAGCAGTACCTCACTGCAGTGATCAGTAGATAGCCAGCAGTACCTCACAGCAGTGATCAGTAGATAGCCAGCAGTACCTCACAGCAGTGATCAGTAGATAGCCAGCAGTACCTCACAACAGTGATCAGTAGATAGCTAGCAATACCTCACAGCAGTGATCAATAGATAGTCAGCAGTACTTCACAAAAGTGATCAGTAGATAGCCAGCAGTACCTCACAGCAGTGTTCAGTAAAAAACAAGCAGTGCCTCACAGCAGTGATCAGTAGATAGCCAGCAGTACCTCACAGCAGTGATCAGTAGATAGCCAGCAGCACCTCACAGCAGTGATCAGTAGATAGCCAGCAGTACCTCTCAGCAGTGATCAGTAGATAGCCAGCAGTACCTCACAGCAGTGATCAGTAGATAGCCAGCAGTACCTCACAGCAGTGATAAGTAGATAGCCAGCAGTACCTCACAGCAGTGATCAGTAGATAGCCAGCAGTTACTCACAGCAGTGGTCAGTAAAAAACAAGCAGTACCTCACAGTAGTGATCAGTAGATAGCTAGTAGTAGTTCATAGCAGTGATAAGTAGATAGCCAGCGGTATCTCACAGCAGTACTCAGTAGATAGCCAACAGTACCTCACAGCAGTGGTCAGTAGATAGCCAGCAGTACCTCACAGCAGTGATCAGCAGATAGCCAGCAGTACCTCACAGCAGTACTCAGTAGATAGCCAGCAGTACCTCACAGCAGTGATCAGTAGATAGAAAGCAGTACCTCACAGCAGTGATCAGTAGATAGCCAGCAGTACCTCACAGCAGTGATCAGCAGATAGCCAGCAGTACCTCACAGCAGTGATCAGCAGATAGCCAGCAGTACCTCACAGCAGTACTCAGTAGATAGCCAGCAGTACCTCACAGCAGTGATCAGTAGATAGCCAGCAGTACCTCACAGCAGTGATCAGTAGATAGCCAGCAGTACCTCACAGCAGTACTCAGTAGATAGCCAGAAGTACCTCACAGCAGTACTCAGTAGAAACCCAGCAGTACCTCACAGCAGTACTCAGTAGATAGCCAGCAGTACCTCACAGCAGTACTCTGTAGATAGCCATCAGTACCTCACAGCAGTGATCAGTAGATAGACAGCAGTACCTCACAGCAGTGATCAGTAGTTAGCCAGCAGCAGCTCACAGCAGTGATCAGTAGATAGCCAGCAGTACCTCACAGCAGTGATCAGTAGATAGCCAGCAGTACCTCACAGCAGTGATCAGCAGATAGCCAGCAGTACCTCACAGCAGTGATCAGCAGATAGCCAGCAGTACCTCACAGCAGTGATCAGCAGATAGTCAGCAGTACCTCACTGCAGTGATCAGTAGATAGCCAGCAGTACCTCACAGCAGTGCTGAGTAGATAGCTAGCAGTACCTCACAGCAGTGATCAATAAATAGCCAGCAGTACCTCACAACAGTGATCAGTAGATAGCTAGCAATACCTCAAAGCAGTGATCAATAGATAGTCAGCAGTACTTCACAAAAGTGATCAGTAGATAGCCAGCAGTACCTCACAGCAGTTATCAGTAGATAGCCATCAGTACCTCACAGCAGTGATTAGTAGATAGACAGCAGTACCTCACAGCAGTGATCAGTAGTTAGCCAGCAGCAGCTCACAGCAGTGATCAGTAGATAGCCAGCAGTACCTCACAGCAGTGATCAGTAGATAGCCAGCAGTACCTCACAGCAGTGATCAGCAGAGAGCCAGCAGTACCTCACAGCAGTGATCAGCAGATAGCCAGCAGTACCTCACAGCAGTGATCAGTAGATAGTCAGCAGTACCTCACAGCAGTACTCAGTAGATAGCCAGGAGTACCTCACATCAGTACTCAGTAGATAGCAAGCAGTACCTCACAACAGTGATCAGTAGATACCCAACAGTACCTCACAGCAGTACTCAGTAGATATCCAGAAGTACCTCACAGCAGTGATCAGTAGAGATCGCCAGCAGAACCTCACAGCAGTGATCAGCAGATAACCAGCAGTACCTCACAGCAGTGATCAGTAGATACCCAGCAGTACTTCACAGCAGTATTTAGTAGATAGCCAGCAGTACCTCACAGCAGTGATCAGCAGATAGCAAGCAGCACCTCACAGTAGTTCTCAGTAGATAGCCAGCAGTACCTCACAGCAGTGATCAGTAGATAGCCAGCAGTACCTTACAGCAGTACTCAGTAGATAGGCAACAGTACCTCACAGAAGTACTCAGTAGATAGCTAGCAGTACCTCACATCAGTGATCAGTAGATAGCCAGCAGTACCTCACTGCAGTGATCAGTAGATAGCCAGCAGTACCTCACAGCAGTACTCAGTAGATAGCCAGCAGTACCTCACAGCAGTACTCAGTAGATAGCCAGCAGTACCTCACAGCAGTGATCAGTAGATAGCAAGCAGTACCTCACAGCAGTACTCAGTAGATAGCCAGCAGTACCTCACAGCAGTGATCAGTAGATAGCCAGCAGTACCTCACAGCAGTACTCAGTAGATAGCCAGCAGTACCTCACAGCAGTACTCAGTAGATAGCCAGCAGTACCTCACAGCAGTGATCAGTAGATAGCAAGCAGTACCTCAAAGCAGTGATCAGTAGATACCCAGCAGTACCTCACAGCAGTGATCAGTAGATAGCCAGCAGTACCTCACAGCAGTACTCAGTAGTTAGCCAGAAGTACCTCACAGCAGTACTCAGTAGAAACCCAGCAGTACCTCACAGCAGTACTCAGTAGATAGCCAGCAGTACCTCACAGCAGTACTCAGTAGATAGCCAGAAGTACCTCACAGCAGTACTCAGTAGAAACCCAGCAGTACCTCACAGCAGTACTCAGTAGATAGCCAGCAGTACCTCACAGCAGTACTCTGTAGATAGCCATCAGTACCTCACAGCAGTGATCAGTAGATAGACAGCAGTACCTCACAGCAGTACTCAGTAGATAGCCAGAAGTACCTCACGGCAGTGATCATGTAGTTAGCCAGCAGCAGCTCACAGCAGTGATCAGTAGATAGCCAGCAGTACCTCACAGCAGTGATCAGCATATAGCCAGCAGTACCTCACAGCAGTGATCAGTAGATAGTCAGCAGTACCTCACAGCAGTACTCAGTAGATAGCCAGGAGTACCTCACATCAGTACTCAATAGATAGCAAGCAGTACCTCACAGCAGTGATCAGTAGATACCCAACAGTACCTCACAGCAGTACTCAGTAGATATCCAGAAGTACCTCACAGCAGTGATCAGTAGTTAGCCAGCAGTACCTCACAGCAGTGATCAGTAGATAGCCAGCAGTACCTCACAGCAGTGATCAGTAGATAGCCAGCAGTACCTCACAGCAGTGATCAGCAGATAACCAGCAGTACCTCACAGCACTGATCAGTAGATAGCCAGCAGTACCTTACAGCAGTACTCAGTAGATAGGCAACAGTACCTCACAGTAGTACTCAGTAGATAGCTAGCAGTACCTCACAGCAGTGATCAGTAGATAGCCAGCAGTACCTCACAGCAGTACTCAGTAGATAGCCAGCAGTACCTCACAGCAGTACTCAGTAGATAGGCAGCAGTACCTCACAGCAGTACTCAGTAGATAGCCAGCAGTACCTCACAGCAGTGATCAGTAGATAACAAGCAGTACCTCACAGCAGTACTCAGTAGATAGCCAGCAGTACCTCACAGCAGTACTCAGTAGATAGCCAGCAGTACCTCACAGTAGTACTCAGTAGATACCCAGCAGTACCTCACAGCAGTACTGAGTAGATAGCTAGCAGTACCTCACAGCAGTGATCAATAAATAGCCAGCAGTACCTCACAACAGTGATCAGTAGATAGCTAGCAATACCTCACAGCAGTGATCAATAGATAGTCAGCAGTACTTCACAACAGTGATCAGTAGATAGCCAGCAGTACCTCACAGCAGTGATCAGTAGATAGCCAGCAGTTACTCACAGCAGTGGTCAGTAAAAAACAAGCAGTACCTCACAGCAGTGATCAGTAGATAGCCAGCAGTACCTCACAGCAGTGATCAGTAGATACCCAGCAGTACCCCACAGCAGTGATCAGTAGATAGCCAGCAGTTACTCACAGCAGTGGTCAGTAAAAAACAAGCAGTACCTCACAGCAGTGATCAGTAGATAGCCAGTAGTAGTTCATAGCAGTGATAAGTAGATAGCCAGCGGTATCTCACAGCAGTACTCAGTAGATAGCCAGCAGTACCTCACAGCAGTGGTCAGTAGATAGAAAGCAGTACCTCACAGCAGTGATCAGTAGATAGCCAGCAGTACCTCACAGCAGTGATCAGCAGATAGCCAGCAGTACCTCACAGTAGTACTCAGTAGATAGCCAGCAATACCTCACAGCAGTGATCAGTAGATAGCCAGTAGTACCTTACAGCAGTGATCAATAGATAGTCAGCAGTACCTCACAACAGTGATCAGTAGATAGCCAGCAGTACCTCACAGCAGTGATCAGTAGATAGCCAGCAGTTACTCACAGCAGTGGTCAGTAAATAGCCAGCAGTACCTCAGAGCAGTGATCAGTAGATGGCCAGCAGTACCTCATAGCAGTGATAAGTAGATAGCCAGCAGTACCTCACAGCAGTGATCAGTAGATATCCAGCAGTACCTCAAAGCAGTGGTCAGTAGATAGCCAGCAGTACCTCACAGCAGTGATCAGCAGATAGCCAGCAGTACCTCACAGCAGTACTCAGTAGATAGCCAGCAGTACCTCACAGCAGTGATTAGTAGATAGCCAGCAGTACCTCACAGCAGTGATCAGTAGATAGCCAGCAGTACCTCACAGCAGTGATAAGTAGATAGCCAGCAGTACCTCACAGCAGTGATCAGTAGATATCCAGCAGTACCTCAAAGCAGTGGTCAGTAGATAGCCAGCAGTACCTCACAGCAGTGATCAGCAGATAGCCAGCAGTACCTCACAGCAGTACTCAGTAGATAGCCAGCAGTACCTCACAGCAGTGATTAGTAGATAGCCAGCAGTACCTCACAGCAGTTATCAGTAGATAGCCAGCAGTACCTCACAGCAGTGAACAGTAGATAGCCAGCAGTACCTCACAGCAGTGATCAGCAGATAGCCAGCAGTACCTCACAGCAGTACTCAGTAGATAGCCAGCAGTACCTCACAGCAGTGATCAGTAGATAGCCAGCAGTACCTCACAGCAGTGATCAGTAGATAGCCAGCAGTACCTCACAGCAGTGATCAGCAGATAGCCAGCAGTACCTCACAGCAGTACTCAGTAGATAGCCAGCAGTACCTCACAGCAGTGATCAGTAGATAGCCAGCAGTACCTCACAGCAGTGATCAGTAGATAGCCAGCAGTACCTCAGAGCAGTACTCAGTAGATAGCCAGCAATACCTCACAGCAGTGATCAGTAGATAGCCAGCAGTACCTTACAGCAGTACTCAGTAGATAGCTAGCAGTACATCACAGCAGTGATCAGCAGATAGCCAGCAGTACCTCACAGCAGTACTCAGTAGATAGCCAGCAGTACCTCACAGCAGTGATCAGTAAATAGCCAGCAGTACCTCACAGCAGTACTCAGTAGATAGCCAGCAGTACCCCACAGCAGTGATCAGTAGATAGCCAGCAGTACCTCACAGCATTACTCAGTAGATAGCCAGCAGTACCTCACAGCAGTGATCAGTAGATAGCCAGCAGTACCTCACAGCAGTGATCAGTAGATAGCAAGCAGTAACTCACAGCAGGGATCAGTAGATAGCCAGCAGTACCTCACAGCAGTGATCAGCAGATAGCCAGCAGTACCTCACGGCAGTACTCAGTAACTGGGATGCTGAGCTTACAGAGCTCTGTAACTAGGGTGATGATTACACAGAGCTCTGTAACTGGGATGATGATCACACAGAGCTCTGTAACTGGGATACTGATCACACAGAGCTCTGTAACTGGGATGCTGATCACACAGAGCTCTGTAACTGGGATGCTGATCACATAGAGCTCTGTAACTGGGATGATGATCACACAGAGCTCTGTAACTGGGATGCTGATCACACTGAGCTCTGTAACTGGGATGATGATCACACAGAGCTCTGTAACTGGGATGCTGATCACACTGAGCTCTGTAACTGGGATGATGATCACACAGAGCTCTGTATCTGGGATGATGATCACACAGAGCTCTGTAACTGGGATGATGATCACACAGAGCTCTGTAACTGGGATGCTGATCACACAGAGCTCTGTAACTGGGATAATGATCACATAGAGCTCTGTAACTGGGATGCTGATCACACAGAGCTCTGTAACTGGGATGCTGATCACACTGAGCTCTGTAACTGGGATGATGATCACACAGAGCTCTGTAACTGGGATGATGATCACACAGAGCTCTGTATCTGGGATGATGATCACACAGAGCCCTGTAACTGGGATGATGATCATACAGAGCTCTGTAACTGGGATGATGATCACACAGAGCCCTGTAACTGGGATATTGATCGCACAGAGCCCTGTAATGGGATATTGATCACACAGAGCTCTGTAACTTGGATGCTGATAACACAGAGCTCTGTAACTAGGATGATGATCACACAGAGCCATGTAACTGGGATGATGATCACACAGAGCTCTGTAACTGGGATGATGATCACACAGAGCCCTGTAACTGGGATATTGATCGCACAGAGCTCTGTAACTAGGGTGATGATCACACAGAGCCATGTAACTGGGATGATGATCACACAGAGCTCTGTAACTGGGATGATGATCACACAGAGCCATGTAACTGGGATGATGATCACACAGAGCCCTGTAACTGGGATACTGATCACACAGAGCTCTGCACTTGGGATGCTGATCACATGGAGCTCTGGAGCTAGAGTATTGATTATATAAGCTTAAGTCTACAAATAGCAAATGAAGTGACTTGGACAAGATGACCTAGAAAACAACTGAATCAAACAGGTTATACAAGTTCAGTCCTCTAAATGGCAAACAATGTAACTGGAAGAAGAAGTAGTGCATCGCAGTTACAGAGGTCTGAGTGATCAACTTCTCCCTCCACACTGGTATTTTTCTCTCATCTCTTAAACACGAACTGGTCATACCTATCCTCAAAAAACCGTCTCTTGATCCAACCTCCCCATCCAACTACCGCCCTATTTCCCTACACCCTCTTACCTTGAAGCTTCTAAAAAAGCTAGTATATGTACGTCTATCCCATTTCCTTTCACTAAACTCCCTCCTTGACCCACTGCAATCTGGATTTCACCCCCACCACTCCACAGAGACAGCAATGGTTAAGGTTACCAACGCCCTACTTACAGCAAAATCCAAAGGCCACCTCTCTCTCCTTATCCTTCTTGATCTGTCTGCAGCCTTTTATACTGTCGACCACCCTCTTTTGCTCCAAACTCTCCAATCCTTCGGCATTTTTGACACAGCTCTCTTGTGGTTCTCTTCCTATCTGTCTAACCGTACCTTTAGTGTAGCCTTCTCTGAGGCATCCTCTGCCCCGTAACCACTTTCTGTTGGAGTACCGCATGGCTCTGTCCTTGGTCCCCTTCTCTTCTCAATCTACACGTCATCTTTACGTTCCTTAATAAGGTCCCACGGGTTTCAATACCATATGTATGCCGATGACACCCAAATCTACCTCTCTGCACCAGACCTTTCTTCTTCCTTGCAAACCCGTGTCACTAACTGTCTTTCTCATATCTCATCTTGAATGTCCTCTCACTACCTTAAAGGGACACTGTACCCAAAATTTTTCTTTCATGATTCAGATTGAGCATGAAATTTTAAGCAACTTCTAATTTACTCCTATTATCAAATCTTTATTTAAAATGCAAGAATGTAAGTTTAGATGCCGGCCCATTTTTGGTGAACAACCTGGGTTGTCCTTGCTGATTGGTGGATAAATTCATCCACCAATAAAAAATTGCTGTCCAGAGTACTGAACCCAAAAAAAGCATAGATGCCTTCTTTTTCAAATAAAGATAGCAAGAGAACAAAGAAAAAATTGATAATAGGAGTAAATTAGAAAGTTGCTTAAAATTGCATGCTCTTTCTGAATTACAAAACAACATTTTTGGGTTCAGTGTCCCTTTAAGCTAAATCTCTCCAAAACTGAGCTCCTTATTTTCCCCTTCTTCAAAAATCTCCACCCCCAACTTCTCTATAACTGTTAACTCCATCATTACCCCTACCCCACATGCTCGATGTCTTGGGGTCACACTTGACTCAGATCTTTCTTTCACTCCTCACATTCAGTCTGTGGTTAAAGCCTGTCACTTCAACCTTAAAAAATCTCTAAGATTAGACATTTCCTGGCACAAGACAGAAATTAGATTTTAATCCACTCTCTCCTCCTTTCCCACCTTGGTTACTGCAACTCCATCCTCTCTGGTGTCCCTAGCTGCTGCCTAGCTCCTTTACAATCCATAATGAATGTCTCTGCCATTCTCATCTTCCTTACACATCGCTCTTCATCTGCTGCACCTCTCTGCCAATCTCTTCACTGGCTTCCTCTTGCCTCCAGGCTTAAACACAAAATTCTCACTCTGACATACAAAGCCCTCAACTGCACTTCTCCTCCTACATCTCAGACCTTGTCTCCAGATACTCTCCCTCCTGACCCCTTTCGCTCTGCTCACGATCTCCTACTCTCCTCATCTCTTGTTACCTCCTCACATTTCCGTTTACAGGACTTCTCCAGACTGGCTCCCATTTTATGGAACTCTCTGTCCCACTCCACAAGACTCTCCCCTAGTTTTGAAAGCTTCAAGCGCTCCATAAAGACTCTACTATTCAGGGATGCATACAACCAACACTAACCTTCCTATCTCCATTTCTATCTCCTTGAACCCCTTAGCATGTAAGCCTAGGAACCCAGCTGTTTGTAGATCACCTTCACAAGAGCCGACTACAACAGTGCAACCCTCGGCAGGGCCCTCTACCCACTTAATCCCCTATAAATGTTACCTTGTATACCGCCTATGTTTATAGTGCTGCAGAATCTGTTGGTGCTCTAAAAATAACCGATAATAATAATAATAACGTGAGAAATCTTTGGAATAAACAGGCAGGTATGATAGCTTGTGAGCCGACAATTAAAGCTACAGTTCTGTGGCATTGCAAAACTATTGTGACCAGTAGAGACTTGCATGGGATCTATGACTAAGCCAAGGATCTAGAGTGCCAAACAACAAGATATTGCATTTCTCACTGGCATCAAGGAAAGTGTGGCAAATATAACATAGGATAGCTTTTGTTACCCTATTATTAATGGTTAATTTGAATTATAGCGCTTGTGTAGTGAGAGCCATTTAACCCCCACTCCTCTAGGAAGAATATACAATCATACTGCAGTCAGTACATATGGTTTGAGTTTTTTATTTCAAAGCCTCAGAGTTGTCAGATGTAAAGGGACATTGTACTGAACTCTCATTAGAGCGTTTATTTGCACTACTCACTCTAGAGCTTTATGTTTAACCCCCCCAAATGGAATAAAAACATAGATAAAGTCAGGCAGTGCTGCAGAGAACTGCTTGTCTCAAGCAGAAGAACAGCTGGTGAACCAATCAGCAGTGGCAGTTGCATCACTCCGCCAGTGACCGACTGTTTTCAGCTCAGCAGATGCAGTACTACTCATGTCTGATACCTCTGCTTAAACAATATCTTTAAAAAGTGCCCCTTTCTCACACAAGACACAATTTTATATATTCCTTCCTATTTATAAGTATTTGAAAAACATAGCTTAATATAGAATGATTGTTAAAACTTAAATATCACCTACAGTGCAATACTAATACAGGTAGCCCTCAGTTTACGCCGGGGTTAGGTTCCAGAAGGAATGGTTGTAAATCGAAACCGTTGTAAATTGAAACCCAGTTTATAATGTAAGTCAATGGGAAGTGAGGGAGATAGGTTCCAGGCCCTCTCAAAATTGTCATAAGTAACATCTAATACATTATTTTTAAAGCTTTGAAATGAAGACTTTAAATGCTAAACAGCATTATAAACCTAATAAAATAATCACACAACACAGAATATATAATTAAACTAAGTTAAAGGAACAAAAACATTTGCTTAACAGCATTATAAACCTAATAAAATAATCACACAACACAGACTTTACTGCATTTTTCTGCAAACAGTTCTTTCTATGCATTCCAATCTGGACTGATTTATAGACAGGAAGATCTTGTTCCTTTGCAAGCTGCTCAATAGCTCAAGTCTGGTTAAACCGATTAATTTCAGCTTGCTTGGCTTGCATATCTTTGCTGCAACACAAGCGGACAGCTCCACCTACTGGCTATTTTAATCAATGCACTACTTCTCAATGCTTTTCAATAGCAGTCACATGACTGAGAAAAAAAAAAACGGTTGTTATTCTGAAATGGTGCAAATTGAACCGTTGTAAACCGAGGGCCACCTGTATATATAATTGTTCAACTCAATCTTGTACACTTGAGTTTTCAAATGCAATGTTTTATTCATAACAGCATATGTGAAATCTTTGTTCCACACCTGGACCTTGGCACATCATAATGATACAAACAATGCACATCTCTTGCATATCCTCCTAACCAATAATTAGTGCCTAATCCCACATAATTCCACTATATTTGTGCACAGCCATATTCTCAATCTTCTTCCCAGTATGCTGATGATTAAAGTATGTGCTAAGTACCATATATTATGTTATTTGTAATTAACCACATTTTGTCATTTATAAACCTACCAGGCATCTGTATTTAACAAGACATTCCAATTCTATGTTCTACCTTATAATATAACATGTGGCAGACTAGGACCTGAACTGTTATATATTATCAGAATGTATGTCAAGAAGACAACTGCCCTAGAGCTCAGTTACACATCTACCAAATAACTTACACCCCATGGGTACAAGGGCAGAACAGGACAAACAGCCACTCAAGCAAACAAATTTGTAAAACATCATCCTCTTTTTGCCCTCCATAAATCATCCATTGCATATCAAACTAACCTTTATCAAATGAACAATAAGCAAAAGAAATACCCCTATCAGACCATACCATACATAGAATCATGATAAAACCATGAGGGCACCTCTGAGAAGGTTTGTGATGCCCCTACTATGTGTAGACCAATGAACATTGGCTTTCTAATGTAAATAATCTCATCTATATACAAAGCTATCACTCATTATGTTGAATATGTAACATAGTAACATAGTAGATGAGGTTGAAAAAAGACTGAAGTCCATCGAGTTCAACCTATACAAATCGAAAATATATACAAAAAGCTCCAGTTAAGCTTAAATAATCCCACTTAAAGGTGACCCATTTAATACTAGCAATCATAGCCATGAATTTTGTTTATAGACAGAAATGTATCCAAATATTTTTAAAATGTATCTAGGGTATTGGCATTCACTACCTCCTTTGGTAATGAGTTCCAAAATGTTATTGCTCTTACAGTGAAAAAACGTTTCTGTTGCAGGAGATTAAATCTCCTTTCCTCCAACCTTAAATTGTGACCTCTTATCAGAAACAATTTTCTTGGAATAAACAGAGCTTCTGCCATCTCTGTATATGGGCCTTGAATATATTTATATAAAGTAATCATGTCACCTCTTAAGCGCCTTTTTTCTAAAGAAAACAGACCCAGTTTGGCTAGACTCTCCTCATAGGTTAAATTCTCCAATCCCCTTATTAGCTGTGTGGCCCTTCTCTGAACTTTTTCTAGTTCTGCAATATCTTTTTTTGCGATCGGTCCCCAGAACTGCACTCCATACTCAAGGTGAGGTCTTACCAGGGCTTTATATAGTGACAGAATTATGCTTTCCTCCCTTGAGTCAATGCCTCTTTTAATACATGCTAGTATCTTATTAGCCTTTGAAGCTGCTGCCCTGCATTGTGCACCCATCTTTAGCTTGTTATCTATTACTACTCCCAAATCCCTTTCCTCCAGTGTTTGGCTAAGTCTTGTCCCATTTAAATAATACGTTGCCTGCTTAATTTTACAAAATGTAGAACCTTGCGTTTTCCCGTATTAAATCTCATTTTCCATTTACCTGCTCATACTTCTAATTTTTGCAGATCCCTTTGTAACGAAAGTTCATCCTGCTCTGACCTAATGACAAGTGATGTCGTGAATAGTTCGCCGGCGAATAGTTCCCGGCGAACATAGCATGTTTGCGTTCGCCACGGCGGGTGAACATATGCAATGTTCGGTCTGCCCCCTATTCGTCATCAGGGCCGCCACTAGAAATTTTGGGGGCCCTGACTTGACCATTGATCAGGGCCCCCCCCTTGACATGTGCAATTTTTGACCAAGTGACTAAAACGTATATGCACTTTATTCTTAAGTGTCTATTTAAACTTGGAAATGTTGTAAAGGTAGTAACATACACACACACAGACACACTCATACACTAAAACACACACTCACACATAAGGATTCACATATAGATACTCTAGCAGACACGCAAAGAAACACACAAACACACTCAGACACAGACACCCACACAGACACTCAGCACTTGATTACATTGACCTGACAAGTAATGAGGTAGGCTACAGTTTTGTAAAAAAAAAAGGAGATTTAGAAAACAAAATATGGAGTTTTGATTATCTTTTTGTAAAGGAAGATGCCAACTAAATGATGACAACAGCATGCAGTGGCTGAAAGGAAGGGCCCTAAACTGCCTAAACAATAATTTAAAGGTTAAATGGTGGATTGGTGACTTCCGTAAAGGTCTCATTAGTCTCAAAGTCTGTAGAAAGATGTGAATAATCAGTAGTACGGTAAAAATGTCCTAAAAGGAACAGAAAATGGACACACACACACACAAACTCAAACTTGCACATACACCCAAGGAAACACTGACAGAGACAGCCTCAGAAAACACACAAAGACATATACACACACACACACAGAGACACCCACAGAAAACACACAAATACATACACACAGAGAGAGACAACCACATAAAACACAGAAAGACATACATACACACACCCTCACTGAGACATCCACAGAAAACACACAGACATACACACACCCTCACAGAGACACCCACAGAAAACACACACCCTCACTGGGACATCAAAAGAAAACACACAAAGACATACACACACCCTCACAGAGACACCCACAGAAAACACACACCCTCACAGAGACATCCACAGAAAACACAGGCATACACACCCACCCTCACTCACAGAGGCATCCAGAGAAAATACACAAAGGCAAACATACACACACCCTCGCAGAGACACCCATAGAAAAAGCTCAAAGACATACACACCCACCCTCACAGAGAGACCCACAGAAAAAAATACATACACACTCATATACACACAAACCAAAGCTCAAAGACATAAACACAGACACCCACAGAAACACTCACATTTATGCACCTTGCATCCCCTAAATCAACAGTGTGTGACATGCATGATAAAAAAATTGCAGAAATTAAGAGATCACTTTTTAAAGAATCATATTTGTAAATGTGTAAGCAAAAATAATTCTGTGAATTCAAAATTGTACATTAATGATCTGGGTAGATGGCTAGATGAAGAAAAGTACTTTTAAAAGGTTGACATATGTTTGTTTGTTTTTTCCCCAACCAAGAGCACCGCTTCAAATATAGTGTACAAATGTTCCCATCTTTCAGCTGTACTTATGGATTTTGAAAATGCTGTACTCTATATGGTCTTGGTGGAACCATAAGCTGTGGTACTCATATCATTAGATCTGGTTAAATGCATAATTTAGGCTTGTTGGTATGTATTTCAAAATAAAGTCAGCTGTAGTGTAAACTGAACAGTTTTAAGTTAACCTGACTCATTTCAAACACTGAGCAATCTAAGTCTGAGAGTATAACATTTTATGCAGATGTAAAAATCTTAGATGAAATGCCTCCTTGCACTGGAAAGTCCTTGCATAAAGGGGCAGTAAAGTCTAATGTTTTATAAAATACACTGCTGCTAAAAAAAAATGTTTTTATGGACCCCTGACCCCACCATACAACTACTACCACACTGAAGTTACAATCTGAAATTGCACAAAGAAATAAAAAACATTTGCTAAGTAAGTCATACCTCCTCTGCAAATGAAAGTTATCTGCCGTCTGACTCAGGCACACACTGTACAAACAAAGTCTGTCTCACACTGTGCATAGTGGTTTAGTACACATTCAGAAATCCTCTCAAATGCTAATACTTTACTCCTTGTAATACCATTTCCCATGCTCAATTAGCACTCTGCTGTAGTACCCACTGGTGGCTGCCAAAATGTAAAAAAAAAAAATTTTTTTTTTTTTTTAGTTCTTGCCTCATGGGGCCCCCCCTGGCCCATTGGGCCCCTGACAGGAGTCACCCCTGTCACCCCCTGATGGCAGCCCTGTTCGTCATCATTGAGTAAACTTTGACCCTGTACCTCACAGTCAGCAGGCACATTGCAGCCAATCAGCAGCAGACCCTCCCTCCCAGACCCTCCCACCTCCTGGACAGCATCCATTTTAGATTCATTCGGAAGCTGCATTCTTAGTGAGAGGAGGGACAGTGTAGCTGCTGCTGATTTAATAGGGAAATCAATAGCTAGGCTAGTGTATTCAGTCTCCACTACAGTCCTGAAGGACTCATCTAATCTATGCTGTAAGGACAACACCCCAAAAAGCCCTTTTTAGGGCTAGAACATCAGTCTGCTTTTTTTTTTTTTTCCCTGTGTAATCTAATTGCAGTTGCCTGCCTGCCTGCCAGCGTGTGTGTCAGGCTCACAGCGTATACTGTGCCCACTTGCCCAGTGCCACCACTCATATCTGGTGTAACAGTAGTGTATATTTAAAAAAAAAACAACACTTTTTTGACTGTGAAATAATAGCAGACAGCTGCCAGTACCCAAGATGGCCGCCAATAAGGCAGATGGGGAGGGTTAGAGAGCTGTTTTGGGGGGGATCAGGGAGGTTGGGGGCTAAGGGGGGATGCTACACCAAAGCATATGTAAATATGCTAAAAAAATTAAAAAATTTTAAAAAACCTTTTATTTTAGTACTGGCAGACTGGCGGGGACAATTGTGGGGTGGGGGAGGGAAGGGAGCTGTTTGGGAGGGACCAGGGGGTCTGATGTGTCAGGTGGGATGCTGATCTCTACACTAAAGCTAAAAGTAACCCTGCAAGCTCCCTACAAACTACCTAATTAACCCCTTCACTGCTAGCCATAATACACGTGTGATGCGCAGCAGCATTTAGCGACCTTCTAATTACCAGAAAGCAATGCCAAAGTCATATATGTCTGCTATTTCTGAACAAAGGGGATCCCAGAGAAGCATTTACAACCATCTGTGCCATAATTGCACAAGCTGTTTGTAAATAATTTCAGTGAGAAACCTAAAATTGCGAAAAAATGTAAGTTTTTTTTTTAAATTTGATCGCATTTGGCGGTGAAATGGTGGCATTAAATATACCAAAATGGGCCTAGATCAATACTTTGGGTTGTCTACTACACTAAACCTAAGCTAAAATTAACTCCACAAGCTCCCTACATGCTTCCTAATTAACCCCTTCACTGCTGGGCATAAAACATGTGTGGTGCGCAGTGGCATTTAGCAGCATTCTAATTACCAAAAAGCAAAGCCAAAGCCATATAAGTCTGCTATTTCTGAACAAAGGGGATCCCAGAGAAGCATTTACAACCATTTATGCCATAATTGCATAAGTTGTTTGTAAATAATTTCTGTGAGAAACCTAAAGTTTGTGAAAAAGTGAACAATTTTTTTTATTTGATCGCATTTGGCGGTGAAATGGTGGCATTAAATATACCAAAATGGGCCTAGATCAATACTTTGGGATGTCTTCTAAAACAAAATATAGACATGTCAAGGGATATTCAGGTATTCCTGACAGATATCAGGGTTCCAATGTAACTAGCGCTCATTTTGAAAAAAAGTGGTTTTGAAATAGCAAAGTGCTTCTTGTATTTATTTCCCTATAACTTGCAAAAAAAGCAAAGAACATGTTAATATTGGGTGGCCTAGATTTAGAGTTGGGCGGTAGCCGTCAAAACCAGCGTTAGAGGCTCCTAACGCTGGTTTTTACCGCCCTCTGGTATTTGGAGCCAGTCATTAAAGGGTCTAACGCTCACTTTGCAGCCGCGACTTTTCCATACCGCAGATCCCCCTACGCCATTTGCGTATCCTGTCTTTTCAATGGGATCTTTCTAACGCCGGTATTTAGCGTCCTGGCTGAAGTGAGCGTTAGAAATCTAACGATAAAACTCCAGCCACAGAAAAAAGTCAGTAGTCAAGAGCTTTCTGGGCTAACGCCGGTTTATAAAGCTCTTAACTACTGTGCTCTAAAGTACACTAACACCCATAAACTACCTATGCACCCCTAAACCGAGGCCCCCCCACATCGCCGCCACTCTATTAAAATTTTTTAACCCCTAATCTGCCTACCGCACGCCGCTACCACCTACGTTATCCCTATGAACCCCTAATCTGCTGCCCCTAACACCGCCGACCCCTATATTATATTTATTAACCCCTAATGTGGCCCCCTCAACATCGCCTCCACCTGCCTACACTTATTAACCCCTAATCTGCCGAGCGGACCGCACCGCTACTATAATAAAGTTATTAACCCCTAATCCGCCTCACTCCCGCCTCAATAACCCTATAATAAATAGTATTAACCCCTAATCTGCCCTCCCTAGCATCGCCGACACCTAACTTCAAGTATTAACCCCTAATCTGCCGATCGGAGCTCACCGCTACTCTAATACATTTTTTAACCCCTAAAGCTAATTCTAACCCTAACCCTAACACCCCCCTAAGTTAAATATAATTTTATTCTAACGAAATAAATTAACTCTTATTAAATAAATTATTCCTATTTAAAGCTAAATACTTACCTGTAAAATAAACCCTAATATAGCTACAATATAAATTATAATTATATTGTAGCTATTTTAGGATTAATATTTATTTTACAGGCAACTTTGTATTTATTTTAACCAGGTACAATAGCTATTAAATAGTTAATAACAATTTAATAGTTACCTAGTTAAAATAATTACAAAATTACCTGTAAAATAAATCCTAACCTAAGTTACAATTAAATCTAACACTACACTATCAATAAATTAATTAAATAAACTACCTACAATTATCTACAATTAAACCTAACACTACACTATCAATAAATAAATTAAATACAATTCCTACAAATAAATACAATTAAATAAACTACCTAAAGTACAAAAAATAAAAAAGAACTAAGTTACAAAAAATAAAAAAATATTTACAAACAGAAAAAAATTACAACAATTTTAAACTAATTACACCTACTCTAAGCCCCCTAATAAAATAACAAAGACCCCCAAAATAAAAAAAAATGCCCTACCCTATTCTAAATTACAAAAGTTCAAAGCTCTTTTACCTTACCAGCCCTTAAAAGGGCAGTTTGCAGGGCATGCCCCAAAGAATTCAGCTCTTTTGCCTGTAAAAAAAAACATACAATACCCCCCCCAACATTACAACCCACCACCCACATACCCCTAATCTAACCCAAACCCCCCTTAAATAAACCTAACACTAAGCCCCTGAAGATCGTTCCAGGCTCCGAAATCTTCATCCAAGCCCAAGCGGGGGCTAGACATCCATCATCCGGCTGAAGTCTTCTATCAAGCGACGGCTGAAGAAGTCCAGAAGAGGCTCCAAAGTCTTCATCCTATCCGGGAAGAAGAGTAGATCTAGACCTGCAACCATCTTCTTCCAAGCAGCATCTTCTATCTTCATCGATGACGACCGGCTCCATCTTGAAGACCTCCATCGCGGACCCATCTTCTTCTTCCGACGACTTCCCGACGAATGACGGTTCCTTTAAGGGACGTCATCCAAGATGGCGTCCCTCGAATTCCGATTGGCTGATAGGATTCTATCAGCCAATCGGAATTAAGGTAGGAAAATCTCATGTTTGCAAAATCTAAGTATATCACATCAACTGATTCCCCTAATGCCTTATTTAGCAAATCATATTACACATGCAAATCTTAAGTTGCATTGCATAGTCCTAAATAAGAGTAGTTTGGGAACACTTGTGAATTAAAACTCCAGTTCCCAGTACTAGAAGTTGAATTAATCTGTGTGTGGGGAAAAAAAAACCATACAAACACACCCCACTCCTATTATCTTGTTAAAAGACCATTATGGGGAAAGAGGGTTTACACCTTCTATTATAAGCTTTCAATTGGCATTAATGCTAATACAAATGTCTTAACCCTTTTGCTAGATCTAATGAGGAAGTACAGTCTCTCAATGGTGGTATAATTCAAACTAATTATAGTATGAGCATTGCTCAGTGACAGGAGAAAATAAATGAACAGTAAACTGTGGTATTATTGAAAACATAAAATCAGGGGCACTTTGGTTCAAATCTGCATTCTAGATTATCAGCCCTTCCCAGTCTCACTACATAAGCACATCAGTATAAGAATGTAGGACCACTATAAAAATGAGGTTAACCACCATATTATGAAGAATAAAGTATATAAGAACATGCTGTATATAGATAAACAATACGAGCATACAGGAGAGTATGTGAAAGAGATAAAGGAACAAATATTTTTTCCACCAATTAACTACGATAAATATTATGCAACTGCCAACCTGATATTAAATCTCATTTAAAATAAACAATACTTTCCTAGTTAGCCTAAGTCAGCTGTTCCATTCATTTGTAGTTCTGTATGAGCTGCAAAAGTTCCAGGAGGGTGAAATGGTGTAGGATACAGAGCTCCAGGTAATTATTGTGCCAAAGTAAGCTGACTTTTAGTCCATATAGAGGGATCAATGTTGCCCTAAACCATTTTAGTGAGGAGTTGCCTGATCTGAGTGTTGATAGGAGATATAATTGTGAGCCTGCTGGATTAATAATAAATTGCTTTGTAGAAGGGGATATGTTGTGATCAGCCCGTTGTTTGTAAGTTTCCTCTGCAGAGATCTGTTGTACTTGTTTTCCACTTGACAATTTCAGCGGTGCCAGTATTGTAGTTGCACACTGATCCCCAAAAAGCTGTACATATGGGGGTTATCTTCCTGAATTACTGACAGGATGTGTTTATATGTTTGTGCTACTGTATTTGTGTGTGGTTGTGCGTTTGTGTGTGTCCGTATTTTTCTGTTACGAATGTATGTGGTTGTGTGTGTATGTGTTTATCCATGTGTGTGTATGTGTCTACGCATGTTTGTGGTTGTGTGTAGGGATGGGTGAATGTGGCTACATTAAAATTTGAATGGTAGAACACATATTCTATTGGATATTCATTTGACACAATCAAAAATCGATAAGAATGAAAATTCTTTAAAATTTGAAAATGGAATGTTATTTCTGATTTTTGAATTTTGCTTTCTATTTCAAATGTTGCTTTTGAATTTTAATATTTAATAATTCAAATACTAAATTTGAAGTATTTAGTTTGAAATACCATAACGTAAATGAATTCAAAATCAAATGTTATAGCTAACACAAAGCATTCATAAAATTTGAAAATCTGAACGAATATTAACAAATATTAATTAAAATGCAAAAAACAATATTCAAAATTGGAATGTTAGAATGTTTGATAAACATTAAAAATTTGACTTAAATGGACGAATGCAGGAATTTTTTTTTTCATATGTTGCAAAATATTCACCTATCCCTAGATGTGTGTCCGTATGTTTGTGCTAGTATATTTGTGTATGTGTGTGTTTGCATGCCTGGTGTATGAAAATGTGTTTATGTGTGTGGTTGGTATGGTTGGTATCTGTATGTGTGTTTGTGGGTGTATGTGTGTTATTGGTATCTGTATGTGTGTTTGTGGGTGTATGTGTGTGATTGGTATCTGTATGTGTGTTTGTGGGTGTATGTGTGTTATTGGTATCGGTATGTGTGTTTGTGGGTGTATGTGTGTGATTGGTATCTGTATGTGTGTTTGTGGGTGTATGTGTGTTATTGGTATCTGTATGTGTGTTTGTGGGTGTATGTGTGTGATTGGTATCTGTATGTGTGTTTGTGGGTGTTTGTGTGTTATTGGTATCTGTATGTGTGTTTGTGGGTGTATGTGTGTTATTGGTATCTGTATGTGTGTTTGTGTGTGTATGTGTGTGATTGGTATCTGTATGTGTGTTTGTGGGTGTATGTGTGTTATTGGTATCTGTATGTGTGTTTGTGTGTGTATGTGTGTGATTGGTATCTGTATGTGTGTTTTTGGGTGTATGTGTGTGATTGGTATCTGTATGTGTGTTTGTGGGTGTATGTGTGTGATTGGTATCTGTATGTGTGTTTGTGGGTGTATGTGTGTGATTGGTATCTGTATGTGTGTTTGTGTGTGTATGTGTGTGATTGGTATCTGTATGTGTGTTTTTGGGTGTATGTGTGTGATTGGTATCGGTATGTGTGTTTGTGGGTGTATGTGTGTGATTGGTATCTGTATGTGTGTTTGTGGGTGTATGTGTGTTATTGGTATCTGTATGTGTGTTTGTGGGTGTATGTGTGTGATTGGTATCTGTATGTGTGTTTGTGGGTGTATGTGTGTGATTGGTATCTGTATGTGTGTTTGTGGGTGTATGTGTGTTATTGGTATCTGTATGTGTGTTTGTGTGTGTATGTGTGTGATTGGTATCTGTATGTGTGTTTGTGGGTGTATGTGTGTTATTGGTATCTGTATGTGTGTTTGTGTGTATGTGTGTGATTGGTATCTGTATGTGTGTTTTTGGGTGTATGTGTGTGATTGGTATCTGTATGTGTGTTTGTGGGTGTATGTGTGTGATTGGTATCTGTATGTGTGTTTGTGGGTGTATGTGTGTGATTGGTATCTGTATGTGTGTTTGTGGGTGTATGTGTGTGATTGGTATCTGTATGTGTGTTTGTGGGTGTATGTGTGGGTTGGTATCTGTATGTGTGTTTGTGGGTGTATGTGTGTGATTGGTATCTGTATGTGTGTTTGTGGGTGTATGTGTGGGTTGGTATCTGTATGTGTGTTTGTGGGTGTATGTGTGTGATTGGTATCTGTATGTTTGTTTGTGGGTGTATGTGTGGGTTGGTATCTGTATGTGTGTTTGTGTATGTATGTGTGTGATTTGTGGGCAAATACTTAAATAGAATTTAGGCTTTTTCTGAGCCTGTTCCAAATGAAAGCATCCAAATAAAATATGTACATTTGAGACGAGGGGAACATTTCTGCCTTGTGGATATAGTGAGACATTTTGTAGCCGGAGATAATGTTGTTGAGATAGCACAAAATCAGGGCTAGTATAGTGGGAGAATTATTTGACAGATATCAGTACAACACATTGTCTTTGCAGTACACAGAAATGTAGATTTAGCAATAATGTTAGAGAGCCCTGTTCATCCTTCTATAACAAGTCAATTTCTGATCATTTTTTTCTAAGTCTCTTTTCTCAAGAGATATAGAGTCTCATCTGCCATGGAAAATCCTGACCTCCAGTGTCATCCCAAAACAAAAGGAATCCCCTTAATTGGCCAAAATTCATAAGGGTTTGGCTGACTTCATTTCCAAATCTCTAAGGGTTTGGTGGAAGGAGTTGTTCTCTTTATGAGGATACAGTGATTTAAGGCAAATTTGGGACCTGTCTGTCATTGACATGTATAGTCCGGAAATTAGTGTTTCTTTGGATAGGGGTGTTTTTTAATAATATATTTACCATTAAAAACAACATTTGCTTCTGTTGTCCCAAAAACTCATTCAAGAGTGATGAATATATTAAATTAATTCCTGTCCATGTCTGCTTTTTAGACTTGAAAACAATTGCTGGCAGAATTTGGAGAAAACAAAAACAAAAAAGCAGACTGAGGTTATCACTGCATTTTAAACATTGATATTAAAATATTGCTTTGGTTGAAAGTGATTTTTAGATTCTAGTATTATTTCTTTTTATTTATTTTTAACAAAAAATTAAATAAGTTAAAATTGCACCACTGTGATACCATGATTTTACTCCAGACTGAAGCATACACAGGTATGCCTGTTTGTCATTTGCTTACCAGCTGTATTATCATCTGGTGTGGCATTGGAGCACAAATCTATTTATTTAACCCATTGTAAGGGTTAAAAACATAGTTAAAATAAAATGCTTTAACAAAAGGAAACTTACCATTTGTTTTATCTTGAATGACACTTTAAAATAGTTCTCTTTGACAGTCAGAGTTTGAATCACTGTAAAGGTTAGGATTGGCAGTGCTACTGCAATATTTTAACATTTAAAGATTTAACATTAAAGGTCAAATTATTACAGAAACCATACTTTAATGTCACGGTTTTGAATGTCTGCATTTTGTGGAAATTTCTGTAGTATTTCTTTTTATAGCTGATGGAATTCTTTAAATATACAATGCATACAATTTGGTCATTTAATTTACTAGATTAAGATTTATTTATTTTTTTAAATATATTTATATTATGGATTCTCTATAAATTATTATAATTACTAATTCAGTTTTTTACAACGTATGCCTTTAAATAAACACAGAAATGAATTAATTCAGCAGTAATATTCTGTTTAGATATATTGGTGATTTTAAATTAAATTTTATGATTTTGAATTAAATTATGTGTAAGCCTTATTTCAACAATTATAATTGAAATCTAGTCTCCAATATAACTTGGATGTAGGACTAAAATTAGCATTGAGATGATTATGTCTCTTTTGCTTGTACAAAATAAAAAGGAACCTAATACTTGTTTTTTGTAAATTAGTTTATTAATCATTTACATTATTTGAAGAAAATGCATTTAATACAAATGGAATTAAATAATTCTACATAAATTTAATTCTAATAATAATTAGTATTGAAAATGCTTTAAAATATTTAAAATTAAGTAGCAAACGCAATAAATAATTAACATTAAAGGGATAGTACACCCAATTTTTTTCTTTTATGATTCTGGTTGAGCAGCAATTTTAAGCAACTTTCAATTTTACTCCTAGTATCAGTTTTTCTTTGTTCTCTGTGTATCTTTATTTAAAAAAGTAGGAATGAAAGCTTCAGAGCCGGCCCATTTTTGGTTCAGAACCATGGATAGCACTTACTAATTGGTGGCTACCTTTAGCCACCAATCAGCAAGCGGTACCCAGATGATGAACTTAAAATGCACCGGCTCCTAAGCTTTTATTCCTGATTTTCAAATAAAGATACCAAGAGAATTTTTTTTTTTTATAATAAGCGTAAATTAGAAAGTTGTTTAAAATAGCATGCTCAATCAGAATCATGTAAAATTTGGGTTTAGTATCTCTTTAAAGTATGTATATATGTATTATTATCAATCTATCTATTTTTTTATATATATATATATATATATATATAAATATATGCATGTATATATATATTTGTATATATGTGTATACATGTGTATTTACATGTGTATTAATTACACAGATTCAATTTTTATATTTTTTATCGTGTTTTACTGTAAATATTTTACATTTCAATATTCTTCACATAGGAGAAAATGGTCTTAGTATTTTTATATATAAATTCCTATATATATTAGTATACATCTATACCTGTATACATTCATATAGATATACATTTTACTAAATAATATTCTGATATTTATAGAAATATATATTTACAAATAAAATGAAAATGTTATTCTATGTGAAGAACATTACAGTGTTAGGTTTGTTTGCCATTAGTGCGCTTCATTAAAGTGTATGCATAGAAGTAGTTAACACAGTCGTAATATCCAAAGTCCTGAAGTTAGAGAGCATCGAGATTCACTCGTGTGCAAACTATTGTGCACATTAAAAGTTTACTTCTCGCGGTGTTTGCGTGCGAAAGTGCTAAATAGCACAACACTGTTAAATAAGAAACAATTTGTATTTTAATTTTCAGTCTATTCTTTATTTATATATCTTTTAACTAAATATATTTATTTTTTTAATGCAACCTTAGTTTAAAAATTTGGACATTTCTGAATGAATTGAAATGAATTACAATGTTATGAATCCCTTGTTCAATTTTGTTGCAATTTCTTTCTTTATGTTCATAGACAGCTGAAACCCTTCATTCATTGAGGAACGTATGCCCAGTACAACTGGTGTGCGAGTTGTGATTCTGGCGTGCATCATTTAGCGTGCCACATACGGATTGTTTTCCTGTTTGCAGAACAAAAATAAATTAAGTTGAGGGTCCATGGATGGGGAGTCTGTCAGGTCTTGGAATACACCCAAGTATTGGATAATTGGTCCCAGGTGTCTTGGATTCTCTACACCATGAATGTAGTGATCTTTCAGGGATGGTACCAGCAAGATGCTCATACAAAGCCTGTATCACATTCAGAGAACAGAGGAACTGGGACGAGAAGCAGCTGGAAGGATGAAAGGAGTGGGGTAATTTTGACAGTTCTCATGGAAATAGATTGGATATAATGTTGTGGAGTCACCTTTAGCCTGAGGCAAAATGACCAACTAGTTAAGCAAAGACAGTGCTTAACATCTCTCTGGAAACTGCTAAATGTATTTCATAGAAACACCATCCCTGAAGATTTGTTTAGCCACATTTATAACCAAGAAGTCTGGCAGGAAAGTGAATAAATAGGGCTGGTTGAGTGGAATAGACAGATGAGGTTGGCTTATTGCAGAGAGAAGCAATCAGAGATGCTAAACAAGGAGACAGGTGAACAGAGGAGTGTGGTGCGCTGGGAAGGACAGCGGAGTCTTATACATTGCCATACAACTAATACAGGATAGCACATATTTAATAAACATGTTTAAATGTTGCCATGTTCCGTGCTCCTTAATAAACACCATACAATTTGTTGCTGACCCTTAACTTGTATTTGGCTGCAAACAATAGATATTCTCTGACAGACAAGGGGTTAAAGCAGTGCAGGAGCTTACAATCCCCTTTGTCTCTGCAGGCAGAACAATATGTGTGTGCTGGTTTAGCAATGCCTCATTTTATGACTTTCCTTCTGAACAGTGCTTAAGCCATTTACTTTTCTGAATCTATTAGATGGTTATGGAATTAAGAAATGTTATTTCACTGCTATAAGTACTCCAGCATTGCATTAACATCACAAAAAAATAATATAATTTACATTTGTAGGTACAGAAATCCCCCTGATTATCTTGTAGCCACAAACTCTCTATGCATTTTATATCCTTTAAAGTGAATGCCAATTTTGATGCTAAAGTGCCCAGTTTTTAAAAATTTGATTAAAAACAGGGGCACTTTAATTCATCAAAATTTACATTTCACTCCTGTTGAGAAAAAAAACTTACCTTTTAATCTTGACAGCCGCTCCAGCTTCCTCCACCCATCGCAAAACCTCTTCCTGGGTCTAAAATGAGGAATCCGGCTTCCTCCAATCACAGCGTTGAATCAAACACTGATTCCCCGGGGGGGAAGCCGTGATTGGAGGATGACCTATCCATCATTTCTGATGTCAGAAAGGGTTTGCAACGACCAGAGGAAGCTAAAGCTGCTGTCAAGATTAAAAGGTTTTTTTCACAACAGGAGTGAAATGTAAATTTTGATGAATTAAAGTGCCCCTGTTTTTAATCAAATTTTTTAAAAAACGGGCACTTTAGCATCAAAATTGACATTCACTTTAAGCTCATCATGGGCTTCTCCACCCCATTGCAAGCAATGCACACATCACACCTGTACAGATCATGTGCACTGCATGCTCTTCCTATAGAAATAAAAAGTCGTTCATGTTACTTTATTTTGGTAAATTAACTCTTAGAATTGTGTTATTGCTTCTGCGCCAGGGAGGCTGGACAACATCATACGGGATTCAGACCCTGACTCTGCATTGGGAATGAATTTCTTTGGTTTAATGTTCCTCTAATGACTAACAGCTCACTGACTGATGAGAAAATCTCCAGCTGCTTTCAGTGACAAACCTCACAAGCTAATGTGAAACTTTATTTGTTTCCAATGGGATCTAAGTTTGTACATTTTATTTGCAATCTTATATATTGACTTTTTCAGAATACAGCTCTTTAAATGCATTGGACGGTCTGAATTTGTACTCAGATGCTGCTGAATCCAGCACTACAGATCTTTGTATTAATAAAATAATAATAAATCTATCTCTAATGAAAGACTTTGCAGCATGAAATATTTAAGATTATAGCCCATGTATAATGCTTCTGTTTTCGGAGTTGCCTCATATACGAAATTAAGTATTTAAAAATATATATATATATAAGTGCAAATGTTTCATTAGATTGCCCCTGGGAGTGACACAGGAAAGTGACAGCATACTTTAAGGCTACACAGTGTGTATAAACGTGATATAACTGACTAATCAGCTGTGAAATGGTGAAAATGGTGTGCCTTTTATATAGGACCTGATTGTGTCTATGCTCTAAGGAACTTGGATCCAAGCTGGGTCTCTGCCTGACATCTGAATTTGTTTTGTTACAAATGGATATTAGTATTGGAAATAGGGAGATTTTAAATGAATATCCGAATTAAAGGAATATAGTACCAAAATATGTTAGTATATTTACTTAGTAAACATTTACTTGTGCCCTTTAGCGCAGGCTTTGGGATCGGTCACGCTAAGCCTCCTACTGTGTGGCCCTGGGCTCTATGAAGAAACGTCGGTATTAGCGCAGCCCCCCAGCACGCTTTAGGTAAGAATAAAATTACAGGTGAAACCTTATCACCTGCAGCAAAAATACATTTACATTGGTTTTAATGAAAATGTTACAAATATTCAGTAAACGTGTAATTTTAAACTAAACAAATACTAAATAGTGCAGAAAATAAATATTCTGAAAACAAAGTTTTCAGAATATTTGTTACAAATGATTTGTCCGAAATGGATTGTTTGCTGTTGCACAAGTCTAGTCTCTGCAAACACCAACCTAAAATAGGACTAAGTAAAAATGATTGAACGGTAAATAGCTCAATATTGTGAAAAGCTAAAATATGTTTAAAAAACAAAAACAGTTCAATACATTGTAACAACATAGTTTAATCAATTAAATGACCATTAAAGTAAATTTGCATAATTATTCAACAAATGCATAATGTAATACAATAAAAGTCAGAATTTAAAATAAACAGTAGACAAATTTCAAAATTTCCTTTATATTCCGTGTCCCCTGTATCATGTTACAGCCATCAGCCAATCACAGACTCATATATGTAAACACTGCCAATTCTTGCACATGCTCGGTAGGAGCTAGTGCCCCAGAAAGTTTGTATATAAAAAGACTGAGCACAATTGATAATGAAAGCAAAATTGAATCCTCTATTGACTTTAATTATATAATAAAACATAAAAGAAATGTAACTATGCCTGTAATATGTGATGGTTTCCATCATATGACTCCTTCTACTCTCCACACTTAAGGATCGCCGGAAAAAAGGGGATAATTTGGCCCCTTTTCATAAATTCCTGCAACTGCTTCAGAGTTACTGTGGTTCTCTTGCTAGCCTTTATGACCAGTTTCATCCTGGCTCTTTCATCCAGTTTGGAGATCCAGAGAGGGTCTGTGTTGTACCAAATACCTTCCACTTCTAAATAATAGACTTCACTGTGCTTCTAGGCATTGATAAAGCCTTTGATATTTTCTTGTATCCATCCTGACTTGTGCCTGTCCACAACATTATCTGAGATCTTTTGACAGTGCCTTGCAACCCATAGTTGATTGTTTGTTTCAGTTGCTCTACCAGGGACTGAGATGCTCAAGGAAAGCTCTTTTCATGCTGAGCTAATCAATATGCACACAGATGATCACAGTTGAAGGTCAAATGGCTTTGTGTGTGCCGTTGAGAAGGTGATTAGCTACACCTGATTGAGTTTACAAGTAATTTTAGGAGGGGTGATCTTTTTCCAACTCAGTGATTCTGTTTTTGAATTGTCTCTATTTTTGCCTGATATGTTGGTGTTATATCTTTCACTTGGATGTTATAAGTTGCACAGAGTACAACTGCATAAACAAACTGTGTCTTTATTTTAGGCTGTAAAGCAAAAAAATTTGATTATTTTCAAGGGGGGGTGATTCTTTTCAATACCCACTGTATATATATAAATATATTTATATACACACACACACACACACACACACACACACATATATATATATATATATATATATATATATATATATGTATATATATATTTATATATACACACACACACATATATATATATATGTATATATATATATACACACACAAACACACACATTATATATATATATATATATATATATACATACAAACTCACACACACATATATATATACACATACTATAAATATATATATAAACACACACATATATACACACACACACATACACACACAAACATTTACACACACACACATCTTCCCTTAACTTACTGTAAAGCAATGATATACATTATCCCAGTAATAAAGAATTACAAGCTTGCTTGTGCTCATACGATCTGTTATGCACTGATTATCTCTCTCAGGTGATGTGGGGACCACCGAGGCTCTGCATGCTGCCTCCTCTCAGGGTGAGTGATGGTCATTCATCAACATTAACTGTGCCACGTGCTGGGGAGGAAGTGAGCCTCATCTGTGCTCTGCTCTCCATTCTTTCCAAAGATCAAAAAAATTGGATCTCAAGCTCTTAATTAACTCTGAACAAAACATTTGCATCAGGAATTAGTGGAAAATGTATTCAAATGAGGATTTTCCAATTAAACATGAAATCAATGAAGCCTCTTACCAAGACAACTCTATCCATAGGTGCCTATGCTTTGTGTGCACAGTGGGGTGAAGATGCCTATGAATTTGTCATATAAATTCTATAGTGTACACCACACACAAACTAGTAGTAATTAGCTGTCCTGCTCCCTACCTAACTAACTAATGGTATTGTATGTGTACCAGCAGCTTTGCACTCAGTGATTACAATCAGTATGATAGTATCTTCATTACCTAACTAGCTAATGGTATTGTATGTGTGCCAGCAACTTTGCACTCAGTGATTACAATCAGTATGGTAGTCTCTTCATTACTTAACTAGCTAATGGTATTGTATGTATACCAGCAGCTTGGCACTGAATGACTGTAATCAGTATGGTAGTATCTTCATTACCTAACTAGCTAATGGTATTGTATGTATGCCAGCAGCTTGGCACTGAATGACTGTAATCAGTATGGTAGTATCTTCATTACCTAACTAGCTAATGGTATTGTATGTATGCCAGCAGCTTTGCACTCAGTGATTACAATCAGTATGATAGTATCTTCATTACCTAACTAGCTAATGGTATTGTATGTATGCCAGCAGCTTTGCACTCAGTGATTACAATCAGTATGGTAGTCTCTTCATTACCTAACTAGCTAATGGTATTGTATGTGTGCCAGCAGCTTTGCACTCAGTGATTACAATCAGTATGGTAGTATCTTCATTACCTAACTAGCTAATGGTATTGTATGTATACCAGCAGCTTGGCACTGAATGACTGTAATCAGTATGGTAGTATCTTCATTACCTAACTAGCTAATGGTATTGTATGTATGCCAACAGCTTGGCACTGAATGACTGTAATCAGTATGGTAGTATCTTTATTACTTAACTAGCTAATGGTATTGTATGTGTACTAACAGCTTGACACTCAGTGATTACAATCAGTATGGTAGTATCTTCATTACCTAACTAGATAATGGTATTGTATGTGTGCCAGCAGCTTGGCACTGGGTGACTGTAATCAGTATGGTAGTATCTTCATTACCTAACTAGCTAATGGTATTGTATGTGTACTAACAGCTTGACACTCAGTGATTACAATCAGTATGGTAGTATCTTCATTACCTAACTAGATAATGGTATTGTATGTGTGCCAGCAGCTTGGCACTCAGTGATTACAATCAGTATGGTAGTATCTTCATTACCTAACTAGATAATGGTATTGTATGTGTGCCAGCAGCTTGGCACTCAGTGATTACAATCAGTATGGTAGTATCTTAATTATCTAACTAGCTAATGGTATTGTATGTATGCCAGCAGCTTGGCACTGGGTGACTATAATCAGTGATGTTAGTATCTCCATTACTTAACTAGCTAATGGTATTGTATGTGTGCCAGCAGCTTGGAACTGGGTGACTACAATCAGTATGGTAGTATCTTCATTACCTAACAAGATAATGGTATTGTATGTGTACCAGCAGCTTGGCACTCAGTGATTACAATCAGTATGTTAGTATCTTCAATACATAACTAGCTAATGGTATTGTATGTGTGCCAGCAGCTTGGCACTCAGTGATTACAATCAGTATGTTAGTATTCTCCATTACCTAACTAGCTAATGGTATTGTATGTGTGCCAGCAGCTTGGCTCTCAGTGACTGTAATCAGTATGGTAGTATCTTCATTACTTAACTAGCTAATGGTATAGTATGTGTGCCAGCAGCTTAGCACTGGTTGACTATAATCAGTATGGTAGTATCTTCATTACCTATCTAGCTAATGGTATTGTATTTGTGCCAGCAGCTTAGCACTGGGTGACTACAATCAGTTTGGTAGTATCTTCATTACTTAACTAGCTAATGGTATTGTATGTGTGCCAGCAGCTTGGCGCTCAGTGATTACAATCAGTATGGTAGTATCTTCATTACCTAACTAGCTAATGGTATTGTATGTATGCCAGCAGATTGGCACTGAATGACTGTAATCAGTATGGTAGTATCTTCATTACCTAACTAGATAATGGTATTGTATGTGTGCCAGCAGCTTAGCACTCGGTGACTATAATCAGTATGGTAGTATCTTCATTACCTAACTAGCTAATGGTATTGTATGTGTGCCAGCAGCTTGACACTGGGTGACTATAATCCGTATGGTAGTATCTTCATTACCTAACTAGATAATGGTATTGTATGTGTGCCAGCAGCTTGGCACTGGGTGACTACAATCAGTATGGTAGTATCTTCATTACCTAACTAGATAATGGTATTGTATGTATGCCAGCAGCTTGGTGCTCAGTGATTACAATCAGTATGGTAGTTTCTTCATTACCTAACTAGCTAATGGTATTGTATGTATGCCAGCAGCTTGACACTGGGTGACTATTATCAGTATGGTAATATCTTCTTTACCTAACTAGATAATGGTATTGTAGGTGTGCCAGCAGCCTGGCACTCAGTGATTACAATCAGTATGGTAGTATCTTTATTACCTAACTAGCTAATGGCATTGTATGTGTGCCAGCAGCTTGGCACTCAGTGAATGTAATCAGTATGGTAGTATCTTCATTGCCTAACTAGCTAATGGTATTGTATGTGTGCCAGCAGCTTGGCACTGGGTGACTATAATCAGTATGGTAGTATCTTCATTACCTAACTAGCTAATGGTATTGTATGTATGCCAGCAGCTTGGCTCTCAGTGACTGTAATCAGTATGGTAGTATCTTCATTACTTAACTAGCTAATGGTATTGTATGTGTGCCAGCAGCTTGGCACTGGGTGACTATAATCAGTATGGTAGTATCTTCATTACCTAACTAGCTAATGGTATTGTATGTATGCCAGCAGCTTGGCACTGGGTGACTATAATCAGTATGGTAGTATCTTCATTACCTAACTAGCTAATGGTATTGTATGTGTGCCAGCAACTTGACACTCAGTGATTACAATCAGTATGGTATTTTCTTCATTACCTAACTAGCTAATAGTATTGTATGTATGCCAGCACCTTGGCACTCAGTGACAATAACCAGTATGGTAGTATCTCCATTACCTAACTAGATAATAATATTGTATGTGTGCCAGCAGCTTGGCACTAGATGACTATAATCAGTATGGTAGTATCTCCATTACCTAACTAGATAATGATATTGTATGTGTGCCAGCAGCTTGGCACTGAGTGATTACAATCAGTATGTTAGTATCTTCATTACCTAACTAGATAATGGTATTGTATTGTATGTATGTCATTTATACACATACACACACACACACACTCTGACAACTTACAAACACACAATTGCACAGCACACATACACACCCATGCACACCACACATACACACACATGTACACATACACACACAAACACGCTCACACATACACATAGCTTGGCACTGGGTGACTATAATCAGTATGGTAGTATCTTCATTACCTAACGAGCTAATGGTATTGCATGTATGTATGCCAGCAGCTTGGCACTCAGTGACAATAACCAGTATGGTAGTATCTCCATTACCTAACTAGATAATAATATTGTATGTGTGCCAGCAGCTTGGCACTAGGTGACTATAATCAGTATGGTAGTATCTTCATTGCCTAACTAGATAATGGTATTGTATGTGTACCAGCAGCTTGGCACTCAGTGATTACAATCAGTATGTTAGTATCTTCATTACCTAACTAGATAATGGTATTGTATGTATGCCAGCAGCTTGGCTCTCAGTGACTGTAATCAGTATGGTAGCATCTTCATTACTTAACTAGCTAATGGTATTGTATGTGTGCCAGCAGCTTGGCACTGGGTGACTACAATCAGTATGGTAGTATCTTCATTACCTAACTAGCTAATGGTATTGTATTGTATGTATGTCATTTATACACATACACACACACACACACACTCTGACACTTACAAACACACAATTGCACAGCACACATACACACCCATGCACACCACACATACACACACAAACACGCTCACACATACACACAGAAATGCACACCACACATACAAACACACAAATGCACACCACACACATATAAACATACACACTTACACATGCACACCACACCAAACACAAACAGACACACCACACATTTAAACATACACAAATACACACACAAACAAACATACACTTAGATCACACATATATACACAGATTTAAAAATAATACACATTCACACATACACACACAAACAGTCACACATACACACACACAAACAAAAACAGACACTTACACCACACATATATACACAAACATTTAAACATACACACATAAACACACTCAGACCACACACATATATGCACACACATATAGACATGCACACACAAACACAGCCACTCACAGATAAACACACATATTTGAATGGGGACTCATTAGAAACAAGATTTCAGAGTTTTATGGAAGATCCAAGCCCACTTCACAAGCTACTACGTTAGAAGTATTGTACCTAAGCGTGAGGAATTCAGCATGGAATCCTCTGCATTTGTGTAAAAATTTAACAAGTAGATTTGTAACAAGATGATATTTTTGGAACCAGCATGAATGACCTCTATGCTTAATGTCAGCTTGGAGGGCACACAGGGTTAATGGCACAGTTTTCTGCCTGATTAATGCTCCCTGTATGGTTTGTACTCTTCAGGATTTGCCTTTGGCATAAAACACAGATACCCTATAGGATGAGTCATTGAAGGGCTTTGAAGAGTCAGTAGCCTATTTGACCTTGAACCTTGCACCCCAGGAAATCACAGAAAAAAATCAGACTTCTGATCTTCAAAGTACTGATACACAGAAGGATATATTCACTAAGATAGAATGAGGAGGTGCTATTTTGTCCTACTGCTTATTTCCTATCACATCTCAGAATAAGATAAGGACAACTCAAATGGAACAATAAGGGCTAGATTAGAGTGGCGTGCTAACTGTAGCACGCAAGCGATATTGGATATTTTTAGCTTTTTGCACATATCAGGAATAGCGTGGGTATTACGAGTTGAATGTAAATGTGAACGCGTGAGTGCAATCACGATTTTTGCTCATCTGGTTAGTGCGACTTCAGAGCCCTGGTTAACTGTTACGTATAACAAAAAAGTTGCACAAAACACATTAGAAATACATTGTACATTAAAGTTACACTCATATTAACATTGTCTAATAAAAATTGTTGAAACAAAATTGCATTAAAAAGTTTAAGGACTCAAAAATATGAGGTCACAGGTGTTTAAAAAAAGGGATTTAACAAAGAAATATATACATATAGATGTCTAAATAAGTACAGTATATGTATGTGTTTTTATTATATATATATATGTGTGTGTGTACATATGTATTTATATGTGTATAAATATATTTACAGACATACAGTATATACACATATAAACACATAAATACATATGCACACACATATAGACATACATATAGATGTCTAAATAAGTACAGTATATGTATGTGTTTTTATTATATATATATGTCTGTGTGTGTACATATGTATTTATATGTGTATATATGTATTTACAGACATACAGTATATACACATATAAACACATAAATACATATGCACACACATATAGACATACATATAGATGTCTAAATAAGTACAGTATATGTATGTGTTTTTATTATATATATATATATATATATATGTGTGTGTGTGTGTGTACATATGTATTTATATGTGTATATATGTATTTACAGACATACAGTATACAGGGAGTGCAGAATTATTAGGCAAATGAGTATTTTGACCACATCATCCTCTTTATGCATGTTGTCTTACTCCAAGCTGTATAGGCTCGAAAGCCTACTACCAATTAAGCATATTAGGTGATGTGCATCTCTGTAATGAGAAGGGGTGTGGTCTAATGACATCAACACCCTATATCAGGTGTGCATAATTATTAGGCAACTTCCTTTCCATTGGCAAAATGGGTCAAAAGAAGGACTTGAAAGGCTCAGAAAAGTAAAAAATAGTGAGATATCTTGCAGAGGGATGCAGCACTCTTTAAATTGCAAAGCTTCTGAAGCGTGATCATCGAACAATCAAGCGTTTCATTCAAAATAGTCAACAGGGTCGCAAGAAGCGTGTGGAAAAACCAAGGCGCAAAATAACTGCCCATGAACTGAGAAAAATCAAGCGTGCAGCTGCCAAGATGCCACTTGCCACCAGTTTGGCCATATTTCAACATCACTGGAGTGCCCAAAAGCACAAGGTGTGCAATACTCAGAGACATGGCCAAGGTAAGAAAGGCTGAAAGACGACCACCACTGAACAAGACACACAAGCTGAAACGTCAAGACTGGGCCAAGAAATATCTCAAGACTGATTTTTCTAAGGTTTTATGGAATGATGAAATGAGAGTGAGTCTTGATGGGCCAGATGGATGGGCCCGTGGCTGGATTGGTAAAGGGCAGAGAGCTCCAGTCCGACTCAGATGCCAGCAAGGTGGAGGTGGAGTACTGGTTTGGGCTTGTATCATCAAAGATGAGCTTGTGGGGCCTTTTCGGGTTGAGGATGGAGTCAAGCTCAACTCCCAGTCCTACTGCCAGTTTCTGGAAGACACCTTCTTCAAGAAGTGGTACAGGAAGAAGTCTGCATCCTTCAAGAAAAACATGATTTTCATGCAGGACAATGCTCCATCACACGCGTCCAAGTACTCCACAGCGTGGCTGGCAAGAAAGGGTATAAAAGAAGAAAATCTAATGACATGGCCTCCTTGTTCACCTGATCTGAACCCCATTGAGAACCTGTGGTCCATCATCAAATGTGAGATTTACAAGGAGGGAAAACAGTACACCTCTCTGAACAGTGTCTGCGAGGCTGTGGTTGCTGCTGCACGCAATGTTGATGGTGAACAGATCAAAACACTGACAGAATCCATGGATGGCAGGCTTTTGAGTGTCCTTGCAAAGAAAGGTGGCTATATTGGTCACTGATTTGTTTTTGTTTTGTTTTTGAATGTCAGAAATGTATATTTGTGAATGTTGAGATGTTATATTGGTTTCACTGGTAAAAATAAATAATTGAAATGGGTATATATTTGTTTTTTGTTAAGTTGCCTAATAATTATGCACAGTAATAGTCACCTGCACACACAGATATCCCCCTAAAATAGCTATAACTAAAAACAAACTAAAAACTACTTCCAAAACTATTCAGCTTTGATATTAATGAGTTTTTTGGGTTCATTGAGAACATGGTTGTTGTTCAATAATAAAATTAATCCTCAAAAATACAACTTGCCTAATAATTCTGCACTCCCTGTATACACATATAAACACATAAATACATATGCACACACATATAGACATACATATAAGTGCACTGGTGCCCTTTCAGTCAAGTAGATTAAATCATTTTAAAGCATCTTTATGCAATTTTCATATTTAATAAAGTGTTTAACTATGTATTTATTGTAAGTATCTCATATTCCAATGTTCTTCACATAGGGGAATACTCTGGTCCTTAGCAGGTCTTAAAATTAGGTAAATAGAAGCTCAGATGAACAACAGCACAAGACATATTACACAGTGTCATGTCAAAAATAAAGCCAAAATGGAGAAGCCATGTGTGAAAAACTAGGTACACTGTTTCTGCTTCCATAGGCATTAAGAGGCTAAGTAGCAGACAGGTGCTGCTAATCAAATACCCTTGATTAATTGATCATCAGCAAGTGTGACCACCTCTATAAAAGCCAAAGTTTTAGAAGTTTCCTGGTCTGGAACATTCAGTGCCAAGTAGGAAAGACATCAGCAATTATCTTAGAGAAGCAATTGTTGCTGCCCATCAATCTAGGAAGGGTTACAAGGCCATTTCCAAACAATTTAAAGTCCATCATTCTACAGTGAGAAAGATTATTCACAAGTGGAAAACATTCCAGGTAGTTGCCAATCTTCCCAGGAGTGGACGTCCCAGCAAATTCACCCCAAGGTCAGACAGTGTAATGCTCAGAAAAAAAGCTAAAAAAAAAATGCAAATGCAATGCTCAGAAAAAAAACAACAAGAGTTACATCTCAGACTCTACAGGCCTCAGTTAGCATGTTAAATGTTAAAGTTCATGAGTACAATTAGAAAAAGACTGAACAAGTATGGTTTGTATGTAAGGGTTGCCAGGAGAAAGCCTCTTCTCTTTAAAAAGACAGCAAGTCTTAGGTTTGCAAACAGCAAAAAAACACAGAAGCGCCACATGGCCCAATAATGTAGGATGCAAATGAAGGCATTTGATTAAATAGATACACTCACAATAGGTGAGGCACCCCTGATGGTGCAGAAGGAGCGGTCTGGGGTCAATAACACTCACCCAGAAGACTGTACTCTGGTAGATGTTCAGTACTCTGCAGAAGATGATATAGAACACAAAAAGGCACCTATATGGCATAGTATTGTCTATATATAGACAGGAAATATATAGTAATAAAGGTAAGTATTTCACTCACATTTAGTAGAGCACCTCCCTTGGTGCAGTCAGAGCAAACTGGGATCAATCTAGTCACCCAGTAGACTTATATCCGGCAATCTGGAACTCCCAATATTCCAAAGAACAGGTGATAATAATGGTCCGGCAGCAAGTGGTAAGTATAGAATACTTACTTTATTAAAATGTTTAAAATATAATAGCAACGCGTTTCTCAGCCAACCAGTGGCTGTCATAAGATGGCTGTCTTATGACAGCGGTCATAAGACCCACCACCTTTTAGGTGGCGGACTGAAATCATCCCGATCAGTTACGGGATAATTGATGGCCCCTGCTAGCAGCCGATCACAAATACTTGTGCAATGTTAAATGCCGACTGCGTATGCTGTTTGCATTTAGTGAGGTCGAGCGGACATAATTCACTACAGCGAATCATGTCCGCTCGACCTTTTGTTAAATCTACCCCTTAGACTCATATATGCACTTTTAATACAAAAATATTATTTTGAAAAGTTTAAAATGGTTTTAAAAGGGTTAAAATGAATATGGCGAAGTTACTCATGCGAGTAATCTGGCCCTTAGCATTTAGAGAACCCAATATAGGGCTAGATTACAAATGGAGCGGTATTTAACGTTCCCACTCAAGTGATAACTCCACTTAAGCTTTTTGTGCACATCGGGTAGCACTTGTATTACAAGTTGAAAGTAAAATGTTTTTTGCAAGATAACCAATTCCACCATAGAAGTCAATGAAGCAATAAAGGTGGAAAAAACACCCGACTCGCCCTCAAACCCGATCGCATATTCTCAAGTGCGCTAACACAACATGAAAATATGAATATTTCAAATTCCAATGTTCTTCACATAGAAGAATATGTTCTATTTATTCACAAATATTTATTTCTATATATATCTGAGGGTATTTTGGTACAATATATATCTATGCCTATGTGTATATATATACAGTGCCAGGGTGCCAGCAGGTTATATATACAGTATCTATATATATCTGAGGGTATTTTGGTACAATATATATCTATGCCTATGTGTATATATATATATATACAGTGCCAGGGTGCCAGCAGGTTATACAGGATATATGAAGGTACTCACTGGTCTTTTCAAAATATATTTAATGAAAAAAGCATGACATTTCGGGGGACACTCCCCTTTCTCTAAAGGAAGGGGAGTGTCCCCCCGAAATGTCACGCTTTTTTCATTAAATATACTTTGAAAAGACCAGTGAGTGCCTTCATATATCCTGTGTATATATATATATATATATATATATATATATATATGATAATATATGGGTATAGATAAATATAGATACTGTATATATAGGAATATCTATTTATAAATACAAAGAACATATTCCCCTATGTGCAGAACATTGGAATGTCAAATATTTATAGTAAATACACAGTATAACACTTTATTAAATATGAATATTTCATAGATATGCTTTTACCTGTTTTCATCTACTTAACTGCATTTATATATATTTATTTATACGTATATATACACTCACCAGCCACTTTATTAGGTGCACCTGTTCAATTGCTTGGTAACCCAAATTGCTAATCAGCCAATCACATGGCAGCAACTCAATGCATTTAGGCATCTAGACGTGGTGAAGACGACTTGCTGAAGTTCAAACTGAGCATCAGAATGGGGAAGAAAGGGGATTTAAGTGACTTTGAACGTAGCATGGTTGTTGGTGCCAGGCGGCTGGTCCGAATATTTAAAAAACTGCTGATCTACTGGGATTTTCACGCATAACCATCTCTAGGGTTTACAGTGAATGGTCCGAAAAAGAGAAAATATCCAGTGAGCGGCAGTTGTGTGGATAACAATGCCTTGTTGATGTCAGAGGTCAGAGGAGAATGGTCAGACTGGTTTGAGAAGATAGAAAGGCATGTCACGCCGCCCCTCCGTGATCATAGCCATTGCTCAATTGGTTTTACTTTCAGCTCATAATACCAGCAGTAAACCCGTGCGCAAACACTCCACTCATAATCTGGGCCTATATCTGATGGTTTTCATAGTTCTGTCTACTCTTCCCCAACTAAGACACCCAGCGTAAATTCCACACAATATGCACAAAATCTTAAATATTGAATTATTCAATCTAATCTGAAAATGGCAAGAGATTCATAAATGCTAGTTCACCAAATTAGATATAATATTGTATTATTCTGGTGCACTTAATTAAGCACAGGAGACTCAGATATTACAATATGCAACACATAAACTGGGACCGTCCTGGAACAAATGGGACAGTTGTCTAGTATGCAGCAGCACGTCACAAGTCGTCTTTAGTAACCAACCAGAAGCTGTAAAGTCTGAGCAATAGCACAGTGTGAGTTCTACCTGATATGTAAATTCAGAAGCAATTAAAGTATTTTAGTTGCAATCAATTATTTTAGAGCAGGTGTGGGTGCATTTATAAAACATCTTTTCAGTGAAAGTAGCAGAACAAAATAGTTAACAGTCAACAAACAGGATTACAGTAGAACAACAAATGCTGTTTATATCCAATTTGCGAGTCTGATGTATTGCTCAGATCTCTGGCAAAAGAAGAGTTAATAGAATGTTGTCACTTCATTAATACATTCTTCCATCATCACTTCTGAGTTTATTTCCTGTTGTAGAATTCATCCAAAAGAAGAAGAGAGACAATGTAAAATAAATCAGGAAAGGCGTGTGTAATATATGCGTGTGTTTTGAAGTGTTTTCCAATTAAGCGATCGTTCTGCAGCAGAAAGACAGATGGTTCCTTAAAAACAGTTGTGAAAAAAATGCAGGTAATGCATAATGACTCTGTATTTCCATAACAGACACAACGGTACGTGAAATCCAGAAGCCAAAGAGGTTGTAAACAGCTGATGAGCTGGGCTAGTAAAGTCTCTAGCTACTGGCCCGGGTCTCAAAATGCCTGAAACACATAATACCCAAAACTCTCTAAACCTATTATTGTCTCTGGGTATAAAACTGACATTAAAGGAAGATTAAAGTCATTTTCAATGTATGCATCAGTAATTAGTCACTGCATTGCAAGAGATCTACATGCAAAATAAATGTTTAGCAAAAAAATATACAATGTTTTGTAGACCTGTGGCAAACTCCTTGAGTTTACTTGTTCCCAGTAAATATATATGTAAATGATTATATACATATTATTTATGTGTTAATATTTGTATGAACGCATATAAACACATACAGTATATATGTATATAAGCATATAGTCCAGAGCAAAGCTCACTGGATTTAAGTAAAAAAGTGCTGTCTTTGCTCTGGACTGTTTATATCTGACACATGCACCCTGGTATCTGCTTACCCCAGCCTGGGGTTAAAGAGTGCTTATCCTTTACTTGAATTATATAAGCATATATATATTTATATTTGCTGCCATCGCTGCGCGACTTACCCCTTCACTGGCGCTGAAGTTCTGATGTGTTCTCTGAAGGCATCAGAACTAGGATCCTATTGGAGCCTATGGAAGGGTGCTCTTGTGAACGCAATGCTTTCCAGCGAAGTGAATGCGAACTCGCGTTTGCATTGCTGTGAACTTGTAATACTAGCGCACATTAGCGTGTGCTGGTATTACAAAGTGGAACGCAAATGTTGCTTTCATTAAAGCGATATTTAGCTCTCAACTTGTAATCTGGCCCTTGGTGCGCTCAAGTAAAATCAATAGTATTAAGAATTGAATTTAAAATGTTAGCACACGTTACAAAAGCCTCTTCGGATTTTGTTCATACGCTAACCCAAAAGTGCGATAGGCCAACTGCTCTAAAGCCAAAGGCGCATTAATACTTGAAATATATATACTCTATATAATATTTTCTTCTAACTGAAGAACAAAAGTATTTCAAGTATTTCTATTAATAAACAAAAAAAACACATTCACTTTGTTTTAGATGAATATGTTATATATCAAAAGTGTGTGTGTATATATACAGTATATATATATATATATAGATCATAGGAAGAAAGGATCATCCACGCCAAAAGTAAAAGTAAAACTTGACCTTTATTTTCTTAGGTTAAAAAGTTGCAAACAGTTGCAAACAAGGAGATCCTCACAGCTTAGCAGAGTGAGCGCAGCACTAGGCTTACGCGTTTCGCGGTTAAGCCGTAGTCATAGCCTATAGTGCTGTGTTCACTCCTGCTATTTAAAAGCAGATACAAAATTTTCATTGGCTCAAAGTTGATTGCAAATTAAAAACACACAATTGCGCTACTCTATGCTTGTGGTCAGCAAAGACATGCATAAGAACACATATTTACAATTATAATCTATACTTCATTACGGACCCTGTATAACCATTATTTGATGTATGGGTATCTAATCCACAACCAGTGAAATATCTCATTGCTCTGAAAAATAATTTTTATTTTATTTTATTATTTATCAATTAATAAATTTTCAACTATGTTGTGGGATGACAGGATTCGTATAACATTTACTAGTCACAATATACAAGGGGTACTATAAACTAACATTTGATGGGAGGAATTGATAGTTGTTCTGATTTTTGTTTTATTTATAATTTGATAGTTGGATTTAATGTAGGTTTATGCTATCCCTGCATGTATGTTTAAGTTAATGAAAAACTTGGGAATCAAAATTACTTGTATGTTGGAATGTGAACCGATTGCAGTGGAAACAAGGAGAACAGGAGGGGGGGGGGAGAAAATATACCCTCAATTTATATAAAATGTCAATCAAGTGTCTTGTGGTACATTGTGTAAAACCTTTTCTACATTGTATAAACTCATGTTTCCTACTTAATTAAGTATGATAGTATGGTATGCTATTATATTTGTGTGAAATGAAGCTCTTGGGGCCAAGATGGAAATGTGACTGACCCCTGGCTCTGAATATAATATATGGCTATGTTAAAGATATTATTCCCAATAGTTAATTAAGTCGAACCTGGAGTTAAGGCCTTTCGGTACTCTGGTACTCAATTTAAAGATCCAAAAAATTTCTCGTTTGGCTAAAAGCTGTTCAAGATCCCCGCCACGTTTGGGTAACACTACTTTCTCTATGGCACACCACTTGAAAGTACCCAGAGAACTCTTGTGTTTCTCAGCAAAATGTTGCACCAATGGGGTAGTAGCCCTGCCTTGGCTTATTGTAGAGAGATGCAGCCTAATTCTAGTATTTACATCCCTTGACGTAAAACCCACGTACTGCTTCTTGCATGCTGTACAAGTTATTAGATAGATTACATAAGTACTTCTGCAGTTGAGACATGAACGTATGTCATATGTGGTGCCTGATGCTGCAGATTCAAAATCTTTAGTAACCTGCACAAACTCGCAAGGACGACAGTGGTGACTTCCACATCTATACATGCCCACATGTGTGAGCCATGAACTGTTCGCATTGGATACTTTCTTCAATTCAGTTGGTGCCAAAATGGCCCCTAGAGTTTTGCTCTTTTTATAAGAACATCTGATTCCCGTCTTGACCACTTTTTGCAACTGGTCATCTGCCGCCAATAGTGAGAAATTATTCCTCACTATTTTACAGATTTCTTCATATTGAGAGCTGTATTCAGTTACAAAATTTATCTTACATTCGGTAGATTTCCTCTCTGTTCCTCTATTGTATTTGAGTAATTCAGATCTGGGAATGGTCTCAACTATTGCTTCGGCTCTATCCAGATCTCTCTGTGGATATTCTCTTTTCCTCAAATTGTATTTTAGCTCCCTGGCCTTTTCTTTGAATTCAGAGGGATCCGAGCAATTGCGCTTTAATCTTATTAGTTGGCCCTTCGCTATCGCAAACCTTATTTGCTTCGGATGGCAACTCCTGCCATGGAGTATGGTATTTCCCGTTATGGGTTTATGGTATACGCAAGTGACAACTTTCTTACCAACAATGCCTTTGAGGGTTAAATCTAGGAAATGTATTTCCATAGGGTTGGTTTCATGTGTAAATCTTAGACCCATATCATTGCTGTTAAGGTATGACAAGAATATTTCAATGCCTTCCTTTGCTCCCTTCCAGACCAACAACAGGTCATCTATGTACCTGTAATACAATTTTATGTTGTCTTTGTGAGGGTTGCCATCTCCATAGATGAGGCACAGCTCCCACCAGCCAAGATATAAATTGGCGTAGGATGGTGCGAATTTCGCTCCCATAGCTGTGCCGCATCTCTGGAGATAGCAATCCCCCTCAAATTGAAAGAAATTGTGGGTTAAAAGAAATTTGGCTACTCTCAAAATGAAGGTCTGGAAATCTGCATTGTAATTAGAATAATTGTGCAGAAAAAACTGTATAGCCTCCAGTCCCTTGTTATGGGGAATGGAAGAATACAACGCGGCAACATCCACAGTAAGCCACATGTGGTCACTGTTCCACTCAAACTGTTCAACAATATTAATGACATGCTTGGTATCCTTCAAATGGGATGCCAATTGCGTCACTAGGGGTTGTAGTATGGAATCGGTCCATTGTGAAAGATGTTCTAAGAGTGAACCGATGCCACTCACAATGGGCCGTCCTTGTACATTGGTGATGGATTTATGAACTTTGGGTAGATGGTGGAAACAGGGGGTCCGAGGATGTTGCACATATAAGTATGCCACTGTCTGGTCATCCAGGAACCCCTGTTCCCTACCATCATCCAAAAAAGTTCCTAAGTTCCAACTGGTAGGCCCGTGTGGGATCTTTGTCCAATTTCATATAGTCATGTTGATTGTGCAGCTGGCGATTAGCTTCCACCACATAATCCATCCTATTCATAACAACAATCGCACCACCCTTATCTGCGGTGCGTATCACCAGATTGTTGTTTTTCTCAAGCTCACTTAACGCTTTTCTTTGATTATAGGAAAGGTTATGTTTGGTGTTGGTGCACGAACTGGCCAAATTAATTAAATCTGTTTCCACTCTTTGTTGGAAGGTTTTCAAAATCGTTCCTCTATTGTGGATAGGATAAAAGGTTGAATTATTTTTAAACCTGGGTGCCCTACTTGTAGTTTCAGAGGGATTTCTCTACTCATTTTCCAAGGAGTGAAGGGCTACAACATCACAGAGTTCATTAAAGTTTTGCAAAGTATAATTCATTTGGTTCTGTGATGCTATTTCCCCTTCACTTCTTGGAATTATTTCTTCTGTGCCAAAATGTTTTTTTAAAGTTAAATTCCTTATTAGGTGATTCACATCCAACAAAGTTTGAAACAGATTAAAATTGCTCGTGGGAGAGAAACCTAATCCCAAAGACAGTACCTGTATCTGTTCATTAGAAAGTGTGTATGAGGAGAGATTCAGTACATTGTGTGTCATTTATACTTGGTTAGTGGGCGATTGCCCCTCAATTGATACCTCCCTGTCCCTTCCCCTTGTGCCGGCTGGAAACCTCCCATTTGATCTTGGGTTTCTCGAAAAACCTGGGGGAATACCTGTTCAAGATCAGAATTCACAGTCCCTTGTGCACTCGTGGTCTGCAAAGAACTATGCACATGTGTGGAGCTGTGTGTATAAATAGGTTCATAATGAGTACCCTGTTGTGATTGTTTGGTATTTTTCTGTTTTACTACTGTTCCACTTGATGGCATATGTTAATGATGTGTTACTTGTTGTGGTTGTTTATAATTTTTCTGTCTATCTACTGTACCACCTGATACTCCCGCTACTGGACCTGAGTGTATGATAGGGGCAAAAGACATATCATTAGAGGTCATAGGGACCATATTCTCAGAGGTAACCGCAGATACAGTGCATTCAGTTGTTCCTTCATCATAGGAATATTCTGTATCACTCCCAGAGAATGTGACATTCTTCTGTTGCTTATTGCCCCTGCGTCTGCGGTTACCTCTTTTCTTATTGGGAAACTGAGTACGTCTAAGTTCTCCCCTTTTCTTCCTATTCCAGATATATACTGTGTCTGTCTGGTAGTCAGATCTATCCCGTAGAGACTTGGAATGTTTGTTTTCCATTACCATACTCTTACCCCTAGCCACAATTCCTCTGAGCATGGCATCAAATTTCCCAAACTGTGGATCGCCAATGCGTTTATCCATTTCAATTTGTAAATCTGAGATTTCATTTTTTATCACAATTAATTGTCTAGATTTGAATTCTTTCAGCATTCTCATTAACTTTGTGGAACAATCGGATAAAGTTAAATTCCAGTCCTTAATAAATTCTTTTTCATTTAAGTCTATATCAAATGTTGGAAATTTAAAAAGTTTCAGTCCCCTGGGGATCATCCCCAGTTCCAGGTATTTGTCAAATGTACAAATGTCCCATTGGACCTTACATTCTTTCAAAAGAAGTGACTCCATCATTTCAAATAAGGAACTGAGAGATAGTACTCCCTTGTCTTCAGAAAATATATGTTCATAATCTTGTGCCTTATGTTCACATTCTATTGCTGGCATTAATGAAAAAAAGTCTCTATTGTATTGGACTGTATTTCCCTGCTGCGAATTCTCCTCCATTGTAACTGCTGTATCTGTAACTGCAACAATTGACTCAAGCACTCAAATAGGTACCTCCTGTTAGTACCGTAATCACAGTCACACAATATAAGGAATGAGTGCGAATCAAATCGATAAACTAGCACCTTCTGTGCTTGTCCTTAATTCAGACACACCAATAAAACAGCCAAAAAGTGCACAAACCCCAAATGGATGTCCGTTACTCGCCGGTTAAGAAATCCAGTCTTTCTGTTAAACTGAAATAAGGCAATTTTAGCACTGAGTGCGTGCTTTCTTACCCTTCACCTCTTACTTCTGGCTTCCGAGAACGAGGGACCACTTGTCTCACGGGCAAAACTGCTCCTCAGTACCCTCCGCCTCCCTCTGCGTCTCCAGCCGGAAGTACTCTGCAGGTGGCCCGGTGGTTCTGGGTGACGTCAACGGGTTTTCCAGGTCTTGCGGATTGGCTTGTTGGCAGGACGTGCAGGACGGTTCCTGGAAGAAGAAGAAGAGGTTGCCGCCTGGAAGCAGACTTCTCCGCCTGGAACAGGACCTTCTCCGCCGGTCTTCAGGACAGGTAAGGAGCACTTGGGGGTTAGACTTAGGTTTTTTTAAGGGGGGATAGGGTGGGTTTTAGAGTAGGGGTGTGTGGGTGGTGGGTTGTAATGGGGTTTTTTCACAGGTAAAAGAGCTGATTACTTTGGGGCAATGCCCCACAAAAGGCCCTTTTAAGGGCTGGTAATAGAGCTGATTACTTTTTGTAATTTAGTTTAGGGTAGGGACATCAGAATCAAATTCAATCCGATTGGCTGATTGGATCAGCCAATCGGATTGAACTTGATTCTGATTGGCTGATTCCATCAGCCAATCAGAATATTCCTACCTTAATTCTGATTGGCTGATAGAATCCTATCAGCCAATCGGAATTCGAGGGACGCCATCTTGGATGACGTCATTTAAAGGAACCGTCATTCGGCGAGTAGGCGTCGGGAGAAGAGGATGTTCTGCGTCGGATGGAAGATGATGGCTCCCGAAGAAAGAAGATTGAAGATGCCGTTGATAGAAGACTTCATCCGGATCATGGACCTCTTCAGCTCCCGCTTGGATGAAGATTTCAGCCGGATCATGGACCTCTTAAGCTCCCGCTTGGATGATGACTTCAGCCGGATCATGGACCTCTTTAGCCCCCCGCTTGGGCTTGGATCAGGACATCGGAGGAGCTCTTCTTGATCGATCGGTGAACCTGGTATGGTGAAGATAAGATAGGAAGATCTTCAGGGGCTTAGTGTTAGGTTTATTTAAGGGGGGTTTGGGTTAGATTAGGGGTATGTGGGTGGTGGGTTGTAATGTGGGGGGGGTATTGTATGTTTTTTTTTACAGGCAAAAGAGCTGAACTTCTTGGGGCATGCCCCGCAAAGGGCCCTGTTCAGGGCTGGTAAGGTAAAAGAGCTTTGAACTTTAGTAATTTAGAATAGGGTAGGGCATTTTTTTATTTTGGGGGGCTTTGTTATTTTATTAGGGGGCTTAGAGTAGGTGTAATTAGTTTAAAATTGTTGTAATATTTTTCTAATGTTTGTAAATATTTTTTTCTTTTTGTAACTTAGTTCTTTTTTATTTTTTGTACTTTAGTTAGTTTATTTCATTGTATTTATTTGTAGGAATTGTATTTAATTTATTTATTGATAGTGTAGTGTTAGGTTTAATTTAGATAATTATAGGTATTTTATTTAATTTATTTATTGATAGTGTAGTGTTAGGTTTAATTGTAACTTAGGTTAGGATTTATTTTACAGGTAAATTTGTAATTATTTTAACTATTTTAGCTATTAAATAGTTCTTAACTATTTAATAGCTATTGTACCTGGTTAAAATAAATACAAAGTTACCTGTAAAATAAATATTAATCCTAAAATAGCTATAATATCATTATAATTTATATTGTAGCTATATTAGGATTTATTTTACAGGTAAGTATTTAGCTTTAAATAGGAATAATTTATTTAAGAAGAGTTAATTAATTTCGTTAGATTAAAATTATATTTAATTTAGGGGGGTGTTAGTGTTAGGGTTAGACTTAGATTTAGGGGTTAATACATTTATTAGAATAGCGGTGAGCTCCAGTCGGCAGATTAGGGGTTAATAATTGAAGTTAGGTGTCGGCGATGTTAGGGAGGGCAGATTAGGGGTTAATACTATTTATTATAGGGTTATTGAGGCGCGAGTGAGGCGGATTAGGGGTTAATAACTTTATTATAGTAGCGGTGCGGTCCGCTCGGCAGATTAGGGGTTAATAAGTGTAGGCAGGTGGAGGCGACGTTGAGGGGGGCAGATTAGGGGTTAATAAATATAATATAGGGGTCGGCGGTGTTAGGGGCAGCAGATTAGGGGTACATAAGTATAATGTAGGTGGCGGTCGGCAGATTAGGGGTTAATTATTGTAGGTAGCTGGCGGCGACATTGTGGGGGTAGGTTAGGGGTTAATAAATATAATATAGGGGTCGGCGGTGTTAGGGGCAGCAGATTAGGGGTACATAAGTATAACGTAGGTGGCGGTCGGCAGATTAGGGGTTAAAAAAATTTAATCGAGTGGCGGCGATGTGGGGAGGGGCTCGGTTTAGGGGTACATAGGTAGTTTATGGGTGTTAGTGTACTTTAGAGCACAGTAGTTAAGAGCTTTATGAACCGGCGTTAGCCCAGAAAGCTCTTAACTACTGACTTTTTTCTGCGGCTGGAGTTTTGTTGTTAGAATTCTAACGCTCATTTCAGCCACGACTCTAAATACCAGCGTTAGAAAGATCCCATTGAAAAGATAGGATACGCAATTGACGTAAGGGGATCTGCGGTATGGAAAAGTCGTGGCTGAAAAGTGAGCGTTAGACCCTTTTTTGACTGACTCCAAATACCGGCGGTAGCCTAAAACCAGCGTTAGGAGCCTCAAACGCTGGTTTTCACGGCTACCGCCAAACTCCAAATCTAGGCCTTAGTGAGTATAAATACCTTCTCTTGTCATGCAAATGAACCGAGAATTGTCGTCCGCCTGGGGGTTCATTCATTACCAGCTGGGAACAGAATGATTTTTGGTGCAGCTATTTTTTTAACTATATTCTTCTATGTTGAGTGAGTTTGGACAGGGGAAGTAGCATATATATATCCTCACTGGGAAATCAATCAATTTGTGTCATTTTACAATTTATCTAATATTTTTATAGTGAGATATTTTAGAACATATTTTCCTGAATAAATTCTAAGATGGTGCAAGGTGACTAAAGTTATAAACATGTCTTTGAAATATAGAAATATAGAAAATGATGATTCCCAAGCTAATATTTACCATGTATGTCATAGATATTTATATGGTGGTATTTTCTATATTATGGTATTTCTGCAACCAGTTATTTTTTTTTTACAAATGATTGGTCTGCTAGAAAAACAAACAAGCAAACAAAAACTATTTATAATTTGTGTAGGTACCTCACAGAAAATTTTATATTTTACATTTTAATGCAATGAGAGCCAAACACCAGGAAACTATTGTAGCGTAAAGACGTGAAATGGCTCAGAAGCGTAAGGGTTAAGGTGAGAGTTTGGCCTAGGTTTCTGTGTGGTTTTTAGTCAGAATCATCATTTAATATTTAGTAATAAAGTTTTTTTTATTTTGAATTATACTTTGTTACAGAAAAAAGATCTGATTATTTTTAAGTTTACAATGTTGCAGTCCTGAGAAAATCCTGAACTACAAATCTGTGTCATGTAACTCACAATGGTTTTAGTCCGGTTTAGTGGTTGGGATAAGGTACAAAATAGATTTTAAGAATATGGTAAATTAGGCATAAGGTAAAGCTAAGGTAGGGTTAGGGTTGGAGTTACATTTAACATTAGAGTTTTTGGGTTGCTTAAGGGTAGGGTTAAGTTTTAAGTTAGAGAAAGATTAGCTAGTGTTAGTTCTAGGTTCAAGATTAAGACTACAGTTAAGTTTATGGAGCTTGAAGCCCCGTGTTTCTGGAGAGCCCGAAGGCTCGCCAGAAACACCAGTTATGAAGCAACGGTCTAAAGACCGCTGCTCAATAACCTGTCCGCCTGCTCTGAGGAGGCGGACAGACATCGCCGCAATTCAACCCGATCATATATGATCGGGTTGATTGACACGCCCTTGCTAGCGGCCGATTGGCTGCAAATCTGCAGGGGGATGCGTTGCATCAGAAGTTCACAAGAGATGCTGGTGCAATGCTAAATGCGGAGAGCGTATTGCTCATGATCATGTCCGACAGGCCTTTCATAAATAGGCCCCTAGGACTATGGTTAAAGCTAGCGTAGGTTTAAACTGTGGTTAAAAATATTGATAGCTCTAGGCCTAGGATAAGGATTAAGCTAGGATTAGAGCTAGTATACAGTAAGTGTAAGGACTAGAAATAATATAAAGGCAAGGGTCAAGACAAGGTCTAGGTTAGTTTATGGTTTACATAAGGGCCAGATTTAGTGTAAAGGCTAGTATTAGCAAAGGGCTAGGATTAATTTAAGGGCTAAGGTTAGTGTAAGGGGCTAAAATTAATGTAAGAGCTAGTGTTTGTAAAAGGGCTAGGATGGGCTAAGGTTAGTGTAAGGGATATAGTTAGTGTAATGCTAGAAGGGTTAGTGTCAGAGCTAGGGTTAGTAAAAGGGCTAGGATTAGTGTAAGGGCTAAGGTTAGTGTAGGGCAAGGGTTAATGTAAGGGCTAGGGTTAGTGTAAGGGATATAGTTAGTGTAGGGCTAGAAGGGTTAGTGTAAGGGCTAGGATAAGTGTAAGGGCTAGAATTAGTGTAAGGGCTAAGATTAGTGTAAGGGCTAGGGTTAGTGTAAGGGATATAGTTAGTGTAGGGCTAGAAGGGTTAGTGTAAGGGCTAGGATAAGTGTAAGGGCTAGAATTAGTGTAAGGGCGAGGATTAGTGTAAGGGCTATGGTTAGTGTAAGGGATATAGTTAGTGTAGGGCTAGGATAAGTGTAAGGGCTAGAATTAGTGTAAGGGTGAGGATTAGTGTAAGGGATATAGTTAGTGTAGGGTTAGTAGGGTTAGTGTAAGGGCTAGGATTAGTGTAGGGGCTAGGATTAGTGTAGGGCTAGGGTTAGTGTAAGGGCTATGATTAGTGTAAGGGCTAGGGTTAGTGTAAGGGATATAGTTAGTGTAGGGTTAGTAGGGTTAGTATAAGGGCTAGGATAAGTGTAAGGGCTAGAATTAGTGTAAGGGCTAAGATTAGTGTGAGGGCTAGGGTTAGTGTAAGGGATATAGTTAGTGTAGGGCTAGAAGGGTAAGTGTAAGGGCGAGGATTAGTGTAAGGGCTAGGGTTAGTGTAAGGGATATTGTTAGTGTAGGGTTAGTAGGGTTAGTGAAAGGGCTAGGATAAGTGTAAGGGCTAGGGTTAGTGTAAGGGATATAGTTAGTGTAGGGTTAGTAGGGTTAATGTAAGAGCTAGGGTTAGTGTAAGGTTTGGGGTTAGTGTAAGGGCTAGGATTAGTGTAAGGGTTAGGGTTAGTGTAAGGGATATAGTTAGTGTAGGGTTAGTAGGGTTAGTGTAAGGGCTAGGATAAGTGTAAGGGCTAGGGTTAGTGTAAGGGATATAGTTAGTGTAGGGTTAGTAGGGTTAGTGTAAGGGCTAGGGTTAGTGTAAGGTCTAGGGTTAGTGTAAGGGCTAGGGTAAGTGTAAGGTCTAGGGTTAGTGTAAGGGCTAGGGTTAGTGTAAGGGATATAGTTAGTGTAGGGTTAGTAGGGTTAGTGTAAGTGCTAGGATAAGTGTAAGGGCTAGGGTTAGTGTAAGGGATATAGTTAGTGTAGGGTTAGTAGGGTTAGTGTAAGGGCTAGGATTAGTGTAAGGGCTAGGGTTAGTGTAAGGGCTAGGATTAGTGTAAGGGCTAGGGTTAGTGTAAGTGCTAGGGTTAGTGTAGGGCTAGGATTAGTGTAAGGGCTAGGAGTAGTGTAGGGTTAGGGTTAGTGTAAGGGCTAGGATTAGTGTAAGGGCTAGGGTTAGTGTAGGGCTAGGGTTAATGTAAGGGCTAGGATTAATTTAAGGGCTAGGGTTAGTGTAAGGGCTAAAATTAATGTAAGGGCTAGGATTAGTGCAAGGGCTAAGGTTAGTGTAGGGCTAGGGTTGGTGTAAGGGCTAGGATTAGTTTAGAGCTAGTAGGCTTGGTGTAAGGGATAAAGTTAGTGTAGGGCTCGTAGGGTTAGTGTAAGTGCTAGGGTTAGTGTAAGGGATAGAGTTAGTGTAGTGCTAGTAGGATTAGAGAAAGGGCTAGGGTTAATGTAAGGGATAGAGTTAGTGTAGTGCTAGTAGGGTTAGTGTAAGAGAAATAATTAGTGTAGGGCTAGTAGGGTTCGTGTAAGTTCTATGGTTAGTGTAAAGGCTAGGATTAGTGTAAAGGATATAGTTAGTGTAGGGTTAGTAGGGTTAGTGTAAGGGCTAGGGTTAGTGTAAGGGCTAGGGTTAGTGTAAGGGCTAGGATTAGTGTAGGGGCTAGGATTAGTGTAGGGCTAGGGTTAGTGTAAGGGCTATGATTAGTGTAAGGCCTAGGGTTAGTGTAAGGGATATAGTTAGTGTAGGGCTAGAAGGGTTAGTGTAAGGGCTAGGATAAGTGTAAGGGCTAGAATTAGTGTAAGGGCAAGGATTAGTGTAAGGGCTAGGGTTAGTGTAAGGGATATAGTTAGTGTAGGGTTAGTAGGGTTAGTGTAAAGGCTAGGATAAGTGTAAGGGCTAGGGTTAGTGTAAGGGATATAGTTAGTGTAGGGTTAGTAGGGTTAGTGTAAGGGCTAGGGTTAGTGTAAGGGCTAGGGTTAGTGTAAGGGCTAGGGTTAGTGTAAGGGCTAGGATTAGTGTAAGGGCTAGGATTAATGTAGGGCTAGGGTTGGTGTAAGGGCTAAGATTAGTGAAAGGGCTAGGATTAGTGTAAGGGCTAGGGTTAGTGTAGGGCTAGGGTTAATGTAAGGGCTAGGGTTAGTGTAAGGGCTAAAATTAATGTAAGGGCTAGGGTTAGTGTAAGGGCTAGGATTAGTGTAAGGGCTAGGATTAATGTAGGGCTAGGGTTGGTGTTAGGGCTAAGATTAGTGAAAGGGCTAGGATTAGTGTAAGGGCTAGGGTTAGTGTAGGGCTAGGTTTAATGTAAGGGCTAGGGTTAGTGTAAGGGCTAAAATTAATATAAGGGCTAGGGTTAGTATAAGGGCTAGGATTAGTGTAAGGGCTAAGGTTAGTGTAGGGCTAGGGTTGGTGTAAGGGCTAGGATTAGTTTAGAGCTAGTAGGCTTGGTGTAAGGGATAAAGTTAGTGTAGGGCTAGTAGGGTTAGTGTAAGTGCTAGGGTTAGTGTAAGGGATAGAGTTAGTGTAGTGCTAGTAGGATTAGTGAAAGGGCTAGGGTTAGTGTAAGGGATAGAGTTAGTGTAGTGCTAGTAGGGTTAGTGTAAGAGAAATAATTAGTGTAGGGCTAGTAGGGTTCGTGTAAGAGAAATAATTAGTGTAAAGGCTAGGATTAGTGTAAAGGATATAGTTAATATAGTGCTAGTAGGGTTAGTGTAAGAGAAATAATTAGTGTAGGGCTAGTAGGGTTCATGTAAGTTTTATGGTTAGTGTAAAGGCTAGGATTAGTGTAAAGGATATAGTTAGTGTAGTGCTAGTAGGGTTAGTGTAAGGGATATAATTAGTGATGTCGCGAACCTAAAATTTTGTGTTCGCGAACGCGATCTTCCGCAAAAGTTTGCGAACCGGCGAACCGGGCGAACCGCCATAGACTTCAATAGGCAGGCGAATTTTAAAACCCACAGGGACTCTTTCTGGCCACAAAAGTGATGGAAAAGTTGTTTCAAGGGGACAAACACCTGGACTGTGGTATGCCGGAGGGGGATCCATGGCAAACTCCGATGGAAAATTACATAGTTGATGCAGAGTCTGGTTTTAATCCATAAAGGGCATAAATCACCTAACATTCCTAAATTGTTTGGAATAATGTGCTTTAAAACATCAGGTATGATGTATCGTTCAGGTAGTGTAAGGTTTTTTTTTTTTTAAATGTACACTACTGTTTTAGCAGATATGGCTTGCACTGGTGTGACACTGTGCCCTGGCAGGACCTGGAACGCACACGTGTGAAGGAAACTGACTGCTATTATTTCAAATTAAAAAAAGGTTGTTTTTTTTTTTTAAATGTACACTACTATTTTAGCAGATATGACTTGCACTGGTGTCACACTGTGCCCTGGCAGGACCTCAAACGCACACGTGTGAAGGAAAATGACTGGCAGGCAGGCAACTGCAATTAGATTACACAGGAAAAAAAAAACAGACTGATGTTCTAGCCCTAAAAAGGGCTTTTTGGGGTGCTGTCCTTACAGTAGAGATCAGATGAGTCCTTCAGGACTGTAGTGGACACTGAATACACTAGCCTAGCTATCGATTTCCCTATTAAATCAGCAGCAGCTACACTGTCCCTCCTTTTACTAAGAATGCAGGCTCCGAATGAATCTAAAATGGATGCTGTCCAGGAGGTGGGAGGGTCTGGGAGGGAGTGTCTGCTGCTGATTGGCTGGAATGTGTCTTGTGACAGTGAGCTACAGGGTCAAAGTTTACTCAATGATGACAAATAGGGGGCGGATCGAACATCGCATATGTTCGCCGTCCGCTGCGAACGCGAACATGCTATGTTCGCTGCGAACTATTCGCTGCAGAACTGTTTGCGACATCACTAGATATAATTAGTGTAAGGGCTAGGATTAGTGTAAGGGCTAGGATTAGTGTAAGGGCTAGGATTAGTGTAAGGGCTAGGGTTAGTGTAAGGGCTAGAGTTAGTGTAAGGGCTAGGGATGGTGTAAGGGATATAGTTTGTGTAATGCTAGTAGGGTTAGTGTAAGTGCCAGGGCTAGGGTTAGTGTAAGGGCTAGGGTTGGTGTAAGGGATATAGTTTGTGTAATGCTAGTAGGGTTAGTGTAAGTGCCAGGGTTAGTGTAAGGGCTAGGGTTAGTGTAAGGGCTAGGGTTGGTGTAAGGGATATAGTTTGTGTAATGCTAGTAGGGTTAGTGTAAGTGCCAGGGTTAGTGTAAGTGCCAGGGTTAGTGTAAGGGCTAGGGTTAGTGTAAGGGCTAGGGTTGGTGTAAGGGATATAGTTTGTGTAATGCTAGTAGGGTTAGTGTAAGTGCCAGGGTTAGTGTAAGTGCCAGGGTTAGTGTAAGGGCTAGGGTTAGTGTAAGGGCTAGGGTTGGTGTAAGGGATATAGTTTGTGTAATGCTAGTAGGGTTAGTGTAAGTGCCAGGGTTAGGGTTAGTGTAAGGGCTAGGGTTGGTGTAAGGGATATAGTTTGTGTAATGCTAGTAGGGTTAGTGTAAGTGCCAGGGTTAGTGTAAGGGCTAGGATTAGTCTAAGGGCTAGGGTTAATGTAAAGGCAAGGGTTAATAAAAGGGTTAGTAAAAGAGTTAGGGTTAGCAGAAAAAATCATTTTCGTATCCCTTGCCTCCAAGACAGACTAACATGTATCCTACATCTAAGCTAACCCAAAGCATGTCATTAAAATTACAATGACATTCTAAAATTGACAACATTTCAATGAGATATGTTTGGGGAAAAAAGCTTTGTTTGATATTACATGTATGATGCCCTTTTGTGTCTGCTAGGTTATGAAGACCCTTCGTGATAGACCTCCTTTTACTACGATCATACTGTGTTTTTGCAGAGATCACAATTTGTTTTCAGCGCTAAAAAAGAAGTATTTATATTGCCCTATGTACAGACATCACTTACTAAATGCCAGAGATTCCCAATGGGACCTGGGCCAGGTGTTAATTCCATTACAGAGATTATATTCCTCGCTTCAGGCTTCTCACCTCCTTGCCTTGTTTCTATAAAACCAAATTATAACAGAACCGCGTCCCGGTCAGCAGCTGACCCTGTAATTTCTTTCATTTGTATTTTTCTTTTTATCAATTTTAAGTACATTTTCAAAGCATATGGTGACCGTGAGATGTGTATTTACCAATTTATAAATCCCTGTGGGCTTGCTGGTGGGCATTCATTTAGTTTATTAATACACAGACACCTAAAGGCTGCCCATATCTATACAGCAATACATAGGGACACACTAACATAAGCCTCTACTATTATTTTACCATTGTTTAAAGGCTGTTTTGGTGTCCTGCACTGATTTTAAAAAGCACAATATTTTGTTCTATTTGATAGTTGCTCAATTTCAAGATTCTCATCTACCAATAAACAGATTCCTATCACATGGATGAGTTTGTGCTGAATGCTGCAAAACAACCTTCTCTTTATCTGTAAAAGAATATTTATTTTATTTTTTAATGAGTTATAGGACAGCAGGAAAATAAATGTGCAGATATATATATATATATATACCAGCTCTGTGCCTATGGCTGCAGAATTTGGGGCTTACGTAGTGTAATTCTATATAAGAAGGTAAATCCTTGTCTCACTTATCTTCACTATTCCAGCCACCCCAGGCTGGCCACACCTACACCAACATTCCACATTTTTTATCTTTTTCACATTGGAAGCACACCAAGTAGGAGTATCCCAGTGGATTGATTTTGGATCAAGGTCGTGGAAATTTTTTTACATATTGACTACCTCTTGCACTGACTTTTCTAAGAACACATTTTTTCACATTGGACATTATTTTGATATTTTGATTTTTTCACTGTTTTTATTGGACTTTCTTATTGTATCCTTGGTTGTCATTACCCCATTTTTAGCATTTTGAGTATTGCACCAAGTCACTTTGTAGCACTATTGTGTATTACTGTTCTTTGCCTAATTGCCCTGTGTAAATTGTTATTATCTACCATTATTTTTTATTGTTATAGCGTGGATCCATGCCTTTTAGTATTGTATTTTAACTATATTTTAACATTGTACGCCGAGTTGTAATAAATATTTTTAATACTCTAAACCTTAGCCATACATTGGCGCCTAGGATTTACCTTCTTATCTACTATTTCTCTAGGTGATAACTAGGTATCACCCCCCTGGGCCGATAAGGTTTTAGTAGGCGCTGGGATATTTTTATATTCTATACCACTGTAGTGTAATTCTATGGCATGGTGCCTTCCACTACTATGTTATCTAAATGTTTTATTTATTCATTTTAATACAAACAGAATCTCGACCCTGGATGTCTAATATGGGAGCATAACCCCTTAATGTGTCCCTAGCCTCTGGTGTCTGACCCCTTTATGTGTCACATGTGTCCCTAGCCTCTGGTGCCTGACCCCTTTATGTGTCACATGTGTCCCTAGCCTCTGGTGCCTGACCCCTTTATGTGTTACATGTGTCCCTAGCCTCTGGTGCCTGACCCCTTTATGTGTCACATGTGTCCCTAACCTCTGGTGCCTGACCCCTTTATGTGTCACATGTGTCCCTAACCTCTGGTGCCTGACCCCTTTATATGTCACATGTGTCCCTAACCTCTGGTGCCTGTTCCCTTTATGTGTCACATGTGTCCTTAGCCTCTGGTGCCTGACCCCTTTATGTGTCACATGTGTCCCTAACCTCTGGTGCCTGTTCCCTTTATGTGTCACATGTGTCCCTAGCCTCTGGTGCCTGACCCCTTTATATGTCACATGTGTCCCTAACCTCTGGTGCCTGACCCCTTTATGTGTCACATGTGTCCCTAGCCTCTGGTGCCAGTTTCCTTTATGTGTCACATATGTCCCTAACCTCTGGTGTCTGACCCCTTTATGTGTCACATGTGTCCTTAACCTCTGGTGCCTGACCCCTTTATGTGTCACATGTGTCCCTAGCCTCTGGTGTCTGACCCCTTTATGTGTCACATGTGTCCCTAGCCTCTGGTGCCTGATCCCTTTATGTGTCACATGTGTCCCTAGCCTCTGGTGCCTGATACCTTTATGTGTCACATGTGTCCCTAGCCTCTGGTGCCTGACCCCTTTATGTGTCACATGTGTCCCTAGCCTATGGTGCCTGACCCCTTTATGTGTCACATGTGTCCCTAACCTCTGGTGCCTGACCCCTTTATGTGTCACATGTGTCCCTAGCCTCTGGTGCCTGACCCCTTTATGTGTCACATGTGTCCCTAGCCTCTGGTGCCTGACCCCTTTATGTGTCACATTTGTCCCTAACCTCTGGTGTCTGACCCCTTTATGTGTCACATGTGTCCCTAACCTCTGGTGCCTGACCCCTTTATGTGTCACATGTGTCCCTAACCTCTGGTGCCAGTTCCCTTTATGTGTCACATGTGTCCCTAACCTCTGGTGCCTGACCCCTTTATGTGTCACATGTGTCCCTAGCCTCTGGTGCCTGACCACTTTATGTGTCACATGTGTCCCTAGCCTCTGGTGTCTGACCCCTTTATGTGTCACATGTGTCCCTAACCTCTGGTGCCTGACCCCTTTATGTGCCACATGTGTCCCTAACCTCTGGTGCCTGACCCCTTTATGTGTCACATGTGTCCCTAGCCTCTGGTGCCTGACCCCTTTATGTGTCACATGTGTCCCGAGCCTCTGGTGCCTGACCCCTTTATGTGTCACATGTGTCCCTAGCCTCTGGTGCCAGTTCCCTTTATGTGTCACATGTGTCCCTAGCCTCTGGTGCCTGACCCCTTTATGTGTCACATGTGTCCCTAGCCTCTGGTGCCTGACCCCTTTATGTGTCACATGTGTCCCTAGCCTCTGGTGCCTGACCCCTTTATGTGTCACATGTGTCCCTAGCCTCTGGTGCCTGACCCCTTTATGTGTCACATGTGTCCCTAGCCTCTGGTGCCTGACCCCTTTATGTGTCACATGTGTCCCTAACCTCTGGTGCCTGACCCCTTTATGTCTCACATGTGTCCCTAACCTCTGGTGTCTGACCCCTTTATGTGTCACATGTGTCCATAGCCTCTGGTGTCTGACCCCTTTATGTGTCACATGTGTCCCTAACCTCTGGTGCCTGACCCCTTTATGTGTCACATGTGTCCCTAGCCTCTGGTGCCTGACCCCTTTATGTGTCACATGTGTCCCTAACCTCTGGTGTCTGACCCCTTTATGTGTCACATGTGTCCCTAGCCTCTGGTGCCAGTTCCCTTTATGTGTCACATGTGTCCCTAACCTCTGGTGCCTGACCCCTTTATGTGTCACATGTGTCCCTAGCCTCTGGTGCCTGACCCCTTTATGTGTCACATGTGTCCCTAGCCTCTGGTGCCAGTTCCCTTTATGTGTCACATGTGTCCCTAACCTCTGGTGCCTGACCCCTTTATGTGTCACATGTGTCCCTAGCCTCTGGTGCCTGACCCCTTTATGTGTCACATGTGTCCCTAACCTCTGGTGCCTGATCCCTTTATGTGTCACATGTGTCCCTAGCCTCTGGTGCCTGACCCCTTTATGTGTCACATGTGTCCCTAGCCTCTGGTGCCTGACCCCTTTATGTGTCACAGGTGTCCCTAACCTCTGGTGCCTGACCCCTTTATGTGTCACATGTGTCCCTAACCTCTGGTGCCTGACCCCTTTATGTGTCACATGTGTCCCTAGCCTCTGGTGCCTGACCCCTTTATGTGTCACATGTGTCCCTAACCTCTGGTGCCTGATCCCTTTATGTGTCACATGTGTCCCAAGCCTCTGGTGCCTGACCCCTTTATGTGTCACATGTGTCCCTAACCTCTGGTGCCTGATCCCTTTATGTGTCACATGTGTCCCTAGCCTCTGGTGCCTGACCCCTTTATGTGTCACATGTGTCCCTAGCCTCTGGTGCCAGTTCCCTTTATGTGTCACATGTGTCCCTAGCCTCTGGTGCCTGGTACCTTTATGTGTCACATGTGTCCCTAGCCTCTGGTGCCTGACCCCTTTATGTGTCACATGTGTCCCTAGCCTCTGGTGCCTGACCCCTTTATGTGTCACATGTGTCCCTAGCCTCTGGTGCCTGACCCCTTTATGTGTCACATGTGTCCCTAACCTCTGGTGCCTGACCCCTTTATGTGTCACATGTGTCCCTAACCTCTGGTGCCAGTTCCCTTTATGTGTCACAGGTGTCCCTAGCCTCTGGTGCCAGTTCCCTTTATGTGTCTAATGTGTCCCTAGCCTCTGGTGCCTGACCCCTTTATATGTCACATGTGTCCCTAACCTCTGGTGCCTGACCCCTTTATGTGTCACATGTGTCCCTAGCCTCTGGTGTCTGACCCCTTTATGTGTCACATGTGTCCCTAGCCTCTGGTGCCTGACCCCTTTATGTGTCACATGTGTCCCTAGCCTTTGGTGCCTGACCCCTTTATGTGTCACATGTGTCCCTAACCTCTGGTGTCTGACCCCTTTATGTGTCACATGTGTCCCTAACCTCTGGTGCCTGACCCCTTTATGTGTCACATGTGTCCCTAACCCCTGGTGTCTGACCCCTTTATGTGTCACATGTGTCCCTAACCTCTGGTGCCTGACCACTTTATGTGTCACATGTGTCCCTAACCTATGGTGCCTGACCCCTTTATGTGTCACATGTGTCCCTAACCTCTGGTGCCTGACCACTTTATGTGTCACATGTGTCCCTAACCTCTGGTGCCTGACCACTTTATGTGTCACATGTGTCCCTAGCCTCTGGTGCCTGATACCTTTATGTGTCACATGTGTCCATAACCTCTGGTGTCTGACACCTTTATGTGTCACATGTGTCCCTAACCTCTGGTGCCTGACCCCTTTATGTGTCACATGTGTCCCTAACCTCTGGTGTCTGACCCCTTTATGTGTCACATGTGTCCCTAGCCTCTGGTGCCTGACCCCTTTATGTGTCACATGTGTCCCTAGCCTCTGGTGCCTGACCCCTTTATGTGTCACATGTGTCCCTAGCATCTGGTGCCTGACCACTTTATATGTCACATGTGTCCCTAACCTCTGGTGCCTGACCCCTTTATGTGTCACATGTGTCCCTAGCCTCTGGTTCCTGACCCCTTTATGTGTCTCATGTGTCCCTAGCCTCTTGTGCCTGACCCCTTTATATGTCACATGTGTCTTTAGCCTCTGGTGCCTGACCCCTTTATGTGTCACATGTGTTCCTAGCCTCTGGTGCCTGACCCCTTTATGTGTCACATGTGTCCCTAACCTCTGGTGCCTGACCCCTTTATGTGTCACATGTGTCCCTAGCCTCTTGTGCCTGACCCCTTTATGTGTCACATGTGTCCCTAGCCTCTGGTGTCTGACCCCTTTATGTGTCACATGTGTCCCTAGCCTCTGGTGCCTGACCCCTTTATGTGTCACATGTGTCCCTAGCCTCTGGTGCCTGACCACTTTATGTGTCACATGTGTCCCTAGCCTCTGGTGCCTGACCCCTTTATGTGTCACATGTGTCCCTAGCCTCTGGTGCCTGACCACTTTCTGTGTCACATGTGTCCCTAACCTCTGGTGTCTGACCCCTTTATGTGTCACATGTGTCCCTAGCCTCTGGTGCCTGACCCCTTTATGTGTCACGTGTCCCTAGCCTCTGGTGCCTTACCCCTTTATGTGTCACATGTGTCCCTAGCCTCTGGTGCCTGACCACTTTATGTGTCACATGTGTCCCTAGCCTCTGGTGCCTGACCCCTTTATGTGTCACATGTGTCCCTAGCCTCTGGTGCCTGACCACTTTATGTGTCACATGTTTCCCTAGTCTCCAGAGATTCAGCGATGGCTGGTATGACACTAAATAAGAATTCACGGCACAATACATGCCACCCACTCTCTGAGCTCGGGATAGGGTTAGTTCTAATGTGAGGGTTAAGCTATGGCTAGTATATGAGCTAGAGTTAGTGTAAGAGCTAGGGTTAATGTAAGAGCTAGGCTATGGTTAATATGAGGGTTAGGTTAAGGTTAGTGTGGGGTTAGGCTAGGGTTAATGTAAGAGCTAGTTTAGGGTTAGTATAAGAGCTAGGCTAGGGTTAATGTAAGAGCTAGGCTAGGGTTAGTATGAGGGTTAGGTTAGGGTTAGTGTGGGGTTAGACTAGGGTTAATGTAAGAGCTAGGCTAGGGTTAGTATGAGGGTTAGGTTAGGGTTAGTGTGGGGTTAGACTAGGGTTAATGTAAGAGCTAGGCTACGGTTAGTATGAGAGTTAGGTTAGGGTTAGTGTGGGGTTAGGCTAGGGTTAATGTAAGAGCTAGTTTAGGGTTAGTGTGGGGTTAGGCTAGGGTTAATGTAAGAGCTAGTTTAGGGTTAGTATAAGAGCTAGGCTAGGGTTAATGTAAGAGCTAGGCTAGGGTTAGTATGAGGGTTAGGTTAGGGTTAGTGTGGGGTTAGACTAGGGTTAATGTAAGAGCTAGGCTAGGGTTAGTATGAGGGTTAGGTTAGGGTTAGTGTTGGGTTAGACTAGGGTTAATGTAAGAGCTAGGCTACGGTTAGTATGAGAGTTAGGTTAGGGTTAGTGTGGGGTTAGGCTAGGGTTAATGTAAGAGCTAGTTTAGGGTTAGTGTAAGAGCTAGGGTTAGTTGAAGAGCTAGGCTAGAGTTAGTGTGAGGGTTCAGCCAATCGGATTGAACTTGAATCTGATTGGCTGATTCAATCAGCCAATCAGATTTTTCCTACCTTAATTCCGATTGGCTGATAGAATCCTATATGTAATTTCTTTCATTTGTATTTTTCTTTTTATCAATTTTAAGTACATTTTCAAAGCATATGGTGACCGTGAGATGTGTATTTTCCAATTTATAAATCCCTGTGGGCTTGCTGGTGGGCATTCATTTAGTTTATTAATACATAGACACCTAAAGGCTGCCCATATCTATACAGCAATACATAGGGACACACTAACATAAGCCTCTACTATTATTTTAACATTGTTTAAAGGCTGTTTTGGTGTCCTGCACTGATTTTAAAAAGCACAATATTTTGTTCTATTTGATAGTTGCTCAATTTCAAGATTCTCATCTACCAATAAACAGATTCCTATCACATGGATGAGTTTGTGCTGAATGCTGCAAAACAACCTTCTCTTGATCTGTAAAAGAATATTTATTTTATTTTTTAATGAGTTATAGGACAGCAGGAAAATAAATGTGCATATATATATATATATATATATATATACCAGCTCTGTGCCTATGGCTGCAGAATTTGGGGCTTACGTAGTGTAATTCTATGGCATGGTGCCTTCCACTACTATGTTATCTAAATGTTTTATTTATTCATTTTAATACAAACAGAATCTCGACCCTGGATGTCTAATATGGGAGCATAACCCCTTAATGTGTCCCTAGCCTCTGGTGTCTGACCCCTTTATATGTCACATGTGTCCCTAGCCTCTGGTGCCTGACCCCTTTATGTGTCACATGTGTCCCTAGCCTCTAGTGCCTGACCCCTTTATGTGTCACATGTGTCCCTAGCTTCTGGTGCCTGACCCCTTTATGTGTCACATGTGTCCCTAACCTCTGGTGCCTGACCCCTTTATGTGTCACATGTGTCCCTAACCTCTGGTGCCTGACCCCTTTATATGTCACATGTGTCCCTAACCTCTGGTGCCTGTTCCCTTTATGTGTCACATGTGTCCCTAGCCTCTGGTGCCTGACCCCTTTATATGTCACATGTGTCCCTAGCCTCTGGTGCCTGACCCCTTTATATGTCACATGTGTCCCTAGCCTCTGGTGCCTGTTCCCTTTATGTGTCACATGTGTCCCTAGCCTCTGGTGCCTGACCCCTTTATGTGTCACATGTGTCCCTAGACTCTGGTGCCTGACCACTTTATGTGTCACATGTGTCCCTAACCTCTGGTGCCTGACCCCTTTATGTGTCACATGTGTCCCTAGCCTCTGGTGCCTGACCCCTTCATGTGTCACATGTGTCCCTAGCCTCTGGTGCCTGACCCCTTTATGTGTCACATGTGTCCCTAGCCTCTGGTGCCTGACCCCTTTATGTGTCACATGTGTCCCTAGCCTCTGGTGCCTGACCCCTTTATGTGTCACATGTGTCCCTAGCCTCTGGTGCCTGACCCCTTTATATGTCACATGTGTCCCTAACCTCTGGTGCCTGTTCCCTTTATGTGTCACATGTGTCCCTAGCCTCTGGTGCCTGTTCCCTTTATGTGTCACATGTGTCCCTAGCCTCTGGTGCCTGTTCCCTTTATGTGTCACATGTGTCCCTAGCCTCTGGTGCCTGACCACTTTATGTGTCACATGTGTCCCTAGCCTCTGGTGCCTGACCCCTTTATGTGTCACATGTGTCCCTAGCCTCTGGTGCCTGACCACTTTCTGTGTCACATGTGTCCCTAACCTCTGGTGTCTGACCCCTTTATGTGTCACATGTGTCCCTAGCCTCTGGTGCCTGACCCCTTTATGTGTCACGTGTCCCTAGCCTCTGGTGCCTTACCCCTTTATGTGTCACATGTGTCCCTAGCCTCTGGTGCCTGACCACTTTATGTGTCACATGTGTCCCTAGCCTCTGGTGCCTGACCCCTTTATGTGTCACATGTGTCCCTAGCCTCTGGTGCCTGACCACTTTATGTGTCACATGTTTCCCTAGTCTCCAGAGATTCAGCGATGGCTGGTATGACACTAAATAAGAATTCACGGCACAATACATGCCACCCACTCTCTGAGCTCGGGATAGGGTTAGTTCTAATGTGAGGGTTAAGCTATGGCTAGTATATGAGCTAGAGTTAGTGTAAGAGCTAGGGTTAATGTAAGAGCTAGGCTATGGTTAATATGAGGGTTAGGTTAAGGTTAGTGTGGGGTTAGGCTAGGGTTAATGTAAGAGCTAGTTTAGGGTTAGTATAAGAGCTAGGCTAGGGTTAATGTAAGAGCTAGGCTAGGGTTAGTATGAGGGTTAGGTTAGGGTTAGTGTGGGGTTAGACTAGGGTTAATGTAAGAGCTAGGCTACGGTTAGTATGAGAGTTAGGTTAGGGTTAGTGTGGGGTTAGGCTAGGGTTAATGTAAGAGCTAGTTTAGGGTTAGTGTGGGGTTAGGCTAGGGTTAATGTAAGAGCTAGTTTAGGGTTAGTATAAGAGCTAGGCTAGGGTTAATGTAAGAGCTAGGCTAGGGTTAGTATGAGGGTTAGGTTAGGGTTAGTGTGGGGTTAGACTAGGGTTAATGTAAGATCTAGGCTAGGGTTAGTATGAGGGTTAGGTTAGGGTTAGTGTGGGGTTAGACTAGGGTTAATGTAAGAGCTAGGCTACGGTTAGTATGAGAGTTAGGTTAGGGTTAGTGTGGGGTTAGGCTAGGGTTAATGTAAGAGCTAGTTTAGGGTTAGTGTAAGAGCTAGGGTTAGTTGAAGAGCTAGGCTAGAGTTAGTGTGAGGGTTCAGCCAATCGGATTGAACTTGAATCTGATTGGCTGATTCAATCAGCCAATCAGATTTTTCCTACCTTAATTCCGATTGGCTGATAGAATCCTATATGTAATTTCTTTCATTTGTATTTTTCTTTTTATCAATTTTAAGTACATTTTCAAAGCATATGGTGACCGTGAGATGTGTATTTTCCAATTTATAAATCCCTGTGGGCTTGCTGGTGGGCATTCATTTAGTTTATTAATACACAGACACCTAAAGGCTGCCCATATCTATACAGCAATACATAGGGACACACTAACATAAGCCTCTACTATTATTTTAACATTGTTTAAAGGCTGTTTTGGTGTCCTGCACTGATTTTAAAAAGCACAATATTTTGTTCTATTTGATAGTTGCTCAATTTCAAGATTCTCATCTACCAATAAACAGATTCCTATCACATGGATGAGTTTGTGCTGAATGCTGCAAAACAACCTTCTCTTGATCTGTAAAAGAATATTTATTTTATTTTTTAATGAGTTATAGGACAGCAGGAAAATAAATGTGCATATATATATATATATATACCAGCTCTGTGCCTATGGCTGCAGAATTTGGGGCTTACGTAGTGTAATTCTATGGCATGGTGCCTTCCACTACTATGTTATCTAAATGTTTTATTTATTCATTTTAATACAAACAGAATCTCGACCCTGGATGTCTAATATGGGAGCATAACCCCTTAATGTGTCCCTAGCCTCTGGTGTCTGACCCCTTTATATGTCACATGTGTCCCTAGCCTCTGGTGCCTGACCCCTTTATGTGTCACATGTGTCCCTAGCCTCTGGTGCCTGACCCCTTTATGTGTCACATGTGTCCCTAGCTTCTGGTGCCTGACCCCTTTATGTGTCACATGTGTCCCTAACCTCTGGTGCCTGACCCCTTTATGTGTCACATGTGTCCCTAACCTCTGGTGCCTGACCCCTTTATATGTCACATGTGTCCCTAACCTCTGGTGCCTGTTCCCTTTATGTGTCACATGTGTCCCTAGCCTCTGGTGCCTGACCCCTTTATATGTCACATGTGTCCCTAGCCTCTGGTGCCTGACCCCTTTATATGTCACATGTGTCCCTAGCCTCTGGTGCCTGTTCCCTTTATGTGTCACATGTGTCCCTAGCCTCTGGTGCCTGACCCCTTTATGTGTCACATGTGTCCCTAGACTCTGGTGCCTGACCACTTTATGTGTCACATGTGTCCCTAACCTCTGGTGCCTGACCCCTTTATGTGTCACATGTGTCCCTAGCCTCTGGTGCCTGACCCCTTCATGTGTCACATGTGTCCCTAGCCTCTGGTGCCTGACCCCTTTATGTGTCACATGTTTCCCTAGTCTCCAGAGATTCAGCGATGGCTGGTATGACACTAAATAAGAATTCACGGCACAATACATGCCACCCACTCTCTGAGCTCGGGATAGGGTTAGTTCTAATGTGAGGGTTAAGCTATGGCTAGTATATGAGCTAGAGTTAGTGTAAGAGCTAGGGTTAATGTAAGAGCTAGGCTATGGTTAATATGAGGGTTAGGTTAAGGTTAGTGTGGGGTTAGGCTAGGGTTAATGTAAGAGCTAGTTTAGGGTTAGTATAAGAGCTAGGCTAGGGTTAATGTAAGAGCTAGGCTAGGGTTAGTATGAGGGTTAGGTTAGGGTTAGTGTGGGGTTAGACTAGGGTTAATGTAAGAGCTAGGCTACGGTTAGTATGAGAGTTAGGTTAGGGTTAGTGTGGGGTTAGGCTAGGGTTAATGTAAGAGCTAGTTTAGGGTTAGTGTGGGGTTAGGCTAGGGTTAATGTAAGAGCTAGTTTAGGGTTAGTATAAGAGCTAGGCTAGGGTTAATGTAAGAGCTAGGCTAGGGTTAGTATGAGGGTTAGGTTAGGGTTAGTGTGGGGTTAGACTAGGGTTAATGTAAGATCTAGGCTAGGGTTAGTATGAGGGTTAGGTTAGGGTTAGTGTGGGGTTAGACTAGGGTTAATGTAAGAGCTAGGCTACGGTTAGTATGAGAGTTAGGTTAGGGTTAGTGTGGGGTTAGGCTAGGGTTAATGTAAGAGCTAGTTTAGGGTTAGTGTAAGAGCTAGGGTTAGTTGAAGAGCTAGGCTAGAGTTAGTGTGAGGGTTCAGCCAATCGGATTGAACTTGAATCTGATTGGCTGATTCAATCAGCCAATCAGATTTTTCCTACCTTAATTCCGATTGGCTGATAGAATCCTATATGTAATTTCTTTCATTTGTATTTTTCTTTTTATCAATTTTAAGTACATTTTCAAAGCATATGGTGACCGTGAGATGTGTATTTTCCAATTTATAAATCCCTGTGGGCTTGCTGGTGGGCATTCATTTAGTTTATTAATACACAGACACCTAAAGGCTGCCCATATCTATACAGCAATACATAGGGACACACTAACATAAGCCTCTACTATTATTTTAACATTGTTTAAAGGCTGTTTTGGTGTCCTGCACTGATTTTAAAAAGCACAATATTTTGTTCTATTTGATAGTTGCTCAATTTCAAGATTCTCATCTACCAATAAACAGATTCCTATCACATGGATGAGTTTGTGCTGAATGCTGCAAAACAACCTTCTCTTGATCTGTAAAAGAATATTTATTTTATTTTTTAATGAGTTATAGGACAGCAGGAAAATAAATGTGCATATATATATATATATACCAGCTCTGTGCCTATGGCTGCAGAATTTGGGGCTTACGTAGTGTAATTCTATGGCATGGTGCCTTCCACTACTATGTTATCTAAATGTTTTATTTATTCATTTTAATACAAACAGAATCTCGACCCTGGATGTCTAATATGGGAGCATAACCCCTTAATGTGTCCCTAGCCTCTGGTGTCTGACCCCTTTATATGTCACATGTGTCCCTAGCCTCTGGTGCCTGACCCCTTTATGTGTCACATGTGTCCCTAGCCTCTGGTGCCTGACCCCTTTATGTGTCACATGTGTCCCTAGCTTCTGGTGCCTGACCCCTTTATGTGTCACATGTGTCCCTAACCTCTGGTGCCTGACCCCTTTATGTGTCACATGTGTCCCTAACCTCTGGTGCCTGACCCCTTTATATGTCACATGTGTCCCTAACCTCTGGTGCCTGTTCCCTTTATGTGTCACATGTGTCCCTAGCCTCTGGTGCCTGACCCCTTTATATGTCACATGTGTCCCTAGCCTCTGGTGCCTGACCCCTTTATATGTCACATGTGTCCCTAGCCTCTGGTGCCTGTTCCCTTTATGTGTCACATGTGTCCCTAGCCTCTGGTGCCTGACCCCTTTATGTGTCACATGTGTCCCTAGACTCTGGTGCCTGACCACTTTATGTGTCACATGTGTCCCTAACCTCTGGTGCCTGACCCCTTTATGTGTCACATGTGTCCCTAGCCTCTGGTGCCTGACCCCTTCATGTGTCACATGTGTCCCTAGCCTCTGGTGCCTGACCCCTTTATGTGTCACATGTGTCCCTAGCCTCTGGTGCCTGACCCCTTTATGTGTCACATGTGTCCCTAGCCTCTGGTGCCTGACCCCTTTATGTGTCACATGTGTCCCTAGCCTCTGGTGCCTGACCCCTTTATATGTCACATGTGTCCCTAACCTCTGGTGCCTGTTCCCTTTATGTGTCACATGTGTCCCTAGCCTCTGGTGCCTGTTCCCTTTATGTGTCACATGTGTCCCTAGCCTCTGGTGCCTGTTCCCTTTATGTGTCACATGTGTCCCTAGCCTCTGGTGCCTGTTCCCTTTATGTGTCACATGTGTCCCTAGCCTCTGGTGCCTGTTCCCTTTATGTGTCACATGTGTCCCTAACCTCTGGTGTCTGACCCCTTTATGTGTCACATGTGTCCCTAACCTCTGGTGCCAGTTCCCTTTATTTGTCACATGTGTCCCTAGCCTCTGGTGCCAGTTCCCTTTATGTGTCACATGTGTCCCTAGCCTCTGGTGCCTGACCCCTTTATGTGTCACATGTGTCCCTAACCTCTGGTGTTTGACCACTTTATGTGTCACATGTGTCCCTAGCCTCTGGTGCCTGACCCCTTTATGTGTCACATGTGTCCCTAGCCTCTGGTGCCTGACCACTTTATGTGTCACATGTGTCCCTAACCTCTGGTGCCTGACCCCTTTATGTGTCACATGTGTCCCTAGCCTCTGGTGCCTGACCACTTTATGTGTCACATGTGTCCCTAACCTCTGGTGCCTGACCCCTTTATGTGTCACATGTGTCCCTAGCCTCTGGTGCCTGACCACTTTATGTGTCACATGTGTCCCTAGTCTCCAGAGATTCAGCGATGGCTGGTATGACACTAAATAAGAATTCACGGCACAATACATGCCACCCACTCTCTGAGCTCGGGATAGGGTTAGTTCTAATGTGAGGGTTAAGCTATGGCTAGTATATGAGCTAGGGTTAGTGTAAGAGCTAGGGTTAATGTAAGAGCTAGGCTATGGTTAATATGAGGGTTAGGTTAAGGTTAGTGTGGGGTTAGGCTAGGGTTAATGTAAGAGCTAGTTTAGGGTTAGTATAAGAGCTAGGCTAGGGTTAATGTAAGAGCTAGGCTAGGGTTAGTATGAGGGTTAGGTTAGGGTTAGTGTGGGGTTAGGCTAGGGTTAATGTAAGAGCTAGTTTAGGGTTAGTGTAAGAGCTAGGGTTAGTTGAAGAGCTAGGCTAGGGTTAGTGTGAGGGTTCAGCCAATCGGATTGAACTTGAATCTGATTGGCTGATTCAATCAGCCAATCAGATTTTTCCTACCTTAATTCCGATTGGCTGATAGAATCCTATCAGCCAATCGGAATTCGACGGACGCCATCTTGGATGACATCATTTAAAGGAACCTCATTTGTCGGGAAGTCGTCGTGCCAGATGGATGTTCCGCGTCGGAGGAGCGAAGAAAGAAGATTGAAGATGCCGCTTGATTGAAGACATAGCCTGGATGGAAGACTTCTTCTCTGCCGCTTGATTGAAGACATCGCCCGGATGGAAGACTTCTTCTTTGCCGCTTGATTGAAGACATCGCCCGGATGGAAGACTTCTTCTCTGCCGCTTGATTGAAGACAGTTTGGCCCGGCTGGGTGAAGACAAGGTAGGGAGATCTTCAGGGGGGTAGTGTTAGGTTTATTTAAGGGGGGGGGTTGGGTTAGAGTAGGGGTATGTGGGTGGTTGGTTGTAATGTTGGGGGTGGTATTGTGGGTTTTTTTACAGGCAAAAGAGCTGATTTCTTTGGGGCATGCCCCGCAAAAAGCCTTTTTAAGGGCTGGTAAGGTAATAGAGCTGTTAACTTTTTTAATTTAGATTAGGGTAGGGAATTTTTTTTATTTTGGGGGGCTTTGTTATTTTATTAGGGGGCTTAGAATAGGTGTAATTAGCTTAAAATTCTTTTAATCTTTTTTTATTTTTTGTAATTTAGTTTAGTTTATTTAATTGTATTTTAGTTTAGATATTTGTAGTTTATTTAATTTATTGATAGTGTAGGTGTATTTGTAACTTAGGTTAGGATTTATTTTACAGGTAAATTGGTAATTATTTTAACTAGGTAGCTATTAAATAGTTATTAACTATTTAATAGCTATTGTACCTAGTTAAAATAAATACCAATTTACCTGTAAAATAAACATAAACCCTAAAATAGCTACAATGTAATTATTAATTACATTGTAGCTATCTTAGGCTTTATTTTATAGGTAAGTATTTAGTTTTAAATAGGAATATTTTAATTAATAATATTAATATTAATTATATTTATTTTAATAAGAATAAACGGCTAGATTTGGAGTTTGGCGTTAGCCGTGAAAACCAGCGTTAGAGGCTCCTAACGCTGGTTTTAGGCTAACTCCGGTATTTGGAGTCACTCAAAAAAGGGTCTAACGCTCACTTTTCAGCCGCGACTTTTCCATACCGCAGATCCCCTTACGTCAATTGCGTATCCTATCTTTTCAATGGGATCTTCCTAACTCCGGTATTTAGAGTCGTGTCTGAAGTGAGCGTTAGAAATCTAACGACAAAACTCCAGCCGCAGAAAAAAGTCAGTAGTTAAGAGCTTTCTGGGCTAACGCCGGTTTCTAAAGCTCTTAACTACTGTGCTCTAAAGTACACTAACACCCATAAACTACCTATGTACCCCTAAACCGAGGCCCCCCCACATCGCCGCCACTCGATTAAATTTATTTAAGCCCTAATCTGCCGACCGCCACCTACGTTATACTTATGTACCCCTAATCTGCTGCCCCTAACACCGCCGACCCCTGTATTATATTTATTAACATATGAAATGAGGAAAAAGGAAGCTGAGTCCTGGGGTCAGTAATGGAGTTTATTGCAATGCAGGCTTACAACAAGTTAGGTGAGCTCCATCTAACGCGTTTCGCGCATGAGCACATGCGCTTCATCAGAGATATCAGTCTCTGGCGGTCGGGATCAATATAAGGATGTGAGCGGCCAATCAAGATCATTCAGATCATTAACTCTTGTGATGCATGATATTTTCTAAAATAGATAGGGTATTGGTCACTCCCAAGTTAATAACATTGACCCAGTTCCGCAAGAGACCGATGGAACAGAATTTATAACAAACAAATTTCTAAATGCTTTGTACTTAATAATACATGATATTTTACACATATATATGCATACATACAATTCAGCCATTGCGGTACTGATACTGGTTACAGAAAGTGGGGACATTTTTTGTGTGTACTAGCTAGATACTGGGTATAAGCCAGGATGAACCAGGATCAATATGTTTGTACACCTAGACAGGGTATGTTGGAATGAAGTAACAAGACAATTTTTAGTTAACTTCAGTTAGATTAAAACCCCTTGGTCTGAGCTCGTGCTCTATCTAGACACAGTGGGGCTTTTAATGATCCTTTCTAGGTCCCCAGCTGGTTGTATGTAATGTCCATTAGTTAAAATCATTAATAACATACTATACTATACATGCTATAATCCCCTGTGTTGGAATGTATTTAAACTTATATTTTTCTCCCTGCCTCCTTGTAAATAAGCTAGAAGGAAGTGGTACTCTTTGCTGATTTGATGTTAATTTAATGTACCCCTACATGGTGTAAGACTAGTGAGTGTATGTCACTTTGTTCAACACTTGGATGGGTAAATGTCAATATGGTGTACCTCTCTAGAATTGTTATAAGAAAAACAAACAAAGTGAGGAGATGGGGCTCCATATTGGTTAAGGGGAGGCTGACGTGAGTTATCTACCCTACCAGCTGAAGGGTGGCTACTCTGAACTGAAGAAGGAAAGGGGAAAATAGCAAATATAGGAGCTTAATAAGAACATTTGGAAATTAAACTAAAAACAAGAATATGTTTCTCTCTTTCTTTAGATATTTAGGAAAAGGGGGGCCGGTCTGGCTTGGATAGGCTTGCTTGAGAGTTGTTATATAACCTTTGGTGGATCTTTTTTATATATATTGGTGTATGGATGTATCTGTCTTTTATTGTTTTCTTTTGTGTAGGGGATTTTTTGGACTCATGGCACTGATTTATGTGTGTTGGAAGAATATTTGTTTACTCTATGTATAGGTTTACATCATATCTTTTGTTCATACCTTGGGGTACCCTAGTTTGTAACATGAAAATCCAATATACTTCTCTTTTGGATAGTAATTTGTTCCTATCTCCCCCTAATGGATTGTTAATAATTTGTTCTATAGCTTTGAATGTAAAGTGAGTTAACTTTTGTGCGTGTGTGTGCAAATGTTTGGCCACTGGAGTTCTAGGGAATTCTTCTTCTATGGACAAGAGATGTTCTCTAATACGGTCTTTTAGGGGACGTGTTGTAATTCCTACGTATTGTTGTTGACAAAATGTACATGTGATTAGATAAATAATGTATGTGGATGTGCAATCCATTCTGGTAGTAATGGGATAAGATTTTTGAGTCTGTGAAGAGGTAAAGGTAAGACTTTTATCAGTATATTTGCAACTCTTACAGGGTACATGACCACATCTATAATTGCCTTTAGTTGGAGTAAGCCAGTTGGTGGTTGGTGAGATTTTGTTGTGAAACTTATGTGTAATCTTATCTCGTATTGTTGGTGCTCTTTTAGCTACAAATCTAATATGTTTGTGTAATTTGTCCCTTAAGGTAATGTCACCATTGAGAACTGGTAGGTATTTCTTGATGATGCTTTTGATTGTGTGGAATTGATTACTATAACTGGTTACGAAGCTTATGTGTTCTAAGGTAGTTGGTCTAATTGTGTCCTTGTTTATACTGTTAGTTGTACTCTTTACTAGTTTGCTGTTTAATAGTGATGTCCTGTCCATTCTCATTACTTGGGTTTTGACTTTCAAAAGATATTATATTTATTAACCCCTAATCTGCCCCCCACAATGTCGCCGCCAGCTACCTACAATAATTAACCCCTAATCTGCCGACCGCATAGCGCCGCCACCTACATTATCCTTATGTACCCCTAATCTGCTGCCCCTAACACCGCCGACCCCTATATTATATTTATTGACCCCTAATCTGCCCCCCTCAACATCGCCTCCACCTGCCTACACTTATTAACCCCAAATCTGCCGAGCGGCCCGCACCGCTACTATAATAAAGTTATTAACCCCTAATCCGCCTCACTAACCCTATAATAAATATTATTAACCCCTAATCTGCCCTCCCTAACATCACCGACACCTAACTTCAATTATTAACCCCTAATCTGCCGACCGGAGCTCACCGCTATTCTAATAAATGTATTAACCCCTAAAGCTAAGTCTAACCCTAACACTAACACCCCCCTAAGTTAAATATAATTTTAATCTAACGAAATAAATTAACTCTTATTAAATAAATTATTCCTATTTAAAGCTAAATACTTACCTGTAAAATAAATCCTAATATAGCTACAATATAAATTATAATTACATTGTAGCTATTTTAGGATTAATATTTATTTTACAGGCAACTTTGTAATTATTTTAACCAGGTACAATAGCTATTAAATAGTTAAGAACTATTTAATAGCTACCTAGTTAAATTAATTACAAAATTACCTGTAAAATAAATCCTAACCTAAGTTACAATTAAACCTAACACTATACTATCATTAAATTAATTAAATAAAATACCTATAATTACCTACAATTAAACCTAACACTACACTATCAATACATTAATTAAATACAATATCTACAAATAACTACAATGAAATAAACTAACTAAAGTACAAAAAATAAAAAAGAACTAAGTTACAAAAAATAAAAAAATATTTACAAACATAAGAAAAATATTACAACAATTTTAAACTAATTACACCTTCTCTAAGCCCCCTAATAAAATAACAAAGACCCCCAAAATAAAAAATGCCCTACCCTATTCTAAATTACTAAAGTTCAAAGCTCTTTTACCTTACCAGCCCTGAACAGGGCCCTTTGCGGGGCATGCCCCAAGAAGTTCAGCTCTTTTGCCTGTAAAAAAAAACATACAATACCCCCCCAACATTACAACCCACCATCCACATACCCCTAATCTAACCCAAACCCCCCTTAAATAAACCTAACACTAAGCCCCTGAAGATCATCCTACCTTGTCTTCACCTCACCAGGTATCACCGATCCGTCCTGGCTCCAAAATCTTCATCCAACCCAAGCGGGGGCTGGCGACCCATCATCCGGTGGCTGAAGAGGTCCAGAAGAGGCTCCAAAGTCTTCATCCTATCCGGGAAGAAGAGGCGATTAGGACTGGCAACCATCTTGATCCAAGCGGCATCTTCTATCTTCATCCGATGATGACCGGCTCCATCCTGAAGACTTCCACCGCGGACTCATCCTCTTCCGGCGACGTCCAACTGAAGAATGACGGTTCCTTTAAGGGACGTCATCCAAGATGGCGTCCCTCAAATTCCGATTGGCTGATAGGATTCTATCAGCCAATCGGAATTAAGGTAGGAATATTCTGATTGGCTGATGGAATCAGCCAATCAGAATCAAGTTCAATCCGATTGGCTGATCCAATCAGCCAATCAGATTGAGCTCGCATTCTATTGGCTGATCGGAACAGCCAATAGAATGCGAGCTCAATCTGATTGGCTGATTGGATCAGCCAATCGGATTGAACTTGATTCTGATTGGCTGATTCCATCAGCCAATCAGAATATTCCTACCTTAATTCCGATTGGCTGATAGAATCCTATCAGCCAATCGGAATTCGAGGAACGCCATCTTGGATGACGTCCCTTAAAGGAACCGTCATTCTTCAGTTGGACATCGCCGGAAGAATATGGATCCGCGGTGGAGGTCTTCAGGATGGAGCCGGTCATCATCGGATGAAGATAGAAGATGCCGCTTGGATCAAGATGGTTGCCGGTAGGGATCGCCTCTTCTCCCCGGATAGGATGAAGACTTTGGAGCCTCTTCTGGACCTCTTCAGCCACCGGATGATGGATCGCCAGCCCCCGCTTGGGTTGGATGAAGATTTTGGAGCCAGGACGGATTGGTGATACCTGGTGAGGTGAAGACAAGGTAGGATGATCTTCAGGGGCTTAGTGTTAGGTTTATTTAAGGGGGGTTTGGGTTAGATTAGGGGTATGTGGGTGGTGGGTTGTAATGTTGGGGGGGTATTGTATGTTTTTTTTTACAGGCAAAAGAGCTGAACTTCTTGGGGCATGCCCCGCAAAGGGCCCTGTTCAGGGCTGGTAAGGTAAAAGAGCTTTGAACTTTAGTAATTTAGAATAGGGTAGGGCATTTTTTATTTTGGGGGTCTTTGTTATTTTATTAGTGGGCTTAGAGTAGGTGTAATTAGTTTAAAATTGTTGTAATATTTTTCTTATGTTTGTAAATATTTTTTTATTTTTTGTAACTTAGTTCTTTTTTATTTTTTGTACTTTAGTTAGTTTATTTCATTGTAGTTATTTGTAGGATTTGTATTTAATTTATTTATTGATAGTGTAGTGTTAGGTTTAATTGTAGGTAATTGTAGGTATTTTATTTAATTAATTTAATGATAGTATAGTGTTAGGTTTAATTCTAACTTAGGTTAGGATTTATTTTACAGGTAATTTTGTAATTATTTTAACTAGGTAACTATTAAATAGTTCTTAACTATTTAATAGCTATTGTACATGGTTAAAATAATTACAAAGTTGCCTGTAAAATAAATATTAATCCTAAAATAGCTACAATGTAATTATAATTTATATTGTAGCTATATTAGGATTTATTTTACAGGTAAGTATTTAGCTTTAAATAGGAATAATTTATTTAATAAGAGATAATTAATTTTGTTAGATTTAAATTATATTTAACTTAGGGGGGTGTTAGTGTTAGACTTAGTTTTAGGGGTTAATACATTTATTAGAATAGCGGTGAGCTCCAGTCGGCAGATTAGGGGTTAATGTTTGAAGTTAGGTGTCGGCGATGTTAGGGAGGGCAGATTAGGGGTTAATACTATTTATTATAGGGTTAGTGAGGCGGATTAGGGGTTAATAACTTTATTATAGTAGCGCTCAGGTCCGCTCGGCAGATTAGGGGTTAATAAGTGTAGGCAGGTGAAGGCGACGTTGTGGGGGGCAGATTAGGGGTTAATAAATATAATATAGGGGTCGCGATGTTAGGGCAGCAGATTAGGGGTACATAGGGATAATGTAAGTAGCGGCGGTTTACGGAGCGGCAGATTAGGGGTTAATAATAATATGCAGGGGTCAGCGATAGCGGGGGGCGGCAGATTAGGGGTTAATAAGTGTAAGGTTAGGGGTGTTTAGACTCGGGGTACATGTTAGAGTGTTAGGTGCAGACGTAGGAAGTGTTTCCGCATAGCAAACAATGGGGCTGGGTTAGGAGCTGAACGCAGCTTTTTTGCAGGGTTTTTTTCAGCTCAAACAGCCCCATTGTTTCCTATGGGGGAATCGTGCACGAGCACGTTTTTGAGGCTGGCCGCTTGCGTAAGCAACTCTGGTATCGAGAGTTGAAGCTGCGTTAAATATGCTCTACGCTGCTTTTTTAGAGCCTAACGCAGCCTTTCTGTGGACTCTCAATACCAGAGTTATTTTTTTTTTTTAATTATATTTTTTATTGAGGTAAAGTTGTGGCGAACAAACATAGTATTACAGCGTTATATAGGTACATTCCAGAGTAACAGAATTTATCATGAGAGTTACATATTAGAATTGCATATGTAAAAACAAAAAAAAAAGGAACAATGTCTGCCATTTCCATGTCATGGAGGTAATAATATTTACAGTTGCTGTAAGAAGAAGAAAGAAAAGACAATTCAACAGTACGCCAATACAAATTTTAAACCTTCTTATCTGTCTGAAGAGGCCGCTTTTGGACCCTATACCAAATGTGATAACTGACACTTATAGAAGGTTTCCATAACTGTAAGAGACCACTTATGGGTCTCATTGCCTGAACCTCTTATTTTAGTTTTATTTTACTCTATACTTATAACGGATGGGGGATAAAGGACTCTCATTCTGAAGGTATTGGTTTACTTGGGGGATCCAGTAAATAGGTGCCCCTCTTGAGGCTTACTATCACATATTTAGTTTGGGTTCGGGGGTGTATCTATTAGCTTAAATGGAGCAATGGTGGATTAACTTTAATTAGTGATTATATTGTTGGAGCAGCATATAAGTTCTGAATGAAGATCGTTAATGGACCAGACGTCTCAATAATAAAAATATACCTTCTCAAAGAGTAGTTGCCCAATCAAAATTAGCTGGAAACATCAAAGTACATCAATACTAAAGCGAAATTACTACTTCTGAATGGATAAAACTATACAGAGTTATCATGAGAGTAAATGGGAGTTAAGTGCTTATCTCTTATATCAAACAAATAACTAGGATGAATGGGAAGAAAAACACCAAGGCACCAAGGCTAGCATATAGAAATGGGACCAGTAGGTCATTACTTTAAGCCTTACTCCAGTAAAAGGAAAAAAAAAAAAAACCAGGAAAAAAAAACCAATGTAAATCTGGAGAGGTACAAATAATAATGTATGTATATGTATATCTAGATATAAAGGAATATTGCTTTCCTTCTTGTGCTTTCAGATGATTATTAGCTAGAAGTCTAGATCAAGCTAAATTCCCACAGTGAGGCTCATGGAAACACCTATGAAGTAATTGCATAACTCAATATGGTGATTAGTAGTTTGCGTCAAAGATGCACATTGTATTTAGTGAGCTTAGATGGAGCAGTGAGAGAATAGATACCCATAACTAGTAATTATAGTATTGGAGCAGCTTGGAACTTTTCCATAAGGATTGTAAGTGAACCAGCACTCACACAATTAAAGCTAAGAGCAATATACCTTCTTATTTTTAGATGGCGCTAGGATCATGCCATCCCGGCCGCAGACAGCAAGACCTCATTGCACCATAATAGCAAGAAATGAATACACTACCCTGCTAAAATTAACTGGTATCATAAAGAAAACAAGTATTAGTAAGGTAATATTACAGCTTCTGAGTGGGTAGAACTATGCATGGGTATCACGTGGGTAAATGGGAGTTAAGTGCTCATCTCTGGTTATAAACAAATGTCTGACACAAAGGAAAACAACAGGACATAGGGAATTGCATATATATATAAAAAAGAAAAAAAAAACCCTATAGGCTATTACTTTAACTCGTTATCCAATAAAGAAGAAAACAATGCAAGTCTGGATAAGTGTATACAATTATATGTATGCCTAGCTATAAACAGATATAGTCTTATATCTTGTGCTTTCCAGTGGTTATTATTAGCCAGAGGTCCATAGGAAGCAGAATTCCCAAACATATAATAGAAAGTCCGCTGGATTTAGAGTTTTCAAAAAAAGATAGTGAGGTTTACTGTTCGCCTCCTTAGTCCATGCTTATGTAGTGAGCTAACCTACACCAGTCCTAAGCATAGCACTGCGGGCTTGGGGCATATGGGGCCGCAATAGCAGCATGAACAGACTTGCCTGTATGTCCGAGTGCCGCTCCTCACACCAAGCAGTCGGGCACTGAAGGCCCCAAGCATGTTATCGTCTGGTAATACCATAAGTAAATCGTGTACCGCAGTAATCGTTTGCAACACTCCCTGTGATGTCTGCTTAAAGATCTGGATGCCGGACAGAGGGATATTGTGCGGGACCTCTTGCTTCTTCTGGATGGAGCGGCTCAGTAACAGCGCGCCTGCTGAACCCGAGTCAGCTGCACATTGAGCTGATGTGTTTAGGGTGATCCCGATCAGGTTTGCGCTGTCAACCGGTTTAGACACATTCTACCGGAGGGGTCCATCTATTAAAGGTGTGTCAGTCTGCCACTGCTCCGGGGGGTTACTTTCAGTGATAGGCTTCAGGCTAGGCGCCCCCACATTCACACTGACCATGCTGCTCTGCTGGTCTGTGCCATTGCTCCAGGCTGCATCCACTGCGCTCTGAAGCTTCGCAAAGTGTCCAATCAGTATTGTAGTTATCTGCTCAAGCAGAGCAGCTCCCCCAAGCTCCATCCGGTGTAATTAGTAAAGGAATCCCCGCTGAAAATGGAGAAAGTTAGTATTCTGTGTATTAGTACAGCAACCGATGAGGTAGTGCTGCTCAGTAACGACAGGCCCACAAAGGGTACCCGCCGGGGGGGTATAAATGGTGGTAATAGTCCTCAACGTAGTTTAAGAGCCCGAGTGAATTTACAAGATTCTGCAGCCACGAGGTTGTAAAGATGGCCGCCTCTTATGCAGAGTGAAAGTAAAGCTCCGGTCCTAATTCAGAGGAATAGCACCAGCAATTAAGTTTGGTTTTCGCCAACAGCTAGATAAAAGTTCAGGGTACACTCAAAGGGTTTCTTAAAGTTCAAATCCAAGCTAAACGATAGGTAAAGTTGTATAAAATATAGTCAGGACCGGAGCAAGAAGGATATGCGACAATTCTCATGCTCTCCGGGCTCCGCCCCCCAATACCAGAGTTATTTTTATGGTGCGGCCAGAAAAAAGCCGGCGTTCGCTTTTCGGGTCGTTACCGACAAAACTCAAAATCTAGCCGTTAGTTAGGGATGTTAGAGTTAGATAGGGTTATTATACTTAATATATATATATATATATAATATAATAACGATATTAACTATATTAACCCTAATATAATAGTTAATATAGCTGGCGGCGGTGTAGGGGGATTAGATTAGGGGTTAATACATTTAATATAGCTGGCGGAGGTGTAGGGGGATTAGATTAGGGGTTAATGTATTTAATATAGGTGGCGGCGGTGTAGGGGGATTAGATTAGGGGGTAATACATTTATTATAGGTGGCGGCGGTGTAAGGGGATTTAGATTAGATGCAAAAGAGCTGATTACTTTGTGACAATGCCCCACATAAAGCCCTTTTAAGGGCTGGTAAAAGAACTGATTTCTTTGAGGCATGCCCCGCAAAAAGCCATTTTAAGGGCTGGCAATAGAGCTGTTACTTTGGGGCAATGTCACGCAACAGGCCCTTTTAAGGGCTGGTGATTACTTTAGGGGGATTAGATTAGGGGTTAATGTATTTAATATAGCTGGTGGCGGTGTAGGGGGATTAGATTAGGGGTTGAATAATTTAATATAGCTGGCTGCGGGGTAGGGGGATTATATTAGGGGTTAATACATTTAATATAGCTGGCGGCGGGGTAGGGGGATTAGATTTGGGGTTAATAATTTTAATATAGCTGGCGGCGGGGTAGGAGCTCACATTAGGGGTAGTTTAATGTAGCTGGCGGCGGTGTAAGGGGCTCACATTAGGGGGTAGTTTAATGTAGCTGGCGGCGGTGTAAGGGGCTCACATTAGGGGGTAGTTTAATGTAGCTGGCGGCGGTGTAAGGGGCTCACATTAGGGGGTAGTTTAATGTAGCTGGCGGCGGTGTAAGGGGCTCACATTAGGGGGTAGTTTAATGTAGCTGGCGGCGGGGTAGGAGCTCACATTAGGGGGTATGTAATGTAGCTGGCGACGGTGTAGGGGGATCACATTAGGGGGTTATACTTTTAATGTAGGTGGCGGCGGGGTCCAGGAGCGGTGGTTTAGGGGTTAAATACTTTATTAGGGATTGCGGCGGGGGATCGCGGTTGACAGGTAGATAGACATTGCGCATGCGTTAGGTGTTAGGTTTTATTTTGCAGGTAGTTTAGGGAGTTACGGGGCTCCAATAGACAGCGTAAGGCTTACTACGGCTGCAATTTGTGGCGAGGTGAAAATGGAGTAAGATTTCTCCATTTTCGCCACGTAAGTCCTTACGCTTTATATTATATACCACTGCGCGGGTTTGGTATACCTGTCTATGGCCCAAAAAACTACGGGTGAATGCAGAAATATACGAGCGTAACTTCTAGGTTACGCCATATATAGGATACTAAACCTGCGCAAATTTTGGCGTCGCCGGCTTCTGCGGGCGACGCTGTATATCGGATCGGACCCCAGAATCTACTGAGCCTATCTAGATATGCTTTTCAGGAAGGAATGTCAAGAGAATGAAGCAAATTAGATAACAGAAGTATATTACAAAGTTGTTTAAAACTGTATTCTCTTTTTGAATCTCGAAAATGCAGTGTAGGGCTTAGTATAAGCCTGGAGCAGTCTAAGGGTTAAGGCTGTAGGAGAGTGGGTTAGAAGAGAGAGGGAAGGTGCTGGGTGCAACATTGTTGCAATTTAGGGTAGGCCCCTCCTTACCAGTAGATAAGCCAAGTTCTCCCTTGCAACTTCCTCTTCTTCTCCGGATTCTGGCTGAAGCAGTTTTTTCTTAGCAGTTCTGTCATCACCAGTGCAGCTATGCATCGTTCCAGGCGTTCTACTCTGCCTCCCAGACGTTACCAGTCGGAACAGGAACCTCCTGCACCTGCAAAAGAAAAAATAAAGATAAGTTTTCAATCTATTTCTGAGGATGATTTAGATATCATTCCCCCAACTCAATATACTACTGTTGTGTCAGCCCAGGTTCATAATGTGGAAGAGCAGGGACCTATTGATATTGAGTTAGCTCAGGAATCCCCCAGACCTCAAGCATTGCAGACCCAGCAGGCTAATTTACCTCTTGATAGTGTACAGGCCTCATTTTTAAGTGCTGTACCCCCTGCTGCTATGTCAGCAGTTTCTGACCTATTGAAAAACATAATATCCGCTATGGCTGCAGCCTCCCCAGGGCCCAGTGTCACACCAGCTGTTTTCCCTCCTGATCCTTCTAGTCAGGATCCGGATCCTGCTTTAACTACCCCCAGCAGGCATCGCCCTTTCACACCTCTCATTGAGGCACCACACGTGGCAACACGCGGTCCCCAGCCCGGCCGGAACATGGCCCCTCAGCCCTCAACACCCGGACTTGCCCCTGGTCGCACCATACCCGAGGCCCATGCCATCTCAGGGCCTATGCTGCTCCCCCCGGGGCCTAGCGATCTCCTTCGCCAGCCGCGTGGTCCGGGTCCGACTTCCGGTGTCAACGCCATGTTAGTGACGTCACCGGAAGCGGACATCGGCACTTCCGGCTTGGCAGATTCCCGCGCGGTCACAAGGACATCGGCTCCCGGGGCAACGCCACTTGCAGGTGAGCACCGAGAGCCGTCCTTGGCCGTTGGCGGGTTATCAGTGGGGGGTCGGAGGGGCATTAGCAGCGCAAGCAAACTGCGCAAGCGAACGGCACATTTGAATGTTAATCCTCAGGGGCATCAAAGGGGTCGCTCCATCATAAGAGGTAGTACCAGGCAGATAGCCAGTGATAGGGGTAGGGGGACACGCAGAGTTAACCCTTCCAGGGCAATGAGGCCATTACAGTTTATACAAATGGGAGATAACGTAAATGCCGTTCAGCAGGCCGCTCCCGATATTATTAACCCACACAGGGCTGATAGTGGTTTAGTGCAAGCGGCCGCTCAGCCGCATGATATTGTGTCTAATAATAGCCTGCATGTGAATCAAGGCAATGTTCAAAGTATGCATGTTAATCAAAACATTGAGCATCATTTACCATCTCATCATTTACCATCCCCCATTGGTGTGAATGCGGCTTTGAATGGTGTGAACGTACAAGCAGCTCCTCAGGGATATAATACACCCCTGGTTGGCATACATAATGCGAATGTGCAATCTTTAAGCCAGCTACAACATCCCATTACTTTAGGCATACAAGGAGTACAACCCCTTGATCAGGGTATCCACTCCCCCATGGCAGCCACGCAGGGCGCTCATGCACACTCATTAAACCATGCACAATCAATAAGCCAGGCATGCCATAACCCTATTGTAGACCAGCAGGGTGTGAATGCTCAGACATCTGCGAATGGACAGTCAGTGAGTCAGGGATTTCATACACCACTTCATATAGCTCATCCACCCCTTGCTACTGATAATCCAGACACATCCATTGGGCAAAGTGCTCGCCAAATTCTTTCTCTTTTGCAGGGGGCAATTGGATCACAAAGTGCAGCAAAAACACGGACCAACACTGCCACAGTCATGAGTGGGGCGGATGCAGGAGTACCAGGCAGCATTACAGCAGGAGCAGCAGCCACCACTTCCACTGCACAGCAAGGGTCTTCAGGACTCGCCCTCCAAAACCAGCCAGCAGGCCAGCCCGTTTCCAGCATGGGTCAGGGACCTCCTGCCATTAGTCACGGTGAGAATGCTTTATTTACACACAATGACCTTTCTTCCTCTGACTCATCCTCTTCTGACTCAGGGTCTGAGACTGACTCTTCCTTGGGTTTACAAGGGGCAGGTCAGAAGAAAATGTTTAGAATGATTAAGAAAATTTTAAAGAGGGGGGTCAAGCCAGATACTAAGCAGGATAGCGCCAGTAACCCCGCCCCGCAAAACCCATCTACAGAGGTGCCAGCTGAACCTCTCCCTACCAGGGCCATCTCCGAAAGGCGAGCAGCCCTTTACGGGGACGCAAGCCCAGGAAAAATATACTCATTGCATAGACACCTGCGCAAAAAGGTGGTCAGTAGAATCCACCGTGGAAAATATGTTAATATATTTGACCTTTCGGTGGAGGCGTATAGGCAGAGAGAGAAGAGCGCTGAGGGAACAGGGCCTAAAAAATTTAAACGCCCAGACACTTTTGATGAGTGGCTCCAGTGCTTCAGGGTTTTTTCATCCTGTTATATCGAAAAGTACCCCTCCCAGAGTTTGCCTATCCTAAAATACACGGACACTATTCACTGGATTCAGCGTAATCACAGTGAAGGTGTGTGGAGGGAATATGATGCTGAGTTCAGGAGGAAAATGGCAGGAAATCCTTCCCTGACATTTGACTCTACTGATAACCAGTTGTGGCAGCGAATGGACCCAAAAGGGGGTGCACCCGCTGCTGCAACTTCAACTCAGCAATCAGCGCAGCAGTCCTTTCGCAATACCAGAAGCAGGAAACGGGGGGGAACCTGCTGGCCCTTCCAGGACAAAAAATGCGACAAGGGTAGCGCATGCACCTTCAGACATGTCTGCAGGTACTGCTCTGGTCCACACCCTGGCAGTGACTGCATCAAGCGAAGGGACCAGGCCAATAAGCCCCCTTCAGCAAACTTGGGCCAGAAAGGCGGAAACGCCAATTAATGTACATGCCATGGCACCATGGTTGTGGGCTTACCCAGACCAGGCGGCGGCACGTATGTTATGGGAGGGTTTTTCATTTGGTTTTCATATCCCCACATTTAGGCAAATCAAGGGTAAGAGATTTAATAGGAACCTTATTTCAGCATACCAACACCCCCAAGTAGTGAGGGATAAAATTAATAAAGAAGTGACTTTAGGGCGAATGGCGGGCCCCTTTGCTGCCCCACCTTTACCTGATTTGGTCATTTCCCCGTTGGGGGTGGTTCCCAAGAAAGAGCCAGGGAAGTTTCGCCTCATTCAGCACCTGTCGTACCCAAAAGGTAGCTCAGTCAATGATGCCATTGACCCCCAACTCAGCTCGGTGCGCTATCAATCCTTTGATAGCGCACTAGACCTGGTCAGGAGGGCGGGTCATGGTGCTCTATTGGCGAAACTAGACATTGAGTCGGCATTTAGGCTTCTTCCACTCCACCCCTCAGTTTTCCATCTAATGGGTTGTAAGTTTGCAGGTGTGTACTACGTGGATCGCTGCCTGCCCATGGGCTGCTCTTTGTCATGCGCCTTGTTTGAAGCGTTCAGTAGTTTCCTTCATTGGGTCGTAGCTTCAGAAGTGGGCAGCGATCCCATAGCACACTACCTGGACGATTTTCTCATTGTAGGGAGGGCAGGCTCCGATGATTGTTTATCCACAATGAACATCATGCGCAGCGTCATGAGACATTTCGGGGTGCCCCTAGCAGAGGACAAAACGCAAGGCCCCGCGTCCTGTTTAGTCTTCCTGGGAATCGAAATCGACACCCAGGCTCGGCTCTGTAGGTTGCCACCTGATAAAGTTCAGGGCATGCTTGAGGCGGTCAGAGCGGCAGTCTCTAATGCAGTTATTTCCCTGAAACAGTTACAATCCCTGTTAGGTTTGCTTAATTTCGCTTGCAGAGTTATCCCCATGGGTCGGGTTTTTAACCGTAGACTGGAAAGACAGCTTAGTGGTAGGTCAAACCCGAAATCAAAGATAACCCTAGGGAGTGAATTGCTGGCTGACCTGGTAGTCTGGGAACAGTTTCTCACGCGATTTAACGGGATTCGGGTCTGGCGTACCCCTCCCATGTCTAGCCAGTTACTGCACCTTTTCACTGACGCAGCTGGATCGCACGGTTACGGGGCCTATTTCCAGGGAGAGTGGAGCGCGGAGCCCTGGCCGGAGTCCTGGGCCCCGGCGGGCCTTACTCGAAACCTGACTCTCCTGGAGCTATTCCCCGTGGTCTTGGCGGTCGAGCTGTGGGGTGGGAAGTTGTCGAACGGGACTGTTGTGTTCTGGACGGACAACATCAGTGTGGTCTTTGCGATCAATAACTTGTCAGCCACCTCAGCAAAGGTCATTACCTTGCTGCGCCACCTGGTGTTGCGCTGTCTGGACCTTAACATCCAGTTCCAGGCCCGTCATGTCCCGGGCGTCGACAATGTTGTAGCTGACGCCCTGTCACGATTCGAATGGGCGACATTTCGCAAGTTAGCCCCCACAGCTGCAGCCGTGGGCTTACGCTGTCCTGATTTCCTTTGGCAGCTCGTCCTTCCTGGATAGCCTTACTGCCGTTGGTCCGCTCCTCCTTAGCACCATCCACTTGGCACGCCTATGCCCGCATGTGGTCTGAATGGGACAATTTCTGTGCGTCCAGGGGAGCCGACGCTGCTCAGGGGTCTAGGGACAACTTACATGATTGGCTGGTGAGTTTGCATGCCTCTGGGGCCCGTCAGGGGGCAATACAATCCAAATTGGCCGCCCTCTCATTTTTCTATAGGGCATTAGCCATTCCTGACCCAACCAATTCCTTTTTTATTAGGCAGGTGATCAAGGGTTGGGGCAGATCGCAGCAGCGGAAAATAGACACGCGCGAACCCATCACCCGCGACCGCCTGGAGCGTTTGCTCTTGGCGCTCGACGTGGTCTGTAGATCAGATTTTGAAGCCCTACTCTTCAAAACTGCGTTTAATCTGGCCTTTGCCGCCGCTCTTAGAGTTAGTGAGGTAGTAGCACCCTCCAAGCAGGCGTCTGGGGCAGGTATACAATTGCAACATGTTAGAGCTGCCCCTGATTCCTTACTTCTTTTTCTGCCGCGATCAAAGACAGATCAGGAAGGTAAGGGAACCTGGATCCCCGTTCACCCTCAGGTGAACAGCGCATGCTGCCCGGTTAACTGCGTTAATCTTTACCTGGCTCAAAGGCCGCCTGGCCCGGGGCAATTCCTGGTCCATGCGGACGGCAGATCCCTTTCCAAATTTCAGTTCGGTAGGGTCCTAAAATTGGCGGCAGTCCAGGCGGGGCTGGACGCTAGCAGACTGGCCCCGCACTCTTTTCGCATAGGGGCCGCGACTAACGCTGCGCAAGCGGGCTCCTCGTGCGAGGACATAAAACGAATTGGGCGTTGGCGGTCCAATTGTTTCAGAACCTATGTCCGTCCAATTGTTTAATGTTTAGATGTTAATTCAGGATACTAAAATGTTTGTCTCCACAGGCACTACCCCCGGGGTGAAGCGAATCTGGATTGTGGGCCACTCCTTTGTCCACTGGGCCTCCCTACGCTGTGCGTCCCTCCCATTTGGCCAATCCCTAGGTCTCCCTTCCAACAAGGCATCCGTTAGGTGGTTGGGTGATAGGGGGATGTGCTGGCCCCAATTAGCAGGAACCATATCTGAGGCCCTGGTACGCTGGGGGAAGCCTCACATTATTATTCTTCACCTAGGGGGTAACGATGTGGGGGCCATACCAGTTTTACAGTTGATTAAGGTTATGCAGGCAGACATTGGGTGGCTAAGAGTACGCATCCCGGGGGTCATGATAGGGTGGTCCCATATAATACCCCGTCTCCACTGGAGGCATATGTCGGCCCATACGGCGGCATACCGGGTTAGGAAGAAGATCAATGCGTCTGTAGCGAAAACCGTCACTGGGTCAGGTGGCTTCGTGGTACGGCACGAAGCCATTTCGGCTGATAGAACCGAGCTATATAGAAGGGATAAAGTTCACCTTTCTGATGTGGGGCTGGATTTATTCATAGGGGACATTCAGAGAGCTCTGTTACCCCTCCTGTAAATCGGGTTGTGCGTTGGCGGCAAGGGTACCATTAAAATGCTTCCTTGTGGCGGGAGATCCTCGGTCCGGTTGCGCAGGAGAAGGTCGCTAGGGGTGAGTGATGGCCAGACTTCCGGGGAGGAGGGTAGGCCCTCACGTGCACGTGACGGTAACCCTCCTTCCTCCCTTTTGAGGGATGGTCACGTGATCTCTGCAACCCCTCAGCGTCATCTCCTTAGGGCAGAGACTCCTCTGCTGCTGTTCCCGTTGGGCCGGTGATCTCCTGCTGTTCTGGGTAGCTGATCTCTATGCCGCCATATATATTTTCAGTTCTATCAGTTCTATCTAGTTTGTTAGGTTAATAAAATTTTATGGCCTGTGACGGTCACAAAATTTTTCCCATAAAAAGTTTGTCTGTGGTTATTTCGCACTACATTCTCATGTACATAGTTATTTAATTAAATTATGTTAAATCCTCTCCTCTGTGAAGAAGGATCCGGTAAGCATTTAATCCCTTAATGCAGTGTAGGGCTTAGTATAAGCCTGGAGCAGTCTAAGGGTTAAGGCTGTAGGAGAGTGGGTTAGAAGAGAGAGGGAAGGTGCTGGGTGCAACATTGTTGCAATTTAGGGTAGGCCCCTCCTTACCAGTAGATAAGCCAAGTTCTCCCTTGCAACTTCCTCTTCTTCTCCGGATTCTGGCTGAAGCAGTTTTTTCCCTCCCTCCCTTCCCCTTTTGTAATGTTTTAATGATGTTGTATTTTCGACGGCACCTTAATGGCAGGGCTATGGCTACTCACCCTAGGCCCAATAAGCCATTACTGTAGGATATGGATCTCCTCTCCCTGTTATGCGGTTTACACGGCTTGGTAACAGGGAATCCTTATCTAGGTGGAAGATCTTCTTTCACCCTGGCGGCGGGAGATCCTCGGTCCGGTTGCGCAGGAGAAGGTCGCTAGGGGTGAGTGATGGCCAGACTTCCGGGGAGGAGGGTAGGCCCTCACGTGCACGTGACGGTAACCCTCCTTCCTCCCTTTTGAGGGATGGTCACGTGATCTCTGCAACCCCTCAGCGTCATCTCCTTAGGGCAGAGACTCCTCTGCTGCTGTTCCCGTTGGGCCGGTGATCTCCTGCTGTTCTGGGTAGCTGATCTCTATGCCGCCATATATATTTTCAGTTCTATCAGTTCTATCTAGTTTGTTAGGTTAATAAAATTTTATGGCCTGTGACGGTCACAAAATTTTTCCCATAAAAAGTTTGTCTGTGGTTATTTCGCACTACATTCTCATGTACATAGTTATTTAATTAAATTATGTTAAATCCTCTCCTCTGTGAAGAAGGATCCGGTAAGCATTTAATCCCTTAGAGAAAATTTGGGTTTAATGTCCCTTTAAGCTCAGGAGCAAGAATGCACTACAGTGAGCTAGCTTCTGATTGGTGGCTGCACATTTATGCCTCTAGTGATAGGCTCACCTAATGTGTTCAGCTAGCTCCCTGTAGTGCATTGTTGCTCCTTCAACAAAGAATACCAAGAGAATAAGTCAAATTTGATAATACAAGTAAATTGGAAAGCTGTTTAAAATGATATGCTTAAAGGGACATTAAACACTTTGAGATGGTATTATAAAATGATAAATTGTGTACATATATAAACTCTGCAATATACATTATTTATTTTGTCCCCTTTTATTTATTTATAAAATATTTTACCAGGAAGGATACATTGAGATTTCTCTCGTTTTCAAGTATGTCCTGGGACCACAAAACATTGCATTGATACAATAGGGTACAATGAAATACAAAAACAATAATAATACACAATATATACAAAATGTAACATAGAACAGGTAGGAAATATTTAATCAACCATGACAGGTGCATTCTGTTGTGAGATATGTAGAGAGGGATCTCTTAAAGGATTTTAGACTTGGGGGAAGGTTTGAAAGTATGCACGAGGTCATTCCATAACTGTGGCGCTCTGTAGGAAAAGGAGGATCGAGCTGCTTTCTTTTTGTATTGAGGCAAGCTAAATAATGTGCTGTTATTGGATCGGAGGTTATAGGAGGTGGGAATAGCTGGTGAGAGCATTCTGCTCAGGTAGGGTGGGAGCTTCCCAGAAAGGCTCTTAAACACAAGGCAGGAAAGATGGAGGGTGCGTCTGGATTCCAGCGACAGCCAGTTTAGTTCTTTTAGCATGTCACAATGGTGAGTCCTGTAGTTACATTGTAGCACAAAGCGGCAGAACGAGTTATACAATGTATTTAGTTTATTAAGGTGAGTTTGCGGTGCAGGTGCGTATACTACGTCCCCATAATCCATGATAGGTATCAGCATTTTCTGAACAATCTTTTCCTTTACTGTAGGTCTGAGGCAGGATTTGTTTCTGTACAGGGCACCTAGTTTTGGATAAAGTTTAGATGCAAGTTTTTCTATGTGGAGGCCAAAAGATAGATTCGGGTCTAACAACATACCTAAGTATTTAAAAGAGTGGACTACGGTCAGCGTGTAATTGGATTTTGTTTTGATGGGAATTTTGTAGTTTGTGTAATTTAGGTCCCGTTCCAAAGATCATGACAGTTTTGTCAGTGTTTAGGAAGAGTTTGTTTCTTGAGATCCGCTTTTCTACCTCTGTGAACTGGTCTTGGAGCACTGCTTGAAGCTGCGGCAGATCGGAATTGTTTGCATAGGTTACCGTGTCATCTGCGTACATGTGTACAGTTGAGGATTTGCAGACATTAGGCAGATCATTTATAAATAATGTGAATAGTAGGGGGCCGAGAATGGAACCTTGGGGTACACCACACGTGACTGGGAGAGGGAGGGAGTTACTGTCAGAAACGGAGACATATTGTGATCGATCCGATACATATGATCGAAACCAGGTTAATGGACGATCAGCAATACCAGAGTTTTTTAGTTTGAGCAGAAGTATGTCATGGTCTACTGTGTCAAAGGCCTTTGCAAAATCAAGGAAAATAGCTCCAGTTAGGTCTCCTTGTTCCATGCCAGTTTGGATGTTGTTGCAAACCTTTAGGAGGGCAGTTGTAGTGGAGTGATTTGGGCAAGAACCTGATTGATCAGGGGTCAGATAGTTAGATTGTTGGTAATACTCACATAATTGCATATGGACGCATTTTTCTAAGATTTTTGACAATACTGGGAGCAAAGATATAGGGCGATAATTAGAAACCAAAGTTAACTCCCCACTTTTATGGATAGGCACTACTCTTGCAGTTTTCAAAGTTTGGGTATGTATCCAGATACCAAGGATTCGTTAATTAGGGTTGTGACCGGTTTAGCAATTGCAGGCGTACTGAGCTTCAACAGCATTGCTGGGATTTGATCAGGTCCAGACTGGTTTTTCATTTTTAGATTATTAAGGTGTTTCTTAACGACATTGATGGGTACAGGTCTAAAATTGGACTTCTCTATATTGGGTATTTGCTGATTTAGTGGGGCCTGATCCACATTTGTAGTTTCAGGATGTGTGTCATTTATTAGTTTGTCAATCAGGGTGGTGGAGCATCTGACAAAATAACTATTAAAGGCATTTGCTACTTCTAAGGGGAGTTGCAGGGTATGGTTTTCCACATTGACAGTGGGGGGTTGGGAGTGGATTGGAGGATTTTGTAAGTTATTTATGAGTTTCCAAAACTTTCTAGGGTTTAATATGTTATTGTTCAGATTTTCACAGAAATATTGGGCCTTGGCCAATTTTGTTTGTTTAGAGCATATATTTCGCCATTTTCTATATACACAGTGATCGTTCATAGATCCTGTATGTTTGAATTTCGACCACAATGAATCCCGAAACTGGTACACTTGAATGAGGTCAGCTGTGATCCAATTCAGGTGTGCTCCTTTTACTCTCACCTTACGCAGAGGGGCATGTAAATTCCAAACTTGTAGGAGTTCAGACTAAAAGAATTCAACTGCAGAGTCTAGATCAGGGATTAAGTTTAATCTGTGCCAGGGTAGGTTCTGGATGTCAATTAGAAAAGATTCAAGATTAAATATTTTGAAGGATCTGGTGATTTTAACCTTGGGAGAGGATTTAGTTGATCACTGAAATTGTTAGGGAGAACACCTGCCTCCTAGATTCGATCGGGAGAAGTGGAGAGAATCCAGTCGAGCAGGGTGTGATTATGGCTTTTAATGTTTATGTGAGTTGGGGAGGAGATTAATTGCGTTAGCTGCAAAGATTTAAACAGCGAGTGACAACAATTTTTTGGATTCAGCCAATCAATATTAAAATCTCCAAAAACCAAAATGTCACTTTTTGGGTTTTGAGCTATGGATTCACTAAGGAGATGGACTATGTCAGAAATGGAATGCACAGGGGAGCTAGGTGGGCGGTAGATTCCTGCAACAATGATTGATTTACTGCACGGGATCTCAATTGTGCCAGAAAGGAAATCAAGGTGCCATGAGAGCTTTATTTTTGTAAGGGGGTTTACTTTGTCTAATTGTCAACATAAATTACAATGCCGCCTCCTCTCTTTGCTCTGTCATTTCTATCGCATGAATACCCATGTATTGCAATGGCAGAGTCAGGTATTTTTGCGGTTAGCCACGATTCAGAGATCACAATGATTTTGGGCTTGTATTGTAAACAACAAGCTTGCAGTGCATCATTTTTTGGTAATAAGCTGCGGATATTACAGTGCACAAAGGAGAGGCCTTTTTTAGTTGGAAGGCTAGGAATGGAATTTGTTGCTGGACCAGGGTTAGACTCTACATCATTTGAAAGGGCAAGTAACATAAGGAATAGGAATTTGGAAATCATTTTTGTTTGGCCATATAGTGAATGTGATACTTTATAATTTTGTGAGGTGGGGGTAGAAGGGTTATTTTTAATAACCCTCCACCAGCACTCAACAGATAAGTTACAGCAACAGAGCAGGCCATGGTGTATGATAATGTGTTTTCCAGTTTGAGGTGTGTGTTTATGGCGGTAATGATAGGAACAAAATTGGAGTGAGAAAAGAGTCATCATGAATAACAGTATGGTCATATTTGGATTCATGTTAGTGGTATAAGGTGTGTAGATGGGGAGGGAAAGAAGAAAATAAAATCCGGTAATCCCATTCCGGTAATTCCATTCTGAAATTGTGAGCTTTTCAGTTCCTGTTAGAAATGTGCAAAACACTTTTATATTCCACACAGCCATTGGCTGCACACTCTAGTGACCTAGTTATAACTGTCCCTAATTGGCTACAGCAGAGAAAGTACCCTAAGTTACAACAACATGGCAGATCCCATTGTTTTATAGACATTAAAACTTTACACTTTTTTAAACAGCTAATGAAAACTTTAAAAAATACATCTACATGTTGTTCTCAGACTAATCTTTTCTTTCCATACATAATTGTATCTGGTATTTATTTAGGGATAGGTTACAAGTGGAGCGCTAATTTATCACTCGTCTGCAAACGGGAAAATTTGCTCGCTTGCAGCATCACAATAATTAATCAGCCATTACAAGTCGCTGGTTATTGCTACCGCAAGTTCGTGAGCAGAGATCAGGTCTCTGGTTAATTTTATAAATGTGCCCCCAAAAGCCCCAAAATACAGTCTAGAGTATTTTATAAAAAAAAAAAAAAAAAAAAAAGATAGAATCTTTATTTTTTTGATAAAACAACTGCACTAGGTGGGAGTGGGGTGTTAGAAAAAAACATAACTGAAAAGTGCCTTTACATTACATTGTATGTTCCCTGTAAAAATATAAATATAAATATGTATATGCTTATATGTGTTACTATGTGTATATACATATATATTTATTTATATATTTATGTGTTACTATGTGTATATGCATATATATTTATGTGTTAATATGCTGATATACATATATATTTATGGGTTAGTATGTGTATATACATATATATTTATGTGTTACTATGTGTATATACATATATATTTATGTGTTACTATGTGTATATACATGTATATTTATGTGTTAGTATGTATATATACATATATATTTATGTGTTACTATGTGTATATACATGTATATTTATGTGTTAGTATGTATATATACATATATATTTATGGGTTACTATGTGTATATACATATATATTTATGTGTTAATATGTGTATATGCATATATATTTATGTGTTAATATGTGTATAGTGAAAAAGGGGTAGTGTACAAGCGCTAAGGTAATCCCTAAGCTGTATCCAAACAGAGATCCTAACCAACCTCCAAAAAATATGCACAAGTAGTAAAAAGTGAATACAGTGCCAACAAGAGGCCAAGGGATAAATATACTCACAGAGAGATAAAAGAAGATTATTTAATGAACCATGTTAAAATGCATCAGTAATAAAAGACTATATATAAAAATGTAAAAAGCACATATAAATAAAATTACAAATACAGGAATATCTTACAGAAGCGGCTCAAAGGGCCAAAGCTGATAATTACAATAAAAACAGAGGTAATAACAGGTGATCAGTGTGAGTGGTACACCAGAATAAGAGTGTATACTAATAAAACAGAATTAGCCTAAGTACAACTATAACAAGTGCATCAAGCAAAAAACTAATAAACAATAATACAAACAATAGTGTTCAAAAGAATAGTGTTTCAAAAATAGTGTTCCAAAAAATAGAAAAATGCACTGCAGTGCAAAAAAAGGGGGGTAGCATAATAATTGTATAGATACGATCAAATAGTGAGTGAGTGCAAATGGATATAAAAATGCTAGCTACTTAATCAAATATAATATGTGTATATGCATATATATTTATGTGTTAGTATGTGTATATACATATATATTTATGTGTTATTATGTGTATATACATATATATTTATGTGTTACTATGTGTATATACATATATATTTATGTGTTACTATGTGTATATACATATATATTTATGTGTTATTATGTGTATATACATATATATTTATGTGTTAGTATGTGTATATACATATATATTTATCTGTTACTATGTGTATATACATATATATTTATGTGTTACTATGCGTATATACATATATATTTATGTGTTAGTATGTGTATATACATATATATTTATGTGTTAGTATGTGTATATACATATATATTTATCTGTTACTATGTGTATATACATATATATTTATGTGTTACTATGCGTATATACATATATATTTATGTGTTAGTATGTGTATATACATATATATTTATGTGTTACTATGTGTATATACATATATATTTATGTGTTATTATGTGTATATACATATATATTTATGTGTTAGTATGTGTATATACATATATATTTATCTGTTACTATGTGTATATACATATATATTTATGTGTTACTATGCGTATATACATATATATTTATGTGTTAGTATGTGTATATACATATATATTTATGTGTTACTATGTGTATATACATATATATTTATGTGTTATGTGTATATACATATATATTTATGTGTTACTATGTGTATATACATATATATTTATGTGTTACTATGTGTATATACATATATATTTATGTGTTATTATGTGTATATACATATATATTTATGTGTTATGTGTATATACATATATATTTATGTGTTACTATGTGTATATACATATATATTTATGTGTTACTATGTGTATATACATATATATTTATGTGTTACTATGTGTATATACATATATATTTATGTGTTAGTATGTGTATATACATATATATTTATGTGTTACTATGTGTATATACATATATATTTATGTGTTAGTATGTGTATATACATATATATTTATGTGTTACTATGTGTATATACATATATATTTATGTGTTACTATGTGTATATACATATATATTTATGTGTTACTATGTGTATATGCATATATATTTATGTGTTAATATGCTGATATACATATATATTTATGGGTTAGTATGTGTATATACATATATATTTATGTGTTAATATGTGTATATACATATATATATTTATGTGTTACTATGTGTATATACACATATATTTATGTGTTACTATGTGTATATACATATATATTTATGTGTTACTATGTGTATATACATATATATTTATGTTTTAGAATGTGTATATACATATATATTTATGTATTAGTATGTGAATATACATATATATTTATGTATTAGTATGTGTATATACATATATATTTATGTATTAGTATGTGTATATACATATATATTTATGTATTAGTATGTGCATATACATACAGGTATACCCCACTTTACAGCGCTTCACTTTACAGCGCTTCGCTAATACAGCGCTTTGTGGAGCTGAAGTTCAACCTCCAAGGATTTTGAAACAGTGCTGTAATCATCGTGAGATTGCGAGAAAAGTGACTTGCACCATTTTGTTATGCTAAGTTCACTCTGTTTAGAGCATTACAGTGCAATTTGTGTCTCAGTGCTATAGTCTGGTAAATTTTACTATAGTCATTGTCACTATTTTACAGGTACAGTATTTATTGAATACTAATTGAATACTGTGCTAGTGTTAAACTAAACATAGCACTATTGCACCCCTAATATATGTTAGTTCAAACATGTTTTCAAGTTTTTTAAACACACTGGTAAGTGAAAAGAAAGCCAAAAAACTGCCTTGTTTCACTTTAAGGCGGTTTTCACTTTACAGCGGGGCTCCGGTCCCTAACCCGCTGTATGATTGGGGTATACCTGTATACATTTGTGTGTTAATATGTGTATATACATATATATTTATGTTACTTTGTGTATATACATATATATTCATGTGTTACTATCTGTATATATATATATTTTTATGTGTTATTATGTGTATATACATATATATTTATGTGTTACTATGTGTATATACATATATATTTATGTGTTACTATGTATATATGCATATATATTTATGTGCTAATATGTGTATACACATATATATTTATGTGTTAGTATGTGTATATACATATATATTTATGTTATTATGTGTATATACTTATATATTTATGTTAGTATGTGTATATACAGATATATTTATGTGTTGCTATGTGTATATACATATATATTTATGTGTTGCTATGTGTATATACATATATATTTATGTGTTACTATGTGTATATACATATATATTTATGTGTTACTACAGTGGGGAAAAAAGTATTTAGTCAGCCACCAATTGTGCAAGTTCTCACACTTAAGAAGATGAGAGAGGCCTGTAATTTTCATCATAGGTATACCTCAACTATGAGAGACAAAATGTGGAAACAAATCCAGACAATCACATTGTCTGATTTGGAAAGAATTTATTTGCAAATTATGGTGGAAAATAAGTATTTGGTCACCTACAAACAAGCAAGATTTCTGGCTCTCACATACCTGTATCTTCTTCTTTAAGAGGCTCCTCTGTCCTCCACTCATTACCTGTATTAATGGCACCTGTTTGAACTTGTTATCAGTATAAAAGACACCTGTCCACAACCTCAAACAGTCACACTCCAAACTCCACTATGGTGAAGACCAAAGAGCTGTTGAAGGACAAAAGAAACAAAATTGTAGACCTGCACCAGGCTGGGAAGACTGAATCTGCAATAGGCAAGCAGCTTGGTGTGAAGAAATCAACTGTGGGAGCAATAATTAGAAAATGGAAGACATACAAGACCACTGATAATCTCCCTCAATCTGGGGCTCCACGCAAGATCTCACCCCGTGGGGTCAAAATGATCACAAGAACGGTGAGCAAACATCCCAGAACCACACGGGGGGACCTAGTGAATGACCTGCAGAGAGCTGGACCAACGTAACAAAGGCTACCATCAGTAACACACTACGCTGCCAGAGACTCAGATCCTTCAGTGCCAGACGTGTCCCCCTGCTTAAGCCAGTACATGTCCGGGCCCGTCTGAAGTATGCTAGAGAGCATTTGGATGATCCAGAAGCGAATTGGGAGAATGTCATATGGTCAGATGAAACCAAAGTAGAACTGTTTGGTAGAAACACAACTTGTCGTGTTTGGAGGAGAGAGAACACCATACCTACTGTGAAGCATGGGGTTGGCAATATCATGCTTTGGGGCTGTTTCTCTGCAAAGGAAACAGGACGACTGATCTGTGTACATGAAAGAATGAATGGGGCCATATATCGTGAGATTTTGAGTGCAAACCTCCATCCATCAGCAAGGGCATTGAAGATGAAATGTGGCTGGGTCTTTCAGCGTGACAATGATCCCAAACACAACACCCGGGCAACGAAGGAGAGGCTTTGTAAGAAACATTTCAAGGTCCTGGAGTGGCCTAGCCAGTCTCCAGATCTCAACCCCATAGAAAACCTTTGGATGGAGTTGAAAGTCCGTGTTGCCCAGCGACAGCCCCAAAACATCACTGCTCTAGAGGAGATCTGCATGCAGGAATGGGCCAACATACCAGCAACATTGTGTGACAACCTTGTGAAGACTTACAGAAAACGTTTGACCTCTGTTATTGCCAACAAAGGATATATAACAAAGTATTGAGATGAACTTTTGATATTGACCAAATACTTATTTTCCACCATAATTTACATATAAATTCTTTCCAAATCAGACAATGTGATTGTCTGGATTTGTTTCCACATTTTGTCTCTCATAGTTGAGGTATACCTATGATGAAAATAACAGGCCTCTCTCATCTTCTTAAGTGGGAGAACTTGCACAATTGGTGGCTGACTAAATACTTTCCCCCCCCCCACTGTATGTGTATATACATATATATATTTATGTGTTACTATGTGTTTATACATATATATTTATGTGTTAGTATGTGTATATACATATATATTTATGTGTTAGTATGTGTATATACTTATATATTTATGTGTTACTATGTGTATATACATATACATTTGTGTTAATATGTATATACATATATATTTATGTGTTAGTATGTGTATATACATATATATTTATGTTACTATGTGTATATACATATATATTTATGTGTTAGTATGTGTATATACATATATATTTATGTGTTAGTATGTGTATATACATATATATTTATGTGTTACTATGTGTATATACATATATATTTATGTGTTAGTATGTGTATATACATATATATTTATGTGTTAGTATGTGTATATACATATATATTTATGTGTTAGTATGTGTATATACATATATATTTATGTGTTACTATGTGTATATACATATATATTTATGTGTTAGTATGTGTATATACATATATATTTATGCTAGTATGTGTATATACATATATATTTATGTTAGTATATGTATATACAGATATATTTATGTGTTGTTATGTGTATATACATATATATTTATGTGTTACTATGTGTATATACATATATATTTATGTATGCGATAAAGTGTGACCGCACCACCCTTACTAGTTAGTATGCTCAGGCACGGGATAAAGTCCGGTCATAGACTATATAATAATAAAACATCAAAGAATCCCAGCCACTGAGTCTTAGAATCAAGAAGTTTTTATTCTTCAACAAAAGATATGATCGAATTGATCTTTCACAAAATGTAATCATAATCATCAGGGTACCATCAGGTGTATGTTCACTCAGATCCACACATACCCCACCCACCAAACACATCCGTATCTAACCCTCATCCAAAAAGGAAAAAACATCAAAACAAACATCAGAAAAATAAATGAAAAAAGTGTATTATCACTCCCAGGGCGTCCCCAGGGAGTGAATCTTGACACCACCCACTAAGGACTAATTAGGATTGAGAACCGTGAAGAGTGTCCACTGGATCCGTAACTCTGTAATATTATATGGAACAAGAGTGTCTCGTACTATTGTGGAAACTCCTCAAACAAGAATGTCTCGTGTGTTACAAAACCTCCAACTGTAACAATGTATATCTGTTTGAAACCATCAGCAATTATCTTCTTGCCACTATGTGAAAGTGGTCACAGGAACCATAACATGTTACAGTATTTGTAATCCATCACAATGAATGCTGGTAACGACTAACGTGACAAATCTTGTCATTATAAGAGTATTACGGTTCAAATGTCCCTTGCACCTGGCGTGCTACTGACCATGAACTGTGTTGCGGGGAGCTGCAAATGTACTATCGGCCCAAACACACACCCTCTTCACACTTCACTCACGGTAACGTGCACTATGTCTTCCTTGTGATGCCTTTATTGCAGAGGATACAGTACATTCCACATTTTCCGTTTTACCAAAACTGCGAGTATCTCACACCCTCATGGCAGTTGATGGCCTTTAATGTGTTGTGAATCAAGCGATTGTTTAAACAGCCGTGTTACCTCCTTCAGCATATGTGTGCATCTATCGGTAGTGCTGTGAGGCTCTCTATCTTCAGTGTGGTTCTGTGGGCCCCCCAGTGAAAGAATCTGATCTCACCTCGCAATTACTATGGCTCAGATAGCACGGTATCCAGGTGTCTGTGGTGGCGTCTCCTCGTTCCGACGCGCGTTTCGGGACTCCGCCCCTTTCTCAAGGAATTTACAGGTAATGGGGTGGAGGTGTGATTGAAATAGAATCAAATATAACCTTATTGGCTAATAGCATACACGCCCCCACTCTAACGTCACATTCTACACACGTATTAGTGGAAATATGGCATGGTTAAAAAACGAATGAATCTAAGACTCACGAATGGCCAGTGTTCACATCCGAGCAAGCGCTGAACAGTCTCCACATTATAGATATACCAATAATACGCCTGTACACAGTATCTCCAAACGAAAACGCTACGCATTTAGGGAGTTATCAATATAAAAATATTCTCGACTGTTTCCATTACTATTCTGTACCTGCTGTCTACAATCATAACTTAGACAGTACATTCCCTCACATTAGTATTTTCATATAAGATGGGATTATTCAATATAAGCGGTCCCTTTACGGGATACCTTATTTACATGCTAAATTCTAAATACTATATGTAGTCAATTTAGACAAAACATGTCCCAAGGGTCTCAGAAAGAACTATTCTAAACCTATTCAATACTGGTTCTCACAGTCATATTTTATATAACAAAAAGAGTCATACAGAAGGAACCACCCTTATGTGATCAGTCCTACTTTAACATATATGCAGGATAGATAGTGAATTCTATACAAAGGGGGCTAGATATCATGTATCGTATTAAATTATCACCAGGCTATCACGTCGTGTGTCAAAACCCTATGCATTATTGACTCGTAATGTCCAGAAATCGCAATTATTTAAACCTTTTCCTGCCTCTCTTCAGTTGTTTATATCTTAGAGAAGGGCACAGTCTTGAGAAAGCACGATTGGCACACAACAAGAGCCAATTAAGGTTTCAAGTTATTGATGGGGTCTCTCCCTTACGGAGAGGAGGTGACCGACAGAAAATACTATTCCGGAAGGAGGCACTATGGATCAAACAATTGGATACCATGGTCCCCAAAGGTCTCAATAGAGACATATCCTGGGGGAATTTCATCTGAGCTTTTCATAATGCTCAAATGGTGAATTGCTTTCTCAAGACTGTGCCCTTCTCTAAGATATAAACAACTGAAGAGAGGCAGGAAAAGGTTTAAATAATTGCGATTTCTGGACATTACGAGTCAATAATGCATAGGGTTTTGACACACGACGTGATAGCCTGGTGATAATTTAATACGATACATGATATCTAGCCCCCTTTGTATAGAATTCACTATCTATCCTGCATATATGTTAAAGTAGGACTGATCACATAAGGGTGGTTCCTTCTGTATGACTCTTTTTGTTATATAAAATATGATTGTGAGAACCAGTATTGAATAGGTTTAGAATAGTTCTTTCTGAGACCCTTGGGACATGTTTTGTCTAAATTGACTACATATAGTCTTTAGAATTTAGCATGTAAATAAGGTATCCCGTAAAGGGACCGCTTATATTGAATAATCCCATCTTATATGAAAATACTAATGTGAGGGAATGTACTGTCTAAGTTATGATTGTAGACAGCAGGTACAGAATAGTAATGGAAACAGTCGAGAATATTTTTATATTGATAACTCCCTAAATGCGTAGCGTTTTCGTTTGGAGATACTGTGTACAGGCGTATTATTGGTATATCTATAATGTGGAGACTGTTCAGCGCTTGCTCGGATGTGAACACTGGCCATTCGTGAGTCTTAGATTCATTCGTTTTTTAACCAAGCCATATTTCCACTAATACGTGTGTAGAATGTGACGTTAGAGTGGGGGCGTGTATGCTATTAGCCAATAAGGTTATATTTGATTCTATTTCAATCACACCTCCACCCCATTACCTGTAAATTCCTTGAGAAAGGGGCGGAGTCCCGAAACGCGCGTCGGAACGAGGAGACGCCACCACAGACACCTGGATACCGTGCTATCTGAGCCATAGTAATTGCGAGGTGAGATCAGATTCTTTCACTGGGGGGCCCACAGAACCACACTGAAGATAGAGAGCCTCACGGCACTACCGATAGATGCACACATATGCTGAAGGAGGTAACACGGCTGTTTAAACAATCGCTTGATTCACAACACATTAAAGGCCATCAACTGCCATGAGGGTGTGAGATACTCGCAGTTTTGGTAAAACGGAAAATGTGGAATGTACTGTATCCTCTGCAATAAAGGCATCACAAGGAAGACATAGTGCACGTTACCATGAGTGAAGTGTGAAGAGGGTGTGTGTTTGGGCCGATAGTACATTTGCAGCTCCCCGCAACACAGTTCATGGTCAGTAGCACGCCAGGTGCAAGGGACATTTGAACCGTAATACTCTTATAATGACAAGATTTGTCACGTTAGTCGTTACCAGCATTCATTGTGATGGATTACAAATACTGTAACATGTTATGGTTCCTGTGACCACTTTCACATAGTGGCAAGAAGATAATTGCTGATGGTTTCAAACAGATATACATTGTTACAGTTGGAGGTTTTGTAACACACGAGACATTCTTGTTTGAGGAGTTTCCACAATAGTACGAGACACTCTTGTTCCATATAATATTACAGAGTTACGGATCCAGTGGACACTCTTCACGGTTCTCAATCCTAATTAGTCCTTAGTGGGTGGTGTCAAGATTCACTCCCTGGGGACGCCCTGGGAGTGATAATACACTTTTTTCATTTATTTTTCTGATGTTTGTTTTGATGTTTTTTCCTTTTTGGATGAGGGTTAGATACGGATGTGTTTGGTGGATGGGGTATGTGTGGATCTGAGTGAACATACACCTGATGGTACCCTGATGATTATGATTACATTTTGTGAAAGATCAATTCGATCATATCTTTTGTTGAAGAATAAAAACTTCTTGATTCTAAGACTCAGTGGCTGGGATTCTTTGATGTTTTATATATATTTATGTGTTACTACAGTGGGGAAAAAGTATTTAGTCAGCCACCAATTGTGCAAGTTCTCCCACTTAAGAAGATGAGAGAGGCCTGTAATTTTCATCATAGGTATACCTCAACTATGAGAGACAAAATGTGGAAACAAATCCAGACAATCACATTGTCGGATTTGGAAAGAATTTATTTGCAAATTATGGTGGAAAATAAGTATTTGGTCACCTACAAACAAGCAAGATTTCTGGCTCTCACATACCTGTATCTTCTTCTTTAAGAGGCTCCTCTGTCCTCCACTCATTACCTGTATTAATGGCACCTGTTTGAACTTGTTATCAGTATAAAAGACACCTGTCCACAACCTCAAACAGTCACAATCCAAACTCCACTATGGTGAAGACCAAAGAGCTGTTGAAGGACACCAGAAACAAAATTGTAAACCTGCACCAGGCTGGGAAGACTGAATCTGCAATAGGCAAGCAGCTTGGTGTGAAGAAATCAACTGTGGAAGCAATAATTAGAAAATGGAAGACATACAAGACCACTGATAATCTCCCTCAATCTGGGGCTCCACGCAAGATCTCACCCCGTGGGGTCAAAATGATCACAAGAACGGTGAGCAAATATCCCAGAACCACACGGGGGGACCTAGTGAATGACCTGCAGAGAGCTGGACCAACGTAACAAAGGCTACCATCAGTAACACACTACGCTGCCAGAGACTCAGATCCTTCAGTGCCAGACGTGTCCCCCTGCTTAAGCCAGTACATGTCCGGGCCCGTCTGAAGTATGCTAGAGAGCATTTGGATGATCCAGAAGCGAATTGGGAGAATGTCATATGGTCAGATGAAACCAAAGTAGAACTGTTTGGTAGAAACACAACTTGTCGTGTTTGGAGGAGAGAGAACACCATACCTACTGTGAAGCATGGGGGTGGCAACATCATGCTTTTGGGCTGTTTCTCTGCAAATGAAACAGGACGACTGATCTGTGTACATGAAAGAATGAATGGGGCCATGTATCGTGAGATTTTGAGTGCAAACCTCCATCCATCAGCAAGGGCATTGAAGATGAAATGTGGCTGGGTCTTTCAGCATGACAATGATCCCAAACACACCACCCGGGCAACGAAGGAGTGGCTTCGTAAGAAACATTTCAAGGTCCTGGAGTGGCCTAGCCAGTCTCCAGATCTCAACCCCATAGAAAACCTTTGGATGGAGTTGAAATTCCGTGTTGCCCAGCGACAGCCCCAAAACATCACTGCTCTAGAGGAGATCTGCATGCAGGAATGGGCCAACATACCAGCAACAGTGTGTGACAACCTTGTGAAGACTTACAGAAAACGTTTGACCTCTGTTATTGCCAACAAAGGATATATAACAAAGTATTGAGATGAACTTTTGATATTGACCAAATACTTATTTTCCACCATAATTTACATATAAATTCTTTCCAAATCAGACAATGTGATTGTCTGGATTTGTTTCCACATTTTGTCTCTCATAATTGAGGTATACCTATGATAAAAATTACAGGCCTCTCTCATCTTCTTAAGTGGGAGAACTTGCACAATTGGTTGCTGACTAAATACCCCCCCCCCCCCCCACTGTATGTGTATATACATATATATATTTATGTGTTACTATGTGTTTATACATATATATTTATGTGTTAGTATGTGTATATACATATATATTTATGTGTTAGTATGTGTATATACATATATATTTATGTGTTACTATGTGTATATACATATACATTTGTGTTAATATGTATATACATAAATATTTATGTGTTAGTATGTGTATATACATATATATTTATGTGTTATTATGTGTATATACATATACATTTATGTGTTATTATGTGTATATACATATATATTTATGTGTTATTATGTGTATATACTGTATATATATTTATGTGTTATTATGTGTATATACATATATATTTATGTGTTACTATGTGTATATACATATATATTTATGTGTTAGTATGTGTATATACATATATATTTATGTGTTACTATGTGTATATACATATATATTTATGTGTTATGTGTATATACATATATATTTATGTGTTACTATGTTTATATACATATATATTTATGTGTTATTATGTGTATATACATATATATTTATGTGTTAGTATGTGTATATACATATATATTTATGTGTTACTATGTGTATATACATATATATTTATGTGTTAGTATTTGTATATACATATATATTTATGTGTTACTATGTGTATATACACATATATTTATGTGTCATTATGTGTATATACATATATATTTATGTGTTACTATGAGTATATACATATATATTTATGTGTTACTATGTGTATATACATATATATTTATGTGTTAGTATGTGTATATACATATATATTTATGTGTTACTATGTGTATATACATATATATTTATGTGTTATTATGTGTATATACATATATATTTATGTGTTAGTATGTGTATATACATATATATTTATGTGTTATTATGTGTATATACATATATATTTATGTGTTACTATGTGTATATACATATATATTTATGTGTTATTATGTGTATATTCATATATATTTATGTGTTACTATGTGTATATACATATATATTTATGTGTTACTATGTGTATATACATATAAATTTATTTGTTAGTATGTGTATATACATATATATTTATGTGTTATTATGTGTATATACATATATATTTATGTGTTAGTATGTGTATATACATATATATTTATGTGTTACTATGTGTATATACATATATATTTATGTGTTAGTATTTGTATATACATATATATTTATGTGTTACTATGTGTATATACATATATATTTATGTGTTATGTGTATATACATATATATTTATGTGTTACTATGTTTATATACATATATATTTATGTGTTATTATGTGTATATACATATATATTTATGTGTTAGTATGTGTATATACATATATATTTATATGATACTATGTGTATATACATATATATTTATGTGTTAGTATTTGTATATACATATATATTTATGTGTTACTATGTGTATATACACATATATTTATGTGTTATTATGTGTATATACATATATATTTATGTGTTACTATGAGTATATACATATATATTTATGTGTTACTATGTGTATATACATATATATTTATGTGTTAGTATGTGTATATACATATATATTTATGTGTTACTATGTGTATGTACATATATATTTATGTGTTATTATGTGTATATACATATATATTTATGTGTTATTATGTGTATATACATATATATTTATGTGTTACTATGTGTATATACATATATATTTATGTGTTATTATGTGTATATACATATATATTTATGTGTTAGTATGTGTATATACATATATATTATGTGTTATTATGTGTATATACATATATATTTATGTGTTACTATGTGTATATACATATATATTTATGTGTTACTATGTGTATATACATATATATTTATGTGTTATTATGTGTATATACATATATATTTATGTGTTAGTATGTGTATATACATATATATTTATGTGTTATTATGTGTATATACATATATATTTATGTGTTAGTATGTGTATATACATATATATTTATGGGTTAGTATGTGTATATATACATATATATTTATGTGTTACTATGTGTATATACAGATATATTTATGTGTTACTATGTGTATATACAGATATATTTTTGTGGTACTATGTGTATATACATATATATTTATGTGTTACTATGTGTATATACATATATATTTATGTGTTACTATTTGTATATACATATATATTTACGTGTTAGTATGTGTATATACATATATATTTATGTGTTATTATGTGTATATACTGTATATATATTTATGTGTTACTATGTGTATATACATATATATTTATGTGATACTATGTGTATATACATATATATTTATGTGTTAGTATGTGTATATACAGATATATTTATGTGTTACTAAGTGTATATACATATATATTTATGTGTTACTATGTGTATATATATATATATATATATATATATATATATATTTATGTGTTAGTATGTGTATATACATATATATTTATGTGTTATTATGTGTATATACATATATATTTATGTGTTACTATGTGTATATACATATATATTTATGTGTTACTATGTGTATATACATATATATTTATGTGTTACTATGTGTATATACATATATATTTATGTGTATATACACATATATTTATGTGTTACTATGTGTATATACATATATATTTATGTGTTACTGTGTGTATATACATATATATTTATGTGTTACTATGTGTATATACATATATATTTATGTGTTACTATGTTTATATACATATATATTTATGTGTTACTATGTGTATAGACATATATATTTATGTGTTAGTATGTGTATATACATATATATTTATGTGTTAGTATGTGTATATACATATATATTTATGTGTTAGTATGTGTATATACATATATATTTATGTGTTACTATGTGTATATACAACATATATATTTATGTGTTTATATGTGTATATACATATATATTTATGTGTTAGTATGTGTATATACATATATATTTATGTGTTACTATGTGTATATACATATATATTTATGTGTTAGTATGTGTATATACATATATATTTATGTGTTACTATGTGTATATACTGTATATATATATATGTGTTACTATGTGTATATACATATATATTTATGTGTTAGTATTTGTATATGCATATATATTTATGTGTTAATATGTGTATATACATATATATTTATGTGTTACTATTTGTATATACATATATATTTATGTGTTAGTATGTGTATATACATATATATTTATGTGTTAGTATGTGTATATACATATATATTTATGGGTTAGTATGTGTATATATACATATATATTTATGTGTTACTATGTGTATATACAGATATATTTATGTGTTACTATGTGTATATACAGATATATTTATGTGGTACTATGTGTATATACATATATATTTATGTGTTACTATGTGTATATACATATATATTTATGTGTTACTATTTGTATATACAGATATATTTATGTGTTAGTATGTGTATATACATATATATTTATGAGTTATTATGTGTATATACTGTATATATATTTATGTGTTACTATGTGTATATACATATATATTTATGTGTTATTATGTGTATATACATATATATTTATGTGTTACTATGTGTATATATATATATATATATATATATATATATATATATATATATATATATATATATATTTATGTGTTAGTATGTGTATATACATATATATTTATGTGTTAGTATGTGTATATACATATATATTTATGTGTTAGTATGTGTATATACATATATATTTATGTGTTATTATGTGTATATACATATATATTTATGTGTTACTTTGTGTATATATATATATATATATATATATATTTATGTGTTACTATGTGTATATACATATATATTTATGTGTTAGTATGTGTATATACATATATATTTATGTGTTATTATGTGTATATACATATATATTTATGTGTTACTTTGTGTATATATATATATATATATATACATATATATTTATGTGTTATTATGTGTATATACATATATATTTATGTGTTACTATGTGTATATATATATATATATATATATATATATATATATATATTTATGTGTTAGTATGTGTATATACATATATATTTATGTGTTAGTATGTGTATATACATATATATTTATGTGTTAGTATGTGTATATACATATATATTTATGTGTTAGTATGTGTATATACATATATATTTATGTGTTAGTATGTGTATATACATATATATTTATGTGTTAGTATGTGTATATACTGTATACATATTTATGTGTTACTATGTGTATATACATATATATTTATGTTTTATTATGTGTATATACATATATATTTATGTGTTACTATGTGTATATACATATATATTTATGTGTTACTATGTGTATATACATATATATTTATGTGTTACTATGTGTATATACATATATATTTATGTGTATATACACATATATTTATGTGTTACTATGTGTATATACATATATATTTATGTGTTACTATGTGTATATACATGTATATTTATGTGTTAGTATGTGTATATACATATATATTTATGTGTTACTATGTGTATATACATATATATTTATGTGTTAGTATGTGTATATACATATATATTTATGTGTTAGTTTGTGTATATACATATATATTTATGTGTTACTATGTGTATATACAACATATATATTTATGTGTTTATATGTGTATATACATATATATTTATGTGTTAGTATGTGTATATACATATATATTTATGTGTTACTATGTGTATATACATATATATTTATGTGTTAGTATGTGTATATACATATATATTTATGTGTTACTATGTGTATATACTGTATATATATTTATGTGTTACTATGTGTATATACATATATATTTATGTGTTAGTATTTGTATATGCATATATATTTATGTGTTAATATGTGTATATACATATATATTTATGTGTTACTATGTGTATATGCATATATATTTATGTGTTACTATGTGTATATACATATATATTTATGTGTTATTATGTGTATATGCATATATATTTATATTAGTATGTGTATATACATATATATTTATGTGTAACTATGTGTATATACAGATATATGTATGTGTTACTATGTGTATATATATATATATATATACCTATATATTTATGTGATACTATGTGTATATACATATATATTTATGTGTTACTATATGTGTATACATATATATTTATGTGTTACTATGTGTATATACATATATATTTATGTGTTACTATGTGTATATATATACCTATATATTTATGTGATACTATGTGTATATACATATATATTTATGTTACTATGTGTATATACATATATATTTATCTGTTACTATGTGTATTTACATATATATTTATGTGTTATTATGTGTATATACATATATATTTGTGTTACTATGTGTATATAGATATATATATATATATTTATGTGTTACTATGTGTATATAGATATATATATATATATTTATGTGTTAGTATGTGTATATACATATATATTTACGTGTTACTATGTGCATATAGATATATATATATATATATTTATGTGTTACTATGTGTATATACATATATATTTATGTGTTACTATGTGTATATACATATATATTTATGTGTTACTATGTGTATATACATATATATTTATGTGTTACTATGTGTATATACATATATATTTATGTGTTATTATGTGTATATACATATATATTTATGTGTTATTATGTGTATATACATATAAATTTATGTGTTACTATGTGTATATACATATATATTTATGTGTTATTATGTGTATATACATATATATTTATGTGTTAGTATGTGTATATACATATATATTTATGTGTTATTATGTGTATATACATATACATATATATTTATGTGTTACTATGTGTATATACATATATATTTATGTGTTATTATGTGTATATACATATATATTTATGTGTTAGTATGTGTATATACATATATTTATGTGTTATTATGTGTATATACATATATATTTATGTGTTAGTATGTGTATATACATATATATTTATGTGTTACTATGTGTATATACAGATATATTTATGTGTTACTGTGTGTATATACATATATATTTGTGTGTTACTATGTGTATATACATATATATTTATGTGTTACTATGTGTATATACATATATATTTATGTGTTATTATGTGTATATACATATATATTTGTGTGTTACTATGTGTATATACATATATATTTATGTGTTAGTATGTGTATATACATATATATTTATGTGTCAGTATGTGTATATACATATATATTTATGTGTTACTATGTGTATATACATATATATTTATGTGTTAGTATGTGTATATACATATATATTTATGTGTTAGTATGTGTATATTCATATATATATATTTATGTGTTACTATGTGTATATACATATATATTTATGTGTTAGTATGTGTATATACATATATATTTATGTGTTAGTATGTGTATATTCATATATATATATTTATGTGTTACTATGTGTATATACAGATATATTTATGTGTTACTATGTGTATATACATATATATTTATGTGTTACTATGTGTATATACATATATATTTATGTGTTACTATGTGTATATACATATATATGTATGTGTTACTATGTGTATATACATATATATTTATGTGTTAGTATGTGTATATACATATATATTTATGTGTTACTATGTGTATATACATATATATTTATGTGTTATTATGTGTATATACATATATATTTATGTGTTATTATGTGTATATACATATATATTTATGTGTTACTATGTGTATATACATATATATTTATGTGTTACTATGTGTATATACATATATATTTGTGTGTTACTATGTGTATATACATATATATTTGTGTGTTACTATGTGTATATACATATATATTTGTGTGTTACTATGTGTATATACATATATATTTGTGTGTTACTATGTGTATATACATATATATTTGTGTGTTATTATGTGTATATACATATATATTTGTGTGTTACTATGTGTATATGTGTTATATGTATATATTTATATATGCTGCAATCGCTGCGCTTCTTACCCCCTTCGCTGCATATATATTTAGAGCTCCACTTGTAATTTGTCCCTTAGGTGTCCCTTTATCAAACAGTCAATCGGCCCTAATGCATCTGTTTCCGCGTGAGCCTTTAGGCTTGCCGGAAACAGGAGTTAAGAAGCAGCGTTCTTAAGACCGCTGCTCCTTAAATCGTACGCCTCCTCTGAGGCTGCGGACATCAATCCGCCCAATCGTGTAGTATTGGGTTGATTGACACCCCATGATTGGCTGCAAATCTGCAGGTGGAGCATATCACAAGCAGTTCACTAGAACTGCTTGTGCAGTGTTAAATGCTGACAGAGTATGCTGTTGGCATTCAGCGATGTCTGGCGGACATGATACGTTACAGCGGATCATGTCCACCAGTTATTGATAAATCGGCCCCTTAGTGTTTAATGCTCCTTTAAATATGGATGAAATATTATTGGTTTCATATCTCTTTAAGGATACTAAAAAGAAAAATCCAGAGTAGAAAACAACCTATTTTTGTAACAATGTTAATGTATTAGTGTTGCAACAATGACACAGCTCTTGTAGCAGCAAAGTGATTGCGGGCTTGGTATGGGACAGATTATGCCCCCCTTCATAGTACAGTAGCCGCAAGGCGATGTCACGAGCCACCTCAGCATGCCAACTCTAATGACCTGTGACTTTTAGTTTGTCCCTTGAGATATAATCTTAAAATAAATATTAGCCTTCTTAAAGCCTTTTTGGCCTCTTCTTTGTGTGCGTGGAAAATATATTAAGAGAATAGGATTTCTGTAATTACTAATATTAATAGAACCTGCAACCAATTTGGAACAAGCTAAAAACATGTGTTACAGCACTTAGAGAGTCGTCTAGACACTTTTTTTTTTAATAAGCACAAAAATGAAATTGCATTTACATATCAGCACCATGTGTGTGTACTTTGGGAATGAATACGCCTATTACAAAACATTCAATTAATTATACGCTCGGCAGGTATTTATGGAATAGTAATAAAATGTGTAGAAATGAAGTATTGGCTTTATATGGATGGGAAATTATTATATAGCTATGCATTGCTTAAGGCTTAACACACCACTTGCTGGAAACAATAGGAAGGGTTATAAAAGGTTTTAGCAGATCAGATACGATTGTCAAGAATACAACCCCTTGACTATATACTGCATTACACCTCTCTCCTATATTTAAAGGGACAGTCTACTCCAGAATTTTTATTGTTTAAAAGATAGATAATCCCTTTATTACCCATCCCCCAGTTTTGTATAACCAACAACGTTATAGTAATATACGTTTTACCTCTGTGATTACCTTGTATCTAAGCCTCTGCAGACTGTCCCCTTATTTCAGTTCTTTTGACACATTTGCAATTCAACCAGTGTCCTCTCATAAGTAACTCCACAGGCGTGAGCACAATGTTATCTGCATTGCACACGTGAACTAACACACTCTAGCTGTGGAAAACTGTCAAATGCACTGAGCTAAGAGGCCTTCAAGGGCTTAGAAATTAGCTTATGAGCCTTCCTAGGTTTTAGCTTTCAACAAAGAATACCAAGAGAACAAAGCAAAATTTAAATAAAAATAAATTGAAAAGTTGTTTAAAGTTGCATGCCCTATTTTCATCATGGAAGTTTAATTTTGATTAGACTTTCCCTTTAAGTTCATCACATAACATACCTGCTTGACCATCAAATAAAAAAGTATTCTTAAATCTGTTTTATTCCTAATTACTTTAGACTAATAATATTGAAAAGAGAAGAGGAGTAGGGATCATTTTGGAGCGAGGTAGTTATTATTGCAGATGGTGTGTATTTTGTGTATGCTTAGGAGAGTGCATGAAGAGACCTGCAGAGTGCAGGAGAGAATAGCAATAACAAATTGAATGACAGGCTTCTCTGATATTGCTGCCTATCAGGTTAACATGTTATACTGTACAGTATATGAGTTTTTAATGTATGTGTCTCACCATAATGTAGATTTGAAAATATATGGCCTGCTTAGTCAAAATCAAAGGATAACTCTGATCTACATAGAAGAGACCTGACTGCCCCCCCCCCCCCCCACACATAAATATACAACCTGCTTATCTTTATTCATTAGAATTCCCAGAATCCCACATCACACTCACTTGCCCATTGTAGATCTGTCTTCCCAAACAGATCATATTCTTGTTCAGCGTAAATCAGATTTGACCCACCTACAATCCTCTCCACAACGTATGATAAATCCACCATCCCCATATATTATTAGCAATTATTTGTCTCCTCTCTACATGTTGAACAAACACACACACACACACACACACACACACACACATATATATATATATATATATATATATATATATATAAATATATATATATATTCAGTATATAGTATCTATTTAAATATACGATTATTTGGTTCTGATTCTTATTTTTTAACAGTGTAAATAACTTATGTTCCCTAGTTCCCCACCACCTCCTTTCCTGAGTGGATGTGTGTGTCAGGATAGGCGGCTTTGAGGTACTGCTTCCTTAGGGTTACTTTAGTTTCCCTTGGCTTGGGTAGGTTTAGTTGAGGTAAGTCAGAGCATTAATATGGTCTCTACTTGGTTCTGCTTGTTGGCCATCAAGCTCATACAAGTCTACTTATTGAGATGGAGCGGTTACACCTGAGCCATGGTGGTTGGTAGAATCCCAGTGAGTGGGCAGAGAGAGGAAAAGAGTGATGCCGAACTAAATGGAGAGGTGACGGGAGCTAGGTGGTGACCTAGGAATACATCTCCTTGCAGGTAGGCAGGCAAAAGATTTATATGGAGTCCCAGGAGCATAGCTGGGCAACAGGTGTCCTATTGTTAGTTGACTGGTGTGGGCTGCTGACCAGTTGTGGTAGGGCTTATGTCAGGGACTTCATTGCCCCATCTTAGGGCTAGATTACGTGTGGAGCAGTAATTACCACTCCTGCTCGCATGCTAACATGTCCCCTGTAAAGTTTCCACTTTAATATTAACCCTTAACCTGCCGCATAGCCCTCCACAAAGTCCCCATTACACTATAAACCCCTAATCCACCACGTAGCCCACCACAAAGTCCCCACTACACTATCAACCCCTAGCCTGCCGCATAGTCCAACACAAAGTCCCCACTACACTATTGAGTTTGAGTGTTAAATGCAATTGCGTTTGAGCGTTTGCATGTATCTTCAACTTGTAATACGACATTGCAGCTCAACACTGCACATAAAAAATATTGGGAGTTTAAAATACAAATTTGCTGTAATTTAAACAGTGTGCCACTTGTAATTTGGATTTGAGCATAAAGAACACCACAATCTCGCAATCACGTTTACGCCCCTCACGCTAACGATAGTGCTCGACTCATAATCTTAATTGGTTAATATTAAATGAAAAGTTTAGACAGCTTTATTTTTTGCTGCCCACAACATTTAATAAACCTAACAGGGAATGGACGTTCTTCCCAGTTTTGTTGCTCTGTATTTTATTGGGGAAGAAGTGTTAGTTATTGGGAGAAGGGACCAGTTTTGTCTGGGAGAGGTATGTGTAGTTTTAACAGTAACAAAATAGCAAATGGCAGGTTTAATCCATTAAATAATTTGTTATTACTCCTTTAACAGAGTGTACATATTCTTTTACACAGTTTAATATGATATTATACAATATTTGTTAATGGATATAATATATGTATTGCTTATTTGTGCTTTTTAAAATATATACAGTATGTTATCTGATAAATATTAATTAGAGAAAAATAAGTGAAAAAATATTTAAGCAACAAAAACACAAGTCAAGCTTATACATTCATTTCAAATGGGTAAATAAATTATGTTTAATCCATAGATTAGTCCTTTTGCACCATGGGGAGCAGGTGAACTCATATTGCATGAGGGAGGAGTACAGCCCTGATATTTTACTGCGCTGAACTCACACTGTGCTCAGGAGGATGGTGAACATAACCCCGCCATCCTTGTATCCTCACGCCTGTGGTCAACCTAGTGACACCACGAACTATGTCGTTTAATGCAGCTGATGTCTCAGAAGTCGAATGTGGTTCAACATTTCAAGCCTCCTCATATGATAACATTTCATTAACTGGCAATAAACAATTGCTATCTGTGGATGTGAGTTTTTAAAAATAATTATTTAGATATTCTATAGTATTGTAGTTTCAATTTTAATTTTGAAGTGATCCAATTACTGTACGTATCTGAGAATCCTTTTGGTTCTCTGAATATTCCTCAAACATTAGTTTCTTCTATTATAAATCATGAGAATATGAGAGAATATGCATAATTTTCTGTAGATTCATGCACTGTGTCCAAAGCCCTTTGTTGTTTTGGATGGTCGGTCCTCCAGTTTTTACATTTTGGAGTAAAACTAGTGGAAATACAAATAGTCAACTATTTATTACCAAAACAAGACATAGACTTAATGCAATCCTTATCCCTAACACTGATATCTGTCCTCAATCCATAGCCATCAAATCCCTAACCCCTAATCCTAACCTTGTATTATCTTAAGATCATCTCATTTTCCCACTAGGATGTCATAATCTCAGCATACACCAAGTCTAGGTTGGTTATTCTTTGTCTCAGCACAAATGGTGCAATAACAAAACGTTATTTGTGTTTAGTCAACCATCTGTTCACCTTTGCAGGTTACCTTAATTTATACAAATTATGTCTAATTTTCTGTGTGCCTCAGTAGGTTTTCCCTTTCCAGATATGTCCTCTCAACCTTATAACAATCCCAATGCAAGTTTTTACCCCCAGCTGTACCACGCCAGCGATTTGAAACCATTTATTCAGAAGAAGCCTTAGGTCAACCCAGTTACAAGCCAAGACCTTTTTGACAAGAGCTCTATTGAGTTATAGTTTGCCCAATTATCTCCCTGCGTGGAAGCTCCATAAACACGTGTCTAAATTACCTTCCAGCTGACAGTATTTGGGTGAGTGTCTCTAATGTTTCACATGAAATATTTGCCCTACAAAAACATTTCAGTCATAACTCTCTCAATCGGCTACTGTGGAGGATTATTACTTTGGGAGAAGATTATTCCATTCTGAGATGTAATTACACAGAAATAAAGAAGCATTAACTCTTCCAAAGATGTAAAATAAACACTTATAAAAGTCTCATGTGAATCACTGTTTTCAGCTTGCAGATGTGACCCCTTATTCAATCCTCTCTAGCGAATGCAAAATGGAAGAAAGGTCAAACACGGCATGTATTTCTCCTCTCCAGGTAAGAAAAAATATCTAAACTCAAAACCATACTTGATTTTATAGTTTTTATTTTTTATTATTTGTTTTTTCCTGTTAAACCGGTTGCTGTGTTTTCCAGACATAAGAATATTTTGGTCTTGGTGCAAAATCAGAAACTTATTCAACAAATGATATTGGTAACTTTTGTGGTTACTAAACTCTAAATCAGACCAACAGCCCACTGAACAAAGCCCCAAATAAACATAAATATACCCCAAATTCTACTTGCATTAGATCTCTCTGTCCCTTGCATAACATCCTTATGTCTCATAAAAAGAGATATTCTATCCTGCATACATTAGATCAGCGTTATGGAATATAAAGGTTACATTTGTTTGATTTAAACAATGTAATTATAAAAGGTTTTAAAGATTTTGTTAAAAAGATTTTACTTTACCTAAAAAAAAGTTTTATGTGCCTCATTATTCACCAGTACTGAGAGTCCTGCTTATCAGTTAATTAGATTATATCACGTGGACCAATTATTTGCTTTTTGTTAGTTTCAAAACCCAAATAAAATGTTTTAATGTAACCATTTTTCATGCAAACTATACACATTTACCCCCACTGTTATACTCACTTATAGAACAGATATGGCTATAGCAAGGTAAAACTGACCCCACAGATCATACTCACCTGTACCCCAGATCATAAAAACCAGTACCCCAGATCATAACAACCTTTACCCCAAACTATACCCCCTTTACTCCAGATAATAAAAATCTGTCCCCCAGATATATATGCATCTGCACCTCAGACCATGACAACCTGTACCCCAGAATATGCCCACCTGTACCCCAGATCTTACCTATCTGTACCCCAGACTATACCCACCTGTACACCAGATCATACTCACCTGTACCTCAGATCATATTCACCTGTACCCCAGATCATAAACACCTGTACCCCAGATCATACTCACCTGTACCCCAGATCATAACAAACTGTACTCCAGATCATAACAACCTGTATCCCAGATCATACTCACCTGTATCCCAGATCATAACAACCTGTACCCCAGATCATACCCGTCTATACCCCAAATCATACATACCTGTACCCCAGATCATACCCATCTGTAGCCCAGATCATACTTACCTGTGCCCCAGATCATACCCATCTGTAGCCATGATCATACTTACCTGTGCCCCAGATCATACCCATCTGTAGCACAGATCATACTTACCTGTGCCCCAGATCATACCCACCTGTACACCAGATCATACTCAACTGTACCCCAACTACAACGTATCATGTCCGCCAGACATCACTGAATGCGGACAGCATATGCTATCAGCATTCAGCATTGCACAAGCAGTGCTACTGAACTGCTTGTGCAATGCCGCCCCCTGCCACTAGCAGGGGGTGTCAATCAGCCTGATTGTATACAATCGGGTGGATTACTGTACACCGCCTCAGAGGCAGTATATGAGTTAAGGAGCAGTGGTCTTAAGACTGCTGCTTCTAAACTCCTGTTTCTGGTGAGCCTGAAGGCTCGCGTGGAAACAAGAGGAACAGGGGCCATTTGGCTCTTGTTAAATCAAACCCCAGATCTCAATCCCATAGAGCACCTGCAGAGAGATTTCAAAACAGCAGTTGGGAAAAGGAAGCCTTCCATTCTGAGAGACCTGGAGCAGCTGGCGAAAGAAGAGTGGTCTAAAATTCCAGTAGAGAGGTGTAAAACTCATTGATGGTTACAGGAAGTGATTGATTTCAGTTATTTTTTCCAAGGGGTTTGCTACCAAATATTAAATTGAGGGTGCCAATATTATTGTCCAGTCCATTTTTGGAGTTTTGCGTGGAATGTGTCAGGTTTGGCTTTTTTTCTCCACTTTTTTTGTGTCATAGCAATACAAACAAAACAAATAAACATGAGAATGTCTAAACATTTGTAATTGCAACAGTTTTCTGGGTGAAGTGGTGCATTATCTGAAATGCAGGTTATATATATGTCTGTGTGTGTCTAAAAGTGTCAGTCACAGTCGAAGGCCAAATGTGTTAAATGGAATTTACACACAGCTTTTGTGTTGCTATTAACAATAGTGGCCTTTTCCATCAAAAACTAAAAAGTTACTTAACATTACAATAGATTCTCTACATGACATTTTTTTCTTGTAATTTTGTGAAGCACCAATTTTAACGCTTTTCAACTGTTGATTATCTGCAACTATGTAAACATCTCCGTAGCTGGAAGGTCTGGAACTTATTGTAACGCTATATGTACAAGCCCTATCTAGTGCCCAAGAGGCAATAGGACTGATGACAGTTTAATGACAGTATAAATGTATTAAAAAGTAAAACAAATAAAATATAAAAAAATCAAAGTGAAATAACCAATAAAAAAAAAAAGATAAAAATGAAAACCCTGAAGCATTAAAAAGACGGAAAAAACAGCAACAATTTGCTGTACTATTAGTTGCCAACGCAGAACTTCATAGAGGTCACATGACTGCAAATAAGTCAGCAATTTATCTTTAAATTAACGTCATGTAATAGAGTTTAATAAGTGAATAATTGTTCCTGCTAATTAGACGGCTCCGTGTTTAGATGACATCACAGTGCGTAAAACAAGGCAACCTTATTCTCACGACCACAGCTAAAAGGAAAAAGATAAACAAAAGCTTTAGCAAAAAAGATCAGACGTTCTACCTTGGCTGATTTACAGATGGAAGGAATTAAGCAGAAACAGATCTGCTACAAACATGTATGTAAAACCAGCCCTGAGTACGGGTCACTTGTACTGGGGAATATAATGTTTCTATATAATGGTTTTCCTGCTCTTGTACGTATGTGAGTAGTCTGTAGTCTCAGAAAAAGGTATAATTGTAAGTACAGAACAAGGGACACGCTAGCCACTGGAAATAGTTTTCATGAGTGAATAATTTCTTATTTAAATAAGGACAGAATATAAGCAATATACATGTGCAAGCGGTATTGTTTCATCCGATATAGTGCCACATTACAAGCGGCACACTATATTTTTTTGCACTTACCCTAACTGTGCTCAAAGTAAAAAATTATTGCGGCCACATTAGCGCATATTTCAATTTGAAAGTAAAAATTTAGCATGTATGAGAAAGATCAAGGTGTGCTAATATTGGATATTGGAATCACGTTAACTTTGTGTCCCAATAGACCTCTAAGGACTGCGCTAACACGACACTTCACTAGACCAATTGCGCAAAATCCGAAATAAGTTAGGAATACTTGAAATTCTTATGTTCTTCATATTGAAGAAAATTTTATTTTTATTTTTAAATATACTTAAATATATTTCTATGTATATCTGATTTTCTTAAATAAAATATATATATATACCTATATACATTATGAATATATTCATATATATATATATATATATATATATATATATATATATATATATATATATATATATATATATACAGGGAGTGCAGAATTATTAGGCAAATTAGTATTTTGACCACATCATCCTCTTTATGCATGTTGTCTTACTCCAAGCTGTATAGGCTCGAAAGCCTACTACCAATTAAGCATATTAGGTGATGTGCATCTCTGTAATGAGAAGGGGTGTGGTCTAATGACATAAACACCCTATATCAGGTGTGCATAATTATTAGGCAACTTCCTTTAGTTTGGCAAAATGGGTCAAAAGAAGGACTTGACAGGCTCAGAAAAGTAAAAAATAGTGAGATATCTTGCAGAGGGATGCAGCACTCTTAAAATTGCAAAGCTTCTGAAGCGTGATCATCGAACAATCAAGCGTTTCATTCAAAATAGTCAACAGGGTCGCAAGAAGCGTGTGGAAAAACCAAGGCGCAAAATAACTGCCCATGAACTGAGAAAAGTCAAGCGTGCAGGTGCCAAGATGCCACTTGCCACCAGTTTGGCCATATTTCAGAGCTGCAACATCACTGGAGTGCCCAAAAGCACAAGGTGTGCAATACTCAGAGACATGGCCAAGGTAAGAAAGGCTGAAAGACGACCACCACTAAACAAGACACACAAGCTGAAACGTCAAGACTGGGCCAAGAAATATCTCAAGACTGATTTTTCTAAGGTTTTATGAACTGATGAAATGAGAGTGAGTCTTGATGGGCCAGATGGATGGGCCCGTGGCTGGATTGGTAAAGGGCAGAGAGCTCTAGTCCGACTCAGACGCCAGCAAGGTGGAGGTGGAGTACTGGTTTGGGCTGGTATCATCAAAGATGAGCTTGTGGGGCCTTTTCGGGTTGAGGATGGAGTCAAGCTCAACTCCCAGTCCTACTGCCAGTTTCTGGAAGACACCTTCTTCAAGCAGTGGTACAGGAAGAAGTCTGCATCCTTCAAGAAAAACATGATTTTCATGCAGGACAAGGCTCCATCACACGCGTCCAAGTACTCCACAGCGTGGCTTGCAAGAAAGGGTATAAAAGAAGAAAATCTAATGACATGGCCTCCTTGTTCACCTGATCTGAACCCCATTGAAAACCTGTGGTCCATCATCAAATGTGAGATTTACAAGGAGGGAAAACAGTACACCTCTCTGAACAGTGTCTGGGAGGCTGTGGTTGCTGCTGCACGCAATGTTGATGGTGAACAGATCAAAACACTGACAGAATCCATGGATGGTAGGCTTTTGAGTGTCCTTGCAAAGAAAGGTGGCTATATTGGTCACTGATTTGTTTTTGTTTTGTTTTTGAATGTCAGAAATGTATATTTGTGAATGTTGAGATGTTATATTGGTTTCACTGGTAAAAATAAATAATTGAAATGGGTATATATTTGTTTTTTGTTAAGTTGTCTAATAATTATGCACAGTAATAGTCACCTGCACACACAGATATCCCCCTAAAATAGCTATAACTAAAAACAAACTAAAAACTACTTCCAAAACTATTCAGCTTTGATATTAATTAGTTTTTTGGGTTCATTGAGAACATGGTTGCTGTTCAATAATAAAATTAATCCTCAAAAATACAACTTGCCTAATAATTCTGCACTCCCTGTATATACAGTATATATATATTGTGTATAAAGATATACAGTATATATAGACAGACATCTTTTAAAAAATAAAAATAAGAAATTCTAAGTGAAAAACAGGAATTTTAAGTATTTCCATTAAAAGTATTTACATTAAAAATGAATATAAATAATGTTGCATGTTTCAAAGTATTTGACTGTGAAGGTCCTCAGAATCATCCTTAGTAGGTTTACAATAAGAATCTTAACGACTGGTAGACCCATCTCCCGAAACAGAAAGATCCTTAATGTATGATGAAAGCAAAATCTCCTTAAAAGGGACAGTCTACTCCAGAATTTTTTATTGTTTAAAAAGATAGATAATCTCTTTATTACACAATCCCCAGTTTTGCACAACCAACACGTTATACACTTTTTACCTCTGTGATTACCTTAGTTTCTGAAGACTTCCCTCTTATTCCAGTTCTTTTGACAGATTTAAAACTATGCAGGAGTCACCGTGATGATACTATCACTGGGCTCCTATAGGAGGCGCTTAAATCTGGTGTAGATAATAAAAAGATGCTAGTACATAGAATGTAGAAAAAAGACGGCTAGCAATGAAACAAATGACAGTGTTTTACACCAGTATGCCAACACAGTTCATAAATTATGAGAAATGAAAAATATAAAATGTAAAATATAAAATGTATACGAATCAATGGTGTATGCAACCCAATCTGGAAAGTCCAGCGAGTCTCTTCAAATGTCCATCAGTACTTGAACAGGCTGCTCTCTGTCTTCACCCAACTGGATGATGTATTCTATGATGTAAAACAAAAACAAAAACAGAGGCGCCACATGTGTGGATCAATATAACCAGAAATCCAGTAAAGGAGTAGAATAAGGGTACTCACAAATGGGGCGGCACTTTAGCCAAAAAACCTCACCTTCAGAAGCTTCATTAGCCTCATGAGACACAGGAATATTGCTATTAGTAGAAGGCATATCTTGTACTCACCTTTAACTTTTACTTGAAGGCAGAATGACTACTAACAGACACTGTAGCCTTATGAATGCTTCCATGCCAGGAGTAGTTTGAGGTGGACCTTTCTGTAATGAGCAAACAGAAGGAGCAATAGTACCTTATTCCATAATACCTAGAAGCAAGTACAGCATTTGATTGGTCTGACTGCATCAAAACATTAAGACAGGACTCACATAAATAAGAAGGATGGGAAACTTCAGCCTGTTTACAATAAACACACTTCAGCTTCCAAAGGAGGATTAAGGACAAATTCAGAAGATTCCATAGTGAAAAACACAGAAAAAATAACCTCAATAAACAAATAATCCCTTAGGGAATAAATATACAAAACCCCTCCTGGGATCACAGCTATAGCTGGAAGCGCCAAAACAAATGGCAATTTAAAAGTAACAAAAAAGCACCAAAACACATGCACACATCTATGCGTACCAACGCACGCTCCCATGCACTCACACGCAAGCACACATGCTGCCAGGAAAAACAAAGGTACTTTAAATATAAACAAATGACCTAAAACACTCTCCTACTTGATAGCAGGAAAAAACAGTCCTGTACTGAAAACATATCAGCAGAGGACACACTTGTTATCTGCAGACCCAATAAGGGGAGGCAAAAGACAAGTCCCTGTAACATTATTGGGAGGATAGTGACATAAATTTTCATGGGAAAGAAAAAAATAAGGCACACCATAAACTTTCCTCTTGACAAACATTGCACTCTGAAGGGATATGCCCAAGACAAACAAGAGTACATTAGAGACCATCCTGGAGTCATTTTATGATCATCAAACTACTTTAGAAGACATTTACACATCATCAGGCTTGTAAAGTCATCAGCTAAGGTAAAACATTTTGGTTCATGACTTCAGAATCATTAGCAGATTACCTTACTGATTACTTCACAAGCATGAACAGCCAGTGACTTACTCTAAAATCATCTGGATTAAATATTTTGGCCTGTGGGCATACTTCAGGATGGCTTCTGATGACTAGTCTGGGGTCATTGATTACTTCAGAATGATTTCAGGAAGATCACCCTTTTTGACTAAGGTGGCCCTCAACTCAGTCTGAGAACCCCTCTCAACGAAGAAGTCATCTGCAAAAAAGTTGTATTAATATTTATATGAATAATTTTTATTAGATAGTTTTTATATGAGTGTAACACTTTTTTGTGTTTGGTGCACATTTTTTTAACACTTATATTTTACGCTAGGTTCACTTGCGTAAACTCAATCGTCTACGCTGCTTTTTAATGCCCGCTGGTATTACGAGTCTTGTAGGTACAGGCTCACCGCTCACATTTTTGGCCAGACTTGGAAATACCGCAAATCTATTTCCGTAAATTGCGTATCCTCTTTTTTCAATAGGACTTGCATAGCGCCGGTATTACGAGTCTGCCAAAAGGTGAGCGGTACACCCTCTCCTGTCAACACTGCTAACGCATTTTAAAGTCAGTAGTTAAGAGTTTTACACTACAACGCCATAGCATAAAACTCTTAACTAAAGTGCTAAAAAGTACACTAACACCCATAAACTACCTATTAACCCCTAAACCGAGGCTCTCCCGCATCGCAAACTCTAAAAAAAATGTTTTATCCGCTAATCTGCCGAACTGGACATCGCCGCCACTATAATAAATATATTAACCCCTAAACTGCAGCACTCCTGCCTCGCAAACATTAGTTAAATATTATTAACCCCTAATCTGCCGGCTCTAACATTGCCGCCACCTACCTACATTTATTAACCCCTAATCTGCCGTCCCCAACGTCGCTGCCACTATATTAAAGTTATTAACCCCTAAACCTAAGTCTAACCCTAAACCTAACACCCCCTAACTTAAATATAATTAAAAAAAATCGAAATAAAAATTCCTATCATTAACTAAATTATTCCTATTTAAAACTAAATGCTTACCTATAAAATAAACCCTTAGCTAGATACAATATAACTAATAGTTACATTGTAACTAGCTTAGGTTTTTTTTTATTTTACAGGCAAGCTTGTATTTATTTTAACTAGGTAGAATAGTTACTAAATAGTTATTAACTATTTACTAACTACATAGCTAAAATAAATTCAAAAGTACCTGTAAAATAAAACCTAACCTAAGTTACAATTACACCTAACACTACACTATAATTAAATTAATTCCCTAAATTAAATACAATTAAATAAAATTATCTAAAGTACAAAAACAAGCAAACACTAAATTACAGAAAATAATAAACAAATTGCAAGATTTTTAAACTAATTACACCTAATCTAATCCCCCTAACAAAATAAAAAAGCCCCCCAAAATAAAAAAAAAGCCCTACCTTACACTATATTACAAATAGCCCTTAAAAGGGCCTTTTGCGGGGCATTGTCCCAAAGTAATCAGCTCTTTTACCTGTAAAAAAAATTACAAATCCCCCTCCCAACATTAAAACCCACCACCCACACAACCAACCCTACAACCAACCTAACACTAACCCCTTGAAGATCACCTTACCAGGAAAAGTCTTCATCAAACCGGTCCGAAGTCCTCAACGAAGCTGGGAGAAGTCTTCATCCAAGCCGGGCGAAGTGGTCCTCCAGACGGGCAGAAGTCTTCATCTAGACGGCATCTTCTATCTTCATCCATCTGGCGTGGAGCTAGTCCATCTTCAAGACATCCGACGCGGAGCATCCTCTTCATCCAACGGCTCTTCTGGAATGAAGGTTCCTTTAGAATTCATTCCAAGATGGCATCCCTTAGATTCTGATTGACTGATAGAATTCTATCAGCCAATTGGAATTAAGGTAGAAAAAATCCTATTGGCTGATGCAATCAGCCAATAGGATTGAAGTTCAATCCTATTGGCTGATCCAATCAGCCAATAGGATTTTTTCAACCTTATTTCCGATTGGCTGATAGAATTCTCTTCTTGGATGACGTCATTTAATGGAACTTTCATTCCGGAAGAGCCGTCTGATGAATAGGATGCTCCAGTCGGATGTCTTGAAGATGGACCCGCTCCGCGCCGGATGGATGAAGATAGAAGATGCCGTCTGGATGAAGATTTCTGCCCGTCTGGAGGACCACTTTGCCCGGCTTGGATGAAGACTTCTCCTGGCTTTGTTGAGGACTTCGGCCCGGTTGGATGATGACTTCTCCCGGTAAGGTGATCTTCAGGGGGTTAGTGTTTTTTTAAGGGGGTATTGGGTGGGTTTTAGAGTAGGGTTGGTTGTGTGGATGGTGGGTTTTAATGTTGGGGGGATTTGTAATTTTTTTACAGGTAAAAGAGCTGATTACTTTGGGGCAATGCTCCGCAAAAGGCCCTTTTAAGGGCTATTTGTAATTTAGTGTAGGGTAGGGCTTTTTTTATTTTGGGGGGCTTTTTTATTTTGTTAGGGGGATTAGATTAGGTGTAATTAGTTTAAAAATCTTGTAATTTGTTTATTATTTTCTGTAATTTAGTGATGGTTTTTTGTACTTTAGATAATTTTATTTAATTGTATTTAATTGTATTTAATTTAGGGAAGTGGTGGCGACGTTGGGGGCAGCAGATTAGAGATTAATAAGTGTAGGTAGGTTGCGGCGACATTGGGGGTGGCAGATTAGGGGTTAATAAATATACTGTAGGGTTCGGCGATGTTGGTGGCAGCAGATTAGGGGTTCATAAGTATAATGTAGGTGGCGGCGGTGTCCGGAGCTGCAGATTAGGGGTTAATAATTATAATGTAGATGTCGGCGATGTCGGGGGCGGCAGATTAGGGATTAATAAGTGTAAGATTAGGGGTGTTTAGACTCGGGGTTCATGTTAGGGTGTTAGGTGTAGACATAAAATGTATTTCCCCATAGGAATCAATGGGGCTGCGTTAAGGAGCTTTATGTTGCTTTTTTGCAGGTGTTAGGCTTTTTTCAGCCGGCTCTCCCCATTGATTCCTATGGGGAAATCGTGCACGAGCACGTTACACCAGCTCAACATTAACGTAAGCAGCGCTGGTATTGGAGTGCTCAACGCTCACTTCTTGTCTGGTTTGTAAAAAACCTGTAATACCATCGCTGTCTGTAAGTTAGCGGTGAGCATAAACTGCTCGTTAGCACCGCACAGCCTCTAACGCAAAACTCTTAATCAAGGTGAATATATACTAATTTATGTTTTGCGTTACGGCCTTTAACGCTGAAAATTTCAGTGTAATGGCAGTAACGCACTATTAAAAGTTGTGTCGGTATAGCTATACCGCAATCATTTTAGCCTGTAATGCAACGTCCATTTCGAACTCCAAAAAATGATCGGCTAGAATACGAGTTTTGCGTAATGGGTGAAAAAGCAGCGTTATGGCTCTTTTTCACTACCGCTGGTATTACGAGTCTTGCAGGTATAGCTGTCCCGCACACTTTTTTGGCCGTAACACAATGTAACTACCGCAGCTTTCAAAAAGTCCTTTTTCAATGGGACTTCCACAGCGCTGGTATTACAAGTTGGCCTGTCCGGCCAAAAAGTGAGTAGTCAGTAGTTATGGGTTTTACGCTACAAAGCTGTACCATAAAACTCATAACTAAAGTGCTATAAACACTAACACCCATAAACTACCTATTAACCCCTAAGCCGAGGCCCTCCCACATCGTAAACACTAAAATAAAATTATTAACCCCTAATCTGCCACTCAGGACATCGCCGTCACTATAATAAACATATTAAACCATAAACCTCCGTACTCCCGCGTTGCAAACACAAGTTAAATATTATTAACCCCTAATCTGCTGTCCCTAACATCGCCGCAACCTACATTACTGTTATTAACCCCTAATCTGCTGCCCACAAAATCACCGCCACTATACTAAAGTTATAAACCCCTAAATCTAACCCTAAATGTAACCCTAACACCCCCTAACTTTAATGTAATTAAAATAAATCTAAATAAAAATTACTATCATTAACTAAATAATTCCTATTTAAAACTAAATACTTACATGTAAAATAAACCCTAAGCTAGCTACAATATAACTAATAGTTACATTGTAGCTATCTTAGGTTTTATTTTTATTTCACAGCTAAGTTTGTATTTATTTTAACTAGGTAGACTAGTTAGTAAATAGTTATTAACTATTTACTAGCTACCTAGCTAAAATAAATACAAAATTTACCTGTAAAATAAAACCTAACCTGAGTTACACTAACACCTAACCTTGCACTACAAATGAATAAATTACATTAATTAAATACAATTAACTAAATTACAAAAAAAACCCACTAAATTACACAAAATAAAAAAGAAATTATCAAATATTTAAACTAATTAAACCTAATCTAATAGACCTATTTAAAATAAAAAGCCCCCCAAAATAAAAAAACCCCTAGCCTAAACTAAACTGCCAATAGCCCTTAAAAGGGCCTTTTGCGGGGCACTGCCCCCAAAGAAATACAATAAGAAAAACTTACCTGTAAAAAAAATACAAACAACCCCCCCAACAGTAAAACCCACCACCCACAAAACCAAATCCCCCAAATAAAATTCTATCTAAAAAACCTAAGCTCCCCATTGCCCTGAAAAGGGCATTTGGATGTGCATTGCCCTTAAAAGGGCATTTAGCTCTTTTTCAGCCCAAACCCTAAGCTAAAAATAAAACCCACCCAATAAACCCTTAAAAAAACCTAACACTAACCCCCGAAGATCCACTTACAGTTTTTGAAGACCGGACATCCATCCTCAACGAAGCGGCAGAAGTCCTCAGTGAATCCGGCAGAAGTCTTCATCCAAGTAGGCCAAAGTCTTCTTCCAAGCCAGCAGAAGTCTTCATCCAGACGGCATCTTCTATCTTCATCCATCCGGCACGGAGTGGCTCCATCTTCAAGACATCCGGCGCAGAGCATCCTCTTCTGACGACGATTAACGAAGAATGAAGGTTCCTTTAAGGGACATCATCCAAGATGACATCCCTTGAATTACGATTGGCTGATAGAATTCTATCAGCCAATCGGAATTAAAGGTGAAAAAATCCTATTGGCTGATGCAATCAGCCAATAGGATTCATTTTCAATCCTATTGGCTGATCCAATCAGCCAATAGGATTGAGCTCGCCTTCTATTGGCTGTTACAATCAGGATTTTTTCACCTTTAATTCTGATTTGCCGATAGAATTCTATCAGCCTATCGGAATTCAATGGACGCCATCTTGGATAACGTCCCTTAAAGGAACCTTTATTCTTCGTTAGCCGTCATCAGAAGAGGATGCTCCGCTTGGATGAAGACTTCGGCCAACTTGGATGAAGATTTCTGCCGGCTTCGCTGAGGACTTCTGCTGCTTCGTTGAGGATGGATGTCCGGTCTTCAAAACCTGTAAGTGGATCTTCGGGGGTTAGTGTTAGTTTTTTTTAAGGGTTTATTGGGTGGGTTTTATTTTTAGCTTAGGGTTTGGGCTGAAAAAAGAGATAAATGCCCTTTTAAGGTCAATGCCCATCCAATTGCCCTTTTCAAGGCAATGGGGAGCTTAGGTTTTTTAGATAGGATTTTATTTGGGGGGTTTGGTTGTGTGGGTGGTGGGTTTTACTGTTGGGGGTTGGTTGTATTTTTTTTTACAGCCAAAAGAGCTGATTTCTTTGGGGCATTTTTTTATTTTGGGGGGCTTTTTTATTTTGATAGGGCTATTAGATTAGGTGTAATTAAATTAGTTTTAATATTTTAAAATTTCAATTTTATTTTATGCAATTTAGTGTTTTTTTTTGTGTTTTTTATTTAGTTAATTGTATTTAATTAATGTAATTTATTTAATTGTAGTGTAATGTTAGGTGTTAGTGTAACTTAGGTTAGGTTTTATTTTACAGGTAACTTTGTATTTATTTTAACTAGGTAGTTAGTAAATAGTTAATAACTTTTTAATAACTATCCTACCTAGTTAAAATAAATACAAACTTAGCTGTGAAATAAAAATAAAACCGAAGATAGATACAATGTAACTATTAGTTATATTGTAGCTAGCTTATTTTGATAGGGCTATTAGATTAGGTGTAATTAGTTTTAATATTTTAAAATTTCATTTTTATTTTATGTAATTTAGTGGGTTTTTTTTTATTTAGTGAATTGTATTTAATTAATGTAATTTATTTAATTGTAGTGTAAGGTTAGGTGTTAATAAGTGTAATATAGGTGTCAGCGATGTCGGGGGCGGCAAATTAGGGGTGTTTAGGGTTTATGTTAGGGTGTTTTTTTATAGGTAAAAGAGCTGATTTCTTTGGGGCAATTTTTTATTTTGAGGGGCTTTTTTATTTTGATAGGGCTATTAGATTAGGTTTAATTAGTTTTAATATTTTAAAATTTAATTTTTATTTTATGTAATTTAGTGTTTTTTTTAATTTAGTTAATTGTATTTAATTAATGTAATTTATTTAATTGTAGTGTAAGGTTAGGTGTTAGTTTAACTCAGGTTAGGTTTTATTTTACAGGTAACTTTGTATTTATTTTAACTAGGTAGTTAGTAAATAGTTAATAACTATTTAATAACTATCCTACCTAGTTAAAATAAATACAAACTTAGCTGTGAAATAAAAATAAAACCTAAGATAGATACAATGTAACTATTAGTGTCGGAGTGTGTAATGCCCGCCCCTTCAATCGCGCGACCAATCACGCGACTGAAGGGGCTGTCAATCACCGAGAGCGAGCGTGCTCTCTGTGATTTTGCTTCGCCACCTAAGAGGTAGCGTAGGCTGTAGGAAGCAGCGGTCTAATGACCACTGCTTCTTACATTGCGGGAAGCAGGCTCGCATATGCAAACCTGCCCCGCTAAGGCTCCGGAGCAGCTTTCGCTGCTTCGTACATGGAGCCCTAGGGGTTTATATTAAGGTGTTAGGTTTAAACTTAACTTTTTTTTCCCCATAGACATCAATGGGGTTGCGTTACAGAGATTTTTCATTCTGCAGTACAGGTGTTAGTTTTTTTTCTAACACTCTCTCCCCATTGATGTCTATGGGGGAAAGCGTGCACGAGGACGTCAAAGCCACCCTTGATTTTTGTGCGGTATGGATCTTAACGCCACCATATCGCATGCACAAGGAGGCTTTTCAGTAACTCGTAATAGCAGCGCTATGGAGAGTGAAATAATGCAACTTTATTGGTGTTAGTTTCGTACCCTGTTTAGCGCAAAACTCGTAATCTAGGTGTTAGTTTGCAATTGAGTGAACACATTTACTTTCAACTTGTAATATGCAAACAAGTTCGCACACACGAAATATTACTTATTGTGACACCACTTGTAATCAGGATCTTTGTTTGGTATTCAATTCTGAGTGTAGTGTCCATTTAAAATATTCTTATTAAATATACAAGAAAAAAGTGTTAATATATTTATAAATGCAATTGTGTACCCACAGCAGCTTTTTTAAAATGACAGTTTATTCAGACAACATCAGATAAGAGGTCATTGTATTTAAATCAGCTGCAAGAACACCCTTTAAAAAAGCTCTCTCTCTCTCTCTCTCTCTCTCTCTCTATATATATATATATATATATATATATATATATATATCTATCTCTCTATCTCTCTATCTCTCTATCTCTCTATCTCTCTCTATCTATCTCTCTATCTCTCTCTATCTATCTCTCTATCTCTATCTATCTCTCTATCTCTCTCTCTCTGTCTCTCTCTTTCTCTCTCTCTCTCTCTCTCTCTCTCTCTCTCTCTCTCTCTCTCTCGCCCACCTCCACTCTTAAATTTCAAAATAATTTAAATTAATAACTGGAGTAAAATATATGGAAGAGGGTGAATATTTCAATATGAGACATTCCTTGAAACAGTTTTTTTGCAGGTTTTATTGATTTTATAGAAGAAAGAAGGCCGCTAGTGTGCTGCTGGGTGTGGAAGGGAACTTTATAAATGTTTAATGTTATTGGGTTTTTAATCATAATTATCAAATAAAAACAAATAAAATATTGTAATGTTAACATGCAATTTCCAGCCAACTACATTAATAAAGAGGCAGTAAAAAATTATTTAAAATAAAAATGATACAAAATAAAAACTTACATAAACAAGGCAGGCGTCACAAGCCTAAACCTGACACATATATGTCCCTAATGTGCAGTGTGTTATCTTATCATTTCTGCTAAATCCAACAATAGAAATTTTAGTAGCACAATTTCAGTGTCAAGCCTGGATTAGCTCCTCTATATAAGGAACGGGGTAGATGGAGTTTGACCTTTGAATAACAATTGCAACACAGTGCATTTTAAAATGTATTTACAAGGAATTTCCTGCCCCTTTAATACTCCTGGTCTGGGTGTAGAGGCTGACTACCCCGACTTTGCATTAGTGATTATGCACAGTTATTTTTGTTCTGTAGCAAGAAGCTCAGTAAATGTTTTGTTACATATTGAAACAGTATGTTGCAAGCCAATTTAGTCCAACCAAAACAGATGTGGTCTGATTAATTAAAACTCCGGCTTTTTTGTTCTCTAAGCTTTTGAACGGATTCCAGGTCTGCACCAACTAAATGACCAGCATTTTCCCGTGGGTTCCCTCAGGCATTAGAAAAAAGGGAAGATTCAGGTTTATTATGTCGGAAAAATGGTATCCAAGTATTTAAAGAGATTATGTGTCAAAAGAATTAATCCCATTAAAAGTGAGTCACCCAAACGCTCTGTGAGGTGATGCAAAGCTTATTATAAACATCTGAATTTTACAGTTTTAATGATAATACCATCTCAAGCCTCAGGTTTTTGTCTAAATGATCAGCCTGATCCTGAGATAAATCCCAGTCACAAGTTCATTAAATAACCATTGCATAATATCCCCTAGAAAAAGGAGCCTACCTCCAGATGTAGGTTTGTCTTTGTTATCAGAACATATATTAGCCTCATCTATGTCCGAGATCTATATAATATCAATACTCAGAGATGAAAACCACTTGATACCTTTACTAGCTGCAAATGGATTTATAAACCTGATCAGATAAACGTGTTGACTTCTAACTCATTAAACATCATGATAACATCAAAAACACTTTCCATCTACCTACTTCATTCTCAGCACACAAATTTAGGGTCCATTCATAATCCTTTAGAAAACCCTTTCTAATGATTTTTCTACAAAATTCAACATTAAACTCTACAAGGAAATTTGTGGATAAATCATTTAATGAGTTTTTCTAAAAGATTATGATCAACCTCTTACTAGCAAGTCTCTCTAGCCTCTCTATCCTTACAGACCTCACCAGCCTCTCTATCCTTACCAATCTCACCAGCCTCTCCATTCTTAACAATCACAGCAGCCTCTCCATCCTTAAATACCTTACTAGCCTCTCCCTCCTTACCAATCTCATTAGCCTCTCCATCCTTACAGATCTCACCAGTCTATCCATCCTTACACATCTCATAATCCTCTCCATATTTAAAGACCACACCAGCCTCTCCTTCACTACTAATCTCACCAGCCTCTCTATCCCCACCAATCTCACCAACCTCTCCATCTTTGCAGACCTCAACAGCCTCTCCATTCTTACAGTCCTCATGAGCCTTTCCATCCTTACCAGTCTCACTAGCTTTTCCATTCTTACCAATCTCACCAAGCTCTCCATCCTTACAGACCTCACCATCCTTACAGACCTCGCCAGCCTCTCCATCCTTACAGACCACACCATCATGAAGAGGATCATCACTACCGATCTCACCAGCCTCTCCATCCCTGACAATCTCACCAGCCTCTCCATCCTTGAAGACCTAACCAGCTTCTCCATCCTTACAGACCTCACCATCATCTCCACCCTTACAGACATTACCAGCCTTCTTATCCTTACAGACCTCACCAGCATCTCCATCATTACTGATTTCACTAGCCTCTCCATCCTTACAGATCTTACTCGCCTCTCCATCCATACTCATCTCATCAGCATCTCCAGCCTTATTGATCTATCAATCTCACCAACCTCTCCATCCCCACCAATCTCATCCTTGCAGTCTTCACCAGACTCTCCATCCTTACAGACCTCAACATCTTCTCCACCCTTAAAGACCTCACTAGCCTCTGCATCCTTACAGACCTAACCAGCCTTTCCATTGTTACAGACCTCACCATCCTCTCCACCCTTACAGACCTCACCTATCCTTACCAATCACACATTCCTCTCCATCCTTACCACTCATACATGCCTCTCCATCCTTACCAATCTCACCAGCCTCTCCATCCATACAGATTTCACCATCCTATCCATCACTACCGATCTCTCCATCTTTTCCAATCTCACCAGCCTCTCCATCCTTGCAGACCTCACCAACCTCTCCATCCTTAAAGACCTCACCATTTTCTCCATCCTTACTGACCTCACCAGCCTCTCCATTCTTACAAACCTCACCATCCTCTCCATCCTTACAGATTTCTCCAGCCTCTCCATCCTTACAGACCTCACCAGCCTCTCCATCCTCACAAATCTCACCAGGCTCTCTGTCCTTACAGACCTCACTTGATATTCTGACCTTATAGACCTCACTAGCCTAATTACAGACCTCTCGATTTGTTATGCTATTTTATCCTTACTTATCTCACCACCATCTCCATACTTATTTATCTCACCAGCCACTCCATCCTTAAAACCTCACCATCACCTTGAAGATGTCACCAACCTCTACATCCTTACATACCTCACCAGCCTCTCCATACTTACAGGTCTCACCAGCTTCTCCATCCTTACAAACCTCACCAGCCGCTTAATCTTTACAGACCTCACCAGCCTCTTCATCCTTACCAATCTCACCAGCATCTCCATCCTTACCAATATTTCCAGCCTCTCCATCCTTTCAGGCCTCTCCATCCTTACCGATCTCATCAGCCTCTCCATCCTTACAGACTCACCAGTCTCTGCATACTTACAGATATCACCAGCCTCTCCATCCTTACCAACTTCACCAGCCTCTACATCTTTACAGACCTCACAAGAATCAACATCCTTACAGACCTTAATAGCCTCTCTATCCTTGCCAATCTAACTAGCCTCTCTATCTTCACAGATCTCACCAGCCTCTCCATCTTTGACAATCTCACAGACTTCTCCATCCTTACATACCTTATCAGTCTCTCCATTCTTACAGACCTCTCCATAGCCTCTACATCCTTACCGATCTCTCCAGACTCTCGATCCTTACTGATCTCACCAGCCACTCCATCTTTACAGACCTCACCAGCCTCACCTTTCTTACAGACCTTAACATCCTCTCCATCCTTACTGATTTGTCCAGCCTCTCAATCCTTACAGACTTTACCAGCCTCTCCATTCTCACAGATCTAACCAGGCTGTCTGTACTTACAGACCTAACTAGACACTCCAACCTTATAGACCTCATTAGCCTCCTTACAAACCTTACCAGCCTCTCCATCATCACAGACCTCACCAGCCTCTCAATTTCTTATTCTATTCTAGAGAACTTATTCCCTAAAAAATGGAGAGATGTGGGAACTTTAGTGAATAAATTATATATAATTATACAGGAGCTGGTGATTTTAGCAATGGTGAAGGAGCTTTTAATGAATCTAGCACTATACATATGATCTGTTCTCCACCACCATACGGTCTCCCTTAAACTACAAAATAAAAAACTTTTGCTACCAATGTTCCTCCTGTTTAAATATTGTACCACATTGTATTTCTGTGGATAAGTGCAGCTATTTTGTACCACACAGTTTATGGAGCTAACATTATGGACATTATAATGATGTTTTAAAAATAAATAACAGCAATGGAAAAAGTATTCAGTACTAAATAGTCTAATATGTGATCCTGGCTAGTGAGTGTAATATACTTTCTTATTTCCCATTCTGTCTGTCAATCTTACTGATTTATAACTAATACAATTCTGTTAAACACAAGATATTGTTACCTACAATGAGATGGATATTTCAGAACTGATTACATTTATGCTTCATTAGCTATATGGCACGGGGTTTCAAGCTGTTGATAGCTTTGTAATAGACCTAACGGTTAATTTAATATATTATCCTGTAAGGTAGATGTTTCTTAATAAAGATAGATAGAATCCTGATGTGTGATACCTAGAGATGTGCTACATGAATTTCTCTCTTATGCTCCTATTGACTTCTATGGGAGAGACATAGGTGTTCACAGGCACTGCTTTGAAAATCTCAACAAGGGTCTCAGACCAATGTATTGCGAGGCCGGCAAGGCCAGTAAGGCACTTTCACATGGGTCTGTCGAGATTTTCAAAGAAAAGGGGCATGGCTGAGCAGTCAATGGGAGCATGACATCATCACCAGCATCGCCAACATTGCCATTCATCTGCATTTTGTTGTGGCTGAGGGGGGGGGCCCTATTTGAAGAAGGCCTACATGGTGCAGACAGTATCATTGTAGGCACACTCCAAATATAGGGACATAAGATTTACTTCACCTATTCTAACTACCTGACAGCTAGCAAGACAAACATGGCAGCTACCCTCCTCACAAATTCTATTGGATGATAAGAATTTAAAATAAAATACTTTCTTGCTATTGACTGATTAAAATCAGTCAATAGGGAATACCTGATTTAAAAAAAGGGGTTCCTCCCTTCTGGAAATTCAGTGTGCGGTGGCGACCCCATGAAGACCAGGGCTCTAGGAAGAGATCCAAAGATAAGAAGATGCAGAGATGATGGAAGAGGCTGCCAAAGTCCACCTCTGGCCCCCGGCGCCTGCAGCCTATTCAGGAATCTCAAGTGCATAATATAGTTCTATTCCTCTCAGGAATCTTCAGTGCATTGTTATAGTTCTATTCCTCTCAGGAATCTTCAGTGCATTGTTATAGTTCTATTCCTCTCAGGAATCTTAGTGCATTGTTATAGTTCTATTCCTCTCAGGAATCTTAGTGCATTGTTATAGTTCTATACCTATCAGGAATCTTCAGTGCATTGTTATAGTTCTATTCCTCTCAGGAATCTTCAGTGCATTGTTATAGTTCTATTCCTCTCAGGAATCTTCAGTGCATTGTTATAGTTCTATTCCTCTCAGGAATCTTCAGTGCATTGTTATAGTTCTATACCTCTCAGGAATCTTCAGTGCATTGTTATAGTTCTATACCTCTCAGGAATCTTCAGTGCATTGTTATAGTTCTATTCCTCTCAGGAATCTTCAGTGCATTGTTATAGTTCTATTCCTCTCAGGAATCTTCAGTGCATTGTTATAGTTCTATTCCTCTCAGGAATCTTCAGTGCATTGTTATAGTTCTATTCCTCTCAGGAATCTTCAGTGCATTGTTATAGTTCTATTCCTCTCAGGAATCTTCAGTGCATTGTTATAGTTCTATTCCTCTCAGGAATCTTCAGTGCATTGTTATAGTTCTATTCCTCTCAGGAATCTTCAGTGCATTGTTATAGTTCTATTCCTCTCAGGAATCTTCAGTGCATTGTTATAGTTCTATTCCTCTCAGGAATCTTCAGTGCATTGTTATAGTTCTATTCCTCTCAGGAATCTTCAGTGCATTGTTATAGTTCTATTCCTCTCAGGAATCTTCAGTGCATTGTTATAGTTCTATTCCTCTCAGGAATCTTCAGTGCATTGTTATAGTTCTATTCCTCTCAGGAATCTTCAGTGCATTGTTATAGTTCTATTCCTCTCAGGAATCTTCAGTGCATTGTTATAGTTCTATTCCTCTCAGGAATCTTCAGTGCATTGTTATAGTTCTATTCCTCTCAGAATCTTCAGTGCATTGTTATAGTTCTATTCCTCTCAGGAATCTTCAGTGCATTGTTATAGTTCTATTCCTCTCAGGAATCTTCAGTGCATTGTTATAGTTCTATTCCTCTCAGGAATCTTCAGTGCATTGTTATAGTTCTATTCCTCTCAGGAATCTTCAGTGCATTGTTATAGTTCTATTCCTCTCAGGAATCTTCAGTGCATTGTTATAGTTCTATTCCTCTCAGGAATCTTCAGTGCATTGTTATAGTTCTATTCCTCTCAGGAATCTTCAGTGCATTGTTATAGTTCTATTCCTCTCAGGAATCTTCAGTGCATTGTTATAGTTCTATTCCTCTCAGGAACTTCAGTGCATTGTTATAGTTCTATTCCTCTCAGGAATCTTCAGTGGCATTGTTATAGTTCTATTCCTCTCAGGAATCTTCAGTGCATTGTTATAGTTCTATTCCTCTCAGGAATCTTCAGTGCATTGTTATAGTTCTATTCCTCTCAGGAATCTTCAGTGCATTGTTATAGTTCTATTCCTCTCAGGAATCTTCAGTGCATTGTTATAGTTCTATTCCTCTCAGGAATCTTCAGTGCATGTTATAGTTCTATTCCTCTCAGGAATCTTCAGTGCATTGTTATAGTTCTATTCCTCTCAGGAATCTTCAGTGCATTGTTATAGTTCTATTCCTCTCAGGAATCTTCAGTGCATTGTTATAGTTCTATTCCTCTCAGGAATCTTCAGTGCATTGTTATAGTTCTATTCCTCTCAGGAATCTTCAGTGCATTGTTATAGTTCTATTCCTCTCAGGAATCTTCAGTGCATTGTTATAGTTCTATTCCTCTCAGGAATCTTCAGTGCATTGTTATAGTTCTATTCCTCTCAGGAATCTTCAGTGCATTGTTATAGTTCTATTCCTCTCAGGAATCTTCAGTGCATTGTTATAGGTTCTATTCCTCTCAGGAATCTTCAGTGCATTGTTATAGGTTCTATTCCTCTCAGGAATCTTCAGTGCATTGTTATAGTTCTATTCCTCTCAGGAATCTTCAGTGCATTGTTATAGTTCTATTCCTCTCAGGAATCTTCAGTGCATTGTTATAGTTCTATTCCTCTCAGGAATCTTCAGTGCATTGTTATAGTTCTATTCCTCTCAGGAATCTTCAGTGCATTGTTATAGTTCTATTCCTCTCAGGAATCTTCAGTGCATTGTTATAGTTCTATTCCTCTCAGGAATCTTCAGTGCATTGTTATAGTTCTATTCCTCTCAGGAATCTTCAGTGCATTGTTATAGTTCTATTCCTCTCAGGAATCTTCAGTGCATTGTTATAGTTCTATTCTGCTCAGGAATCTTCAGTGCATTGTTATAGTTCTATTCCTCTCAGGAATCTTCAGTGCATTGTTATAGTTATATTCCTCTCAGGAATCTTCAGTGCATTGTTATAGTTCTATTCCTCTCAGGAATCTTCAGTGCATTGTTATAGTTCTATTCCTCTCAGGAATCTTCAGTGCATTGTTATAGTTCTATTCCTCTCAGGAATCTTCAGTGCATTGTTATAGTTCTATTCTGCTCAGGAATCTTCAGTGCATTGTTATAGTTCTATTCTGCTCAGGAATCTTCAGTGCATTGTTATAGTTCTATTCCTCTCAGGAATCTTCAGTGCATTGTTATAGTTCTATTCCTCTCAGGAATCTTCAGTGCATTGTTATAGTTCTATTCCTCTCAGGAATCTTCAGTGCATTGTTATAGTTCTATTCCTCTCAGGAATCTTCAGTGCATTGTTATAGTTCTATTCCTCTCAGGAATCTTCAGTGCATTGTTATAGTTCTATTCCTCTCAGGAATCTTCAGTGCATTGTTATAGTTCTATTCCTCTCAGGAATCTTCAGTGCATTGTTATAGTTCTATCCTCTCAGGAATCTTCAGTGCATTGTTATAGTTCTATTCCTCTCAGGAATCTTCAGTGCATTGTTATAGTTCTATTCCTCTCAGGAATCTTCAGTGCATTGTTATAGTTCTATTCCTCTCAGGAATCTTCAGTGCATTGTTATAGTTCTATTCCTCTCAGGAATCTTCAGTGCATTGTTATAGTTATATTCTGCTCAGGAATCTTCAGTGCATTGTTATAGTTCTATTCTCTCAGGAATCTTCAGTGCATTGTTATAGTTATATTCTGCTCAGGAATCTTCAGTGCATTGTTATAGTTCTATTCCTCTCAGGAATCTTCAGTGCATTGTTATAGTTCTATTCCTCTCAGGAATCTTCAGTGCATTGTTATAGTTATATTCTGCTCAGGAATCTTCAGTGCATTGTTATAGTTCTATTCCTCTCAGGAATCTTCAGTGCATTGTTATAGTTCTATTCCTCTCAGGAATCTTCAGTGCATTGTTATAGTTATATTCTCTCAGGAATCTTCAGTGCATTGTTATAGTTCTATTCCTCTCAGGAATCTTCAGTGCATTGTTATAGTTCTATTCCTCTCAGGAATCTTCAGTGCATTGTTATAGTTCTATTCTGCTCAGGAATCTTCAGTGCATTGTTATAGTTCTATTCCTCTCAGGAATCTTCAGTGCATTGTTATAGTTATATTCCTCTCAGGAATCTTCAGTGCATTGTTATAGTTCTATTCTGCTCAGGAATCTTCAGTGCATTGTTATAGTTCTATTCCTCTCAGGAATCTTCAGTGCATTGTTATAGTTCTATTCCTCTCAGGAATCTTCAGTGCATTGTTATAGTTCTATTCCTCTCAGGAATCTTCAGTGCATTGTTATAGTTCTATTCCTCTCAGGAATCTTCAGTGCATTGTTATAGTTCTATTCCTCTCAGGAATCTTCAGTGCATTGTTATAGTTCTATTCCTCTCAGGAATCTTCAGTGCATTGTTATAGTTCTATTCCTCTCAGGAATCTTCAGTGCATTGTTATAGTTCTATTCCTCTCAGGAATCTTCAGTGCATTGTTATAGTTCTATTCCTCTCAGGAATCTTCAGTGCATTGTTATAGTTCTATTCCTCTCAGGAATCTTCAGTGCATTGTTATAGTTCTATTCCTCTCAGGAATCTTCAGTGCATTGTTATAGTTCTATTCCTCTCAGGAATCTTCAGTGCATTGTTATAGTTCTATTCCTCTCAGGAATCTTCAGTGCATTGTTATATAGTAAGCCAAAAATGAAAAAGACGCCAGATACCTGTAGTTTAAAATGTAACTTTTATTCCAACATTACATGCTAAAAATGAGAGCGGGATGTAACCCCACAGCACAGAATTGACTAACGCGTTTCGGCTGTAAAGCCGTACGCATAGTCCATAAAAAATTACACTCCCCACCAACCTTAAAAACCTCTTGCTTCATTCTGATTGGTGGACACGTAAATGGAAATTTAAAGACACAGGGGCTAATAGCAACATATTTACCAAATAACAGTGATGTATCCATGATAAAGTATACCTTATATCCTTCTATTCATTCTAGTATATACCCATGATAAAAACAATATTGCAACAATGATATAAATTTTAAAGTGTACCTTGTAACTTAATATTCATATTTGTGTGTATGTTTACCCATAACAAAAATAAAAATAATATTACTACAATGGTGTCATAATAGTCTGCATGTAACCAATGGCAAAATTTGAGGAATATGGAGAATAAGCTCCGGCAAAAGCCCATGGGATCCTAATTACAAAATCTCTATTTGTATGTAAAATTTCGAGTACCAGAAGGAGTCCTCTGACCCTATCAAACATAGCAAGGAACTTTAGGGTCATCAATTAAGGAGATAAGGGCAAGCAAGTGTGGCTGCACATCTAAGACATAAAAGATTTACATCAGGATGAGGCTAAACATACTTCATACTAAACTGACAGCCCTAATTTGGGTCAATATAAAGATGGGCTCTGTATATATTTCTTCTGGTGCATTGTTTTCCTGAGCCATATAAGATATATTTGGATGTTGGTGCGTTCACTTTATGCATTACGAGGATATAAGGTATATATTAGACATTGACACTGAGCTCTTGGATCTGAATTAATTAATTTAAAAGGAAGCTGATTGTTATTGAGTGTTTAGGAACATACTTATATTTATAAGGAGACCCCCCTTGAGTTTCTTATAGCTGGAGACACTTGTCTTTACTTATTTTTATATATCCCAGCTTGCCCGGCGGAACCTATTGAGGCAGATATTTAGTTATTTCCTATTGGGACTATTTTTTGTTTTGTTCATTGTTATATAGTGCCATAGTTATAGTCTTCAGTCCCACAACTCCACCTATTGCAATGGTAACTATCAGCCACTGATAACCACACAGACACATGCACAGTCCACCTTTGATCTGGTGATAGTGCCCTTGGTAGTTGCTTGTTTCACGCTCCCATAAAAGCTGGCCTGGATGTGACCCTGATTCTAATTCAAATGTAGTGTTCCTGGCATATTTCAAGTATGGTGCCTGCACATTAGTTAGCAGTGGTTGAAAACTAATGAAATACACAATTCATTCAGTACTTTATCAGTGTTGGCTCTAAACTCAGAGCTCAAAATTCTCCTGCTAAAGGCAATTTTATTTAAAATGTATAATGCTAATATGCAAAAAAAAAAAAGCATTTCTGAAAAGGTGTTGGGTACATAGAATACCCTTAAAACAAAAGTAATATTAAATCAGCCTATAATTTAAGAGAAAACACCCATTTTTGGTGAAGGCATGAAGCCACTGAAAAATGTTTATAAAAATGTAACAATCTAATAATAATGTTTAAGTGAGGAGTTGAGGGATTGAGAGAGCAGGGGATAAAGAGAGAAAGAGAAAAACGAGTGAGAGAGTTGCTTTATTCTGCTGTCAAATGTTATATTTCTATGATATGTTTAATTGTTTCCCACTTATATTTCTTTGCATATGAGATAATCCCTTTTCTTATACAGCTTCCTGGCTGTCCTGTACAGATATAGGCGCATGTTTCATTGTCTCTGTCTACAGATTAACCTTGCATGAAATTAAAAAAAGGGATCATTTCCGAGGTAATAGCCTAGTTCTCACCTCGTTTGCGCATCCCAGTGACATCACTAGCTTCACAAATGCTTGAGGCGATTGGCAGCGCATAATGTGAGGGCTGAATAACATGAAATGTGTTTCCTTAATGCATATACAGTAAATGAATTTGCTGTTTAAAGCAGGGATCGCCAACCTTTCAGACCTCAGGGACCACTAAACTCACAATTTTGAATCCCGTGGACCACTAACATGATTTTTTTTTAAAAAGGTACAAACCTCTTTAATGTGTGTATGTATGTATATATATATATATATATATATATATATACACACACATACTATACATAACTAGTATAACTAGCTACGCAAGATGTTCAGTACTAAGCAACGTGCATAGGTAGATTGTAATTTAACTCCTCCTCCATTGGTTTTCACTGATGTCCAGCCAGGCACGTTAGGGAGTTGCGGCACGATGGGGGAACACCATCAGAGGAGATTAATTCCTGCTAGATGGTGTCAAGGACCACCAACATCTTCTCGTGGACCACTGGACCACGGACCACTGGTTGGCGACTGCTGGTTTAAAGTATATAAATATGTATATATATATATATATATATATATATATATATATATATATACAGGGAGTGCAGAATTATTAGGCAAATGAGTATTTTGACCACAACATCCTCTTTATGCATGTTGTCTTACTCCAAGCTGTATAGGCTCGAAAGCCTACTACCAATTAAGCATATTAGGTGATGTGCATCTCTGTAATGAGAAGGGGTGTGGTCTAATGACATCAACACCCTATATCAGGTGTGCATAATTATTAGGCAACTTCCTTTCCTTTGGCAAAATGGGTCAAAAGAAGGACTTGACAGGCTCAGAAAAGTCAAAAATAGTGAGATATCTTGCAGAGGGATGCAGCACTCTTAAAATTGCATTGATCATTGAACAATCAAGCGTTTCATTCAAAATAATCAACAGGTTCGCAAGAAGCGTGTGGAAAAACCAAGGTGCAAAATAACTGCCCATGAACTGAGAAAAGTCAAGCATGCAGCTGCCAAGATGCCACTTGCCACCAGTTTGGCCATATTTCAGAGCTGCAACATCACTGGAGTGCCCAAAAGCACAAGGTGTGCAATACTCAGAGACATGGCCAAGGCAAGAAAGGCTGAAAGACGACCACCACTGAACAAGACACACAAGCTGAAACGTCAAGACTGGGCCAAGAAATATCTCAAGACTGATTTTTCTAAGGTTTTATGGACTAATGAAATGAGAGTGAGTCTTGATGGGCCAGATGGATGGGCCCGTGGCTGGATTGGTAAAGGGCAGAGAGCTCCAGTCCGACTCAGACACCAGCAAGGTGGAGGTGGAGTATTGGTTTGGGCTGGTATCATCAAAGATGAGCTTGTGGGGCCTTTTCGGGTTGAGGATGGAGTCAAGCTCAACTCCCAGTCCTACTGCCAGTTTCTGGAAGACACCTTCTTCAAGCAGTGGTACAGGAAGAAGTCTGCATCCTTCAAGAAAAACATGATTTTCATGCAGGACAATGCTCCATCACACGCGTCCAAGTACTCCACAGTGTGGCTGGCAAGAAAGGGTATAAAAGAAGAAAATCTAATGACATGGCCTCCTTGTTCACCTGATCTGAACCCCATTGAGAACCTGTGGTCCATCATCAAATGTGAGATTTACAAGGAGGGAAAACAGTACACCTCTCTGAACAGTGTCTGGGAGGCTGTGGTTGCTGCTGCACACAATGTTGATGGTGAACAGATCAAAACACTGACAGAATCCATGGATGGCAGGCTTTTGAGTGTCCTTGCAAAGAAAGGTGGCTATATTGGTCAATGATTTGTTTTTGTTTTGTTTTTGAATGTCAGAAATGTATATTTGTGAATGTTGAGATGTTATATTGGTTTCACTGGTAAAAATAAATAATTGAAATGGGTATATATTTGTTTTTTGTTAAGTTGCCTAATAATTATGCACAGTAATAGTCACCTGCACACACAGATATCCCCCTAAAATAGCTAAAACTAAAAACAAACTAAAAACTACTTCCAAAACTATTCAGCTTTGATATTAATTAGTTTTTTGGGTTCATTGAGAACATGGTTGTTGTTCAATAATAAAATTAATCCTCAAAAATACAACTTGCCTAATAATTCTGCACTCCCTGTATATATATATATATATATATATATATATATATATATATATATATATATATATATATATATATATATATATATATATGTATATATATATACACACACACACACACACTGTATATATAAATACGTAAATATTGCATCCAAATACAATTCATATTTTTACATTATGCAGAATTAAGCCCTTTTGTTGTTTTTTTTTTTTACAAATTTTAAATATACCAATGAACAGCTATATCATGTAAATGGGATTTTTTAACCCTGTAATTGTGACCTGACCAGCCTTATCTAGTTACATCACCGTATTTATGTTTATAAATCCCACAATAAACAAGTTAAATGACATCATTCCATTTACTTGAGTCACTGAACCAAACCTTTAACTCTCATCAATCACCACTGTCTATAAACAAACAGATTAACCATATGTATTCCATATATAAACAGTATTCCCTTGTGGTCATATGACATCACCACATGTCATATGACACATACAGCAGTCACAAGATCAATGGCTGGGTCACATGAGGCTGCCATCTGAGGTTGCCAGGCATTATGTGCCTGATATAGTCATGGTTTCAAACTAGAACCCAGCCCATGCCCCTCTCCATTAGCTCACTGATGTCCAAACAACCACAACGGTAAGAGAAGGTTAGTCGGATTTGCTAATTAGTAGGATTATAAACTATTACACTTGTGACCCCCTAATTCATAACGTCCAACATTTCGATGGTTATGGTTTAGTCAGATAGATTTTGGGGGTGGGGTCATATTATATCAGGGTGGAGTTTCTCAGGCAAAGTGTATGGAGCTGAATGGGAGGAGCCTGGGTGTGGCTATGCAGCCTCCGGCAAACACAAAAATCTAAAGGCTTCGAAACTGCAGAAGGAACACACAAGTTGTCAGCAATGGAGCTAAGCTAGGATTCTAAAACACTTTAATCCAGCTATTATATTATTCTTATTCCTTAGCAAACATTTAGCAATCCAATTATATCACATGCATTTAAATGCACTTAAAAAAGGGACAGACTACACCTTAGTCATCTTAAAGTCCGACATCTTCCTGCACAATTTCTATATCAATTTCTATATCATGAAGCAGTAACAGTAAAAAAGTTATTTTAATCTTTTCCCGCTGTTATGCCGTTGTATTCCATCACAACGACGCTGGGCTTTAAAGCCGTTATGATGGAATACAACGTCATAGCCAATGGCTGTCCTGAACGCTTGCAGGATTTTATTGCGGTCTGGAGGGCGTTCCTAGCGTCATAGGGACGCCCCCCAGATCCGATACCATAATTGAAATCTCACGATCGCGATACCATAATTGAAATTTGCACGATCGCGTGATTTCAATTTGTCTACATCGGAACGTTTTTGCGATGTAGACTTTATAACCCGGTCACGAAAGGGTTAAAATTACTTTTGTTTCTGGTCACTTTGAAATGGCTGCCAAGCCCCACCCACTGATGACATCATGATCTGGGCTGCATTAAAGGCTTCGCAAGTTGCAAAAGACTCACTAGTTGGATTTAACAGACTGTCAATGCTATTCAGCAGAGTGACTAGATGCCAGTCAGATCATGATGTCATCAGCGGGCAGAGATTAGCAGCAACCAGAATATATATTCATTTTAAAATAACTTTTTTACAGTTACAAACCCCCCCCCCCACACACACATTTTAAGGACATAAAAGTGCAAAAGAAATGCTCTGATATCTTAGTTTATTATTGCTCTATCACTTTCCCATAACTATGGGTTTAACCCCTGAAAAGGGATAAAAATGATAGTTAAAGGCAGCAGCTTTTGACTTGTTCTTGTCACCTGTATCTAAAACAAAATTAAAATTCCTGAGCAGCATCACGTGTTGTTTTATTTCTACTGGTGAAACAAGAGGTAGAGGAGGAGATAGTTTTAAGGTACCTGGAAAAGGCAGCAGCCTGCAAGTACAGAGTAAAAATATTAGCCCTACTGTGGTTAACATTACACGAGTGCCATCAATAGTGCTTGTTTATGAGGTAATATCACGGGCGAAATCCGATATACGGCGTACTTTTCGGCGCAAGCGAGGTAACCCGCGCCGCCCGTAGTTTTACCTCACACATCAGGGTATTACATATACGGCGCCGGCAGTTGCTAAAGTACCGTAAGTCAGACAAACTAGCGATGTCCAGAAATAAGCGTAAGTACAAATTTCTGGAGTCGCCAGTGACTTACGGCACTTTAGAAACTGCCGGCGCCTAAAAAAACTAACAAAACTTTTAAATCTCCCGTAACTGCTAACACGCCTCCCAAAAATTGCCTGACACGTATACCCCTCTATCCGCAATCCCCCCTCTCACTCCTAAAAATAAATGTATTAACCCCTAGACCGACAACCCCCCACAATGCAATAAGCCTAATTATTAACCCCTAACCCACCATAGCCCACACCGCAATAAACCTATCCTAGTATTAACCCCTAAACCGCTGCTCCCGGACCCCGCCACCACCTATATTAAATGTATTACCCCCTAATCTGACCCCCTACACTGCCACAACCTATATTAAATGTATTACCCCCTAATCTGACCCCCCTACACCGCCGTCACCTATATTAAATGTATAACCCCTAATCTGACCCCCCTACACCGCTGCCACCTATATTAAATGTATTACCCCCTAATCTGACCCCCCTACACCGCCGCCACCTATATTAAATATATTAACCCCTAATCTGACCCCCTACACCTTAGCCACCTATATTAAATGTATTATCCCCTAAACCTAAGTCTAACCCTAACCCGAACACCCCCTAACTTAAATATTATTTAAATAAATCTAAATAATATTAATATTATTAACTAAATTATTCCTATTTAAAACTAAATACCTATAAAATAAACCCTAAGATAGCTACAATATAATTAATAATTACATTGTAGCTATTTTAGGATTTATATTTATTTTACAGGCAACTTTGTATTTATTTTAGCTAGGTACAATAGCTATTAAATAGTTAATAATTATTTAATAGCTACCTAGTTAAAATAATTACAAAATTACCTGTAAAATAAATCCTACGCCTGCATTTTGTGGCGAGGTGAAAATGGAGTAAGATTTCTCAATTTTCGCCACATAAGTCCTTACGCTGTATATTGGATACCAAACTGCGCATGTTTTGTATGTCAGTCTATGGGCCAAAAAACTACGGGCTAAGGCAGAAATATACGAGCGTAACTTCTATGTTACGCCATATATGTGATACCAAACCCGCGCAAAATCTGGCGTCGCCGGCTTCTGTGGGCGACGCTGAATATCGGATGGGGCCCCATATATAGATTTTTCACAGCTCGAGCGATAATTGACTCTATGGGGTTGCACTGTACAATTCATGCCAGATATGGCTGGTGCCCAAGTAGCAGAGTTCATCACATACTTCTGTGTTATGCTATTAATACTATTACTATATAATAATTATTATTATTTACCTCACTTCTAAAAAAGTGCTCAGTTTTACAGCAGTATATAGAATTACCCTCAAGCACAACATTTTAGAATTAGTGCCCTTATAACATGCCCTGTACTATACATTAAGGGCCAGATCAAAAGTGAAGCGCTAAATATTGCTTTCATGAAATCAATATTTGTGCTCCACTGTGTAATAAAAGTGCACAATAATGTAACAATAATGTAACAATAATGTAACAATAATGTAACAATAAGTTGTCAGCAATGTGAACGCAAGCCCCCGTTCGCATTGCTGGGAAGCATTGCGCTCACAAGAGAGTTCTTCCAATGGGAGCCTCGTTCTGATGATGTCAGAACTTCAGAACAGCAAAGGGGTTAAGAAGGACAGCAGCAGCAGTAAATTTTAAATATATATGTATATGCTGATATACTATATATATTTATGTGTTACTATGTGTATATACATATATATTTATGTGTTACTATGTGTAAATACATATATATTTATGTGTTAGTATGTGTATATACATATATATTTATGTGTTACTATGTGTATATACATATATATTTATGTGTTACTATGTGTATATACATATATATTTATGTGTTACTATGTGTATATACAGATATATTTATGTATTACTATGTGTATATACATATATATTTATGTGTTATTATGTGTATATACATATATATTTATGTGTTACTATGTGTATATACATATATATTTATGTGTTACTATGTGTATATACATATATATTTATGTGTTACTATGTGTATATACATATATATTTATGTGTTACTATGTGTATATACATATATATTTATGTGTTACTATGTGTATATACATATTTATTTATGTGTTACTATGTGTATATACATATATATTTATGTGTTATTATGTGTATATACATATATATTTATGTGTTATTATGTGTATATACATATCTATTTATGTGTTAGTATGTGTATATACATATAAATTTATGTGTTAGTATGTGTATATACATATATATTTATGTGTTACTATGTGTATATACATATATATTTATGTGTTACTATGTGTATATACATATATATTTATGTGTTAGTATGTGTATATACATATATATTTTTGTGTTACTATGTGTATATACATATATATTTATGTGTTATTATGTGTATAATTTGCATACAAAGAGAGAAGCGCTCTACCAGGAACGAACAACAGCTCAGTGGCTTGTTCTATGGCGATTTACCACCTGGAGGCAGCCTCTTTTAGACCAGTGTGCTTTTCACAGAAGAAAACTTTCCTGAAGTATATCAGTCTGATCCCGCCAAATAAGGTCAGTCCAGCCCCGAAATACCAGGCAATTCTCCTCTGAACAAGGAACATGACAACCCCAGACGATCGTTTCGGCCTCCTATGGGCCTCGTCAGTGAGGTGCAGCCACATTCCTCTAAGCACACTGGTCAAGGAGTCCACGTCTGGTTTCCCCCATCACCCATAGGGAGACTTCCCCAGGGTCATAATAATTTGCATACAAAGAGAGAAGCGCTCTACCAGGAACGAACAACAGCTCAGTGGCTTGTTCTATGGCGATTTACCACCCGGAGGCAGCCTCTTTTAGACCAGTGTGCTTTTCACAGAAGAAAACTTTCCTGAAGTATATCAGTCTGATCCCGCCAAATAAGGTCAGTCCAGCCCCGAAATACCAGGCAATTCTCCTCTGAACAAGGAACATGACAACCCCAGACGATCGTTTCGGCCTCCTATGGGCCTCGTCAGTGAGGTGCAGCCACATTCCTCTAAGCACACTGGTCAAGGAGTCCACGTCTGGTTTCCCCCATCACCCATAGGGAGACTTCCCCAGGGTCATAATAATTTGCATACAAAGAGAGAAGCGCTCTACCAGGAACGAACAACAGCTCAGTGGCTTGTTCTATGGCGATTTACCACCCGGAGGCAGCCTCTTTTAGACCAGTGTGCTTTTCACAGAAGAAAACTTTCCTGAAGTATATCAGTCTGATCCCGCCAAATAAGGTCAGTCCAGCCCCGAAATACCAGGCAATTCTCCTCTGAACAAGGAACATGACAACCCCAGACGATCGTTTCGGCCTCCTATGGGCCTCGTCAGTGAGGTGCAGCCACATTCCTCTAAGCACACTGGTCAAGGAGTCCACGTCTGGTTTCCCCCATCACCCATAGGGAGACTTCCCCAGGGTCATAATAATTTGCATACAAAGAGAGAAGCGCTCTACCAGGAACGAACAACAGCTCAGTGGCTTGTTCTATGGCGATTTACCACCCGGAGGCAGCCTCTTTTAGACCAGTGTGCTTTTCACAGAAGAAAACTTTCCTGAAGTATATCAGTCTGATCCCGCCAAATAAGGTCAGTCCAGCCCCGAAATACCAGGCAATTCTCCTCTGAACAAGGAACATGACAACCCCAGACGATCGTTTCGGCCTCCTATGGGCCTCGTCAGTGAGGTGCAGCCACATTCCTCTAAGCACACTGGTCAAGGAGTCCACGTCTGGTTTCCCCCATCACCCATAGGGAGACTTCCCCAGGGTCATAATAATTTGCATACAAAGAGAGAAGCGCTCTACCAGGAACGAACAACAGCTCAGTGGCTTGTTCTATGGCGATTTACCACCCGGAGGCAGCCTCTTTTAGACCAGTGTGCTTTTCACAGAAGAAAACTTTCCTGAAGTATATCAGTCTGATCCCGCCAAATAAGGTCAGTCCAGCCCCGAAATACCAGGCAATTCTCCTCTGAACAAGGAACATGACAACCCCAGACGATCGTTTCGGCCTCCTATGGGCCTCGTCAGTGAGGTGCAGCCACATTCCTCTAAGCACACTGGTCAAGGAGTCCACGTCTGGTTTCCCCCATCACCCATAGGGAGACTTCCCCAGGGTCATAATAATTTGCATACAAAGAGAGAAGCGCTCTACCAGGAACGAACAACAGCTCAGTGGCTTGTTCTATGGCGATTTACCACCCGGAGGCAGCCTCTTTTAGACCAGTGTGCTTTTCACAGAAGAAAACTTTCCTGAAGTATATCAGTCTGATCCCGCCAAATAAGGTCAGTCCAGCCCCGAAATACCAGGCAATTCTCCTCTGAACAAGGAACATGACAACCCCAGACGATCGTTTCGGCCTCCTATGGGCCTCGTCAGTGAGGTGCAGCCACATTCCTCTAAGCACACTGGTCAAGGAGTCCACGTCTGGTTTCCCCCATCACCCATAGGGAGACTTCCCCAGGGTCATAATAATTTGCATACAAAGAGAGAAGCGCTCTACCAGGAACGAACAACAGCTCAGTGGCTTGTTCTATGGCGATTTACCACCCGGAGGCAGCCTCTTTTAGACCAGTGTGCTTTTCACAGAAGAAAACTTTCCTGAAGTATATCAGTCTGATCCCGCCAAATAAGGTCAGTCCAGCCCCGAAATACCAGGCAATTCTCCTCTGAACAATTTATTATGTGTATATACATATATATTTATGTGTTATTTATGTGTTACTATGTGTATATACATATATATTTATGTGTTACTATGTGTATATACATATATATTTATGTGTTAGTATGTGTATATACATATATATTTATGTGTTACTATGTGTATATACATATATATTTATGTGTTAGTATGTGTATATACATATATATTTATGTGTTAGTATGTGTATATACATATATATTTATGTGTTAGTATGTGTATATACATATATATTTATGTGTTAGTATGTGTATATACATATATATTTATGTGTTAGTATGTGTATATACATATATATTTATGTGTTACTATGTGTATATACATATATATTTATGTGTTAGTATGTGTATATACATATATATTTATGTGTTAGTATGTGTATATACATATATATTTATGTGTTAGTATGTGTATATACATATATATTTATGTGTTACTATGTGTATATATATACATATATATTTATGTGTTAGTATGTGTATATACATATATATTTATGTGTTATTATGTGTATATACATATATATTTATGTGTTATTATGTGCATATACATATATATTTATGTGTTATTATGTGTATATACATATATATTTATGTGTTATGTGTATATACATATATATTTATGTGTTATTATGTGTATATACATATATATTTATGTGTTACTATGTGTATATACATATATATTTATGTGTTACTATGTGTATATACATATATATTTATGTGTTAGTATGTGTATATACATATATATTTATGTGTTACTATGTGTATATACATATATATTTATGTGTTAGTATGTGTATATACATATATATTTATGTGTTAGTATGTGTATATACATATATATTTATGTGTTAGTATGTGTATATACATATATATTTATGTGTTAGTATGTGTATATACATATATATTTATGTGTTAGTATGTGTATATACATATATATTTATGTGTTACTATGTGTATATACATATATATTTATGTGTTAGTATGTGTATATACATATATATTTATGTGTTAGTATGTGTATATACATATATATTTATGTGTTAGTATGTGTATATACATATATATTTATGTGTTACTATGTGTATATATATACATATATATTTATGTGTTAGTATGTGTATATACATATATATTTATGTGTTATTATGTGTATATACATATATATTTATGTGTTACTATGTGTATATACATATATATTTATGTGTTATTATGTGCATATACATATATATTTATGTGTTATTATGTGTATATACAGGGAGTGCAGAATTATTAGGCAAGTTGTATTTTTGAGGATTTATTTTATTATTGAACAACCACCATGTTCTCAATGAACCCAAAAAACTCATTAATATCAAAGCTGAATCGTTTTGGAAGTAGTTTTTAGTTTGTTTTTAGTTATAGCTATTTTAGGGGGATATCTGTGTGTGCAGGTGACTATTACTGTGCATAATTATTAGGCAACTTAACAAAAAACAAATATATACCCATTTCAATTATTTATTTTTACCAGTGAAACCAATATAACATCTCAACATACACAAATATACATTTCTGACATTCAAAAACAAAACAAAAAGAAATCAGTGACCAATATAGCCACCTTTCTTTGCAAGGACACTCAAAAGCCTGCCATCCATGGATTCTGTCAGTGTTTTGATCTGTTCACCATCAACATTGCGTGCAGCAGCAACCACAGCCTCCCAGACACTGTTCAGAGAGGTGTACTGTTTTCCCTCCTTATAAATCTGACATTTGATGATGGACCACAGGTTCTCAATGGGGTTCAGATCAGGTGAACAAGGAGGCCATGTCATTAGATTTTCTTCTTTTATACCCTTTCTTGCCAGCCACGCTGTGGAGTACTTGGACGCGTGTGATGGAGCATTGTCCTGCATGAAAATCATGTTTTTCTTGAAGGATGCAGACTTCTTCCTGTACCACTGCTTGAAGAAGGTGTCTTCCAGAAACTGGCAGTAGGACTGGGAGTTGAGCTTGACTCCATCCTCAACCCGAAAAGGCCCCACAAGCTCATCTTTGATGATACCAGCCCAAACCAGTACTCCACCTCCACCTTGCTGGCGTCTGAGTCGGACTGGAGCTCTCTGCCCTTTACCAATCCAGCCACGGGCCCATCCATCTGGCCCATCAAAACTCACTCTCATTTCATCAGTCCATAAAACCTTAGAAAAATCAGTCTTGAGATATTTCTTGGCCCAGTCTTAATGTTTCAGCTTGTGTGTCTTGTTCAGTGGTGGTCGTCTTTCAGCCTTTCTTACCTTGGCCATGTCTCTGAGTAATGCACACCTTGTGCTTTTGGGCACTCCAGTGATGTTGCAGCTCTGAAATATGGCCAAACTGGTGGCAAGTGGCATCTTGGCAGCTGCACGCTTGACTTTTCTCAGTTCATGGGCAGTTATTTTGCGCCTTGGTATTTCCACACGCTTCTTGCGACCCTGTTGACTATTTTGAATGAAACGCTTGATTGTTTGATAATCACGCTTCAGAAGCTTTGCCATTTTTAGAGTGCTGCATCCCTCTGCAAGATATCTCACTATTTTTGACTTTTCTGAGCCTGTCAAGTCCTTCTTTTGACCCATTTTGCCAAAGGAAAGGAAGTTGCCTAATAATTATGCACACCTGATATAGGGTGTTGATGTCATTAGACCACACCCCTTCTCATTACAGAGATGCACATCACCTAATATGCTTAATTGGTAGTAGGCTTTCGAGCCTATACAGTTTGGAGTAAGACAACATCCATAAAGAGGATGATGTGGTCAAAATACTCATTTGCCTAATAATTCTGCACTCCCTGTACATATATATTTATGTGTTATGTGTATATACATATATATTTATGTGTTACTATGTTTATATACATATATATTTATGTGTTATTATGTGTATATACATATATTTATGTGTTACTATGTGTATATACATATATATTTATGTGTTATTATGTGTATATACATATATATTTATGTGTTAGTATCTGTATATACATATATATTTATGTGTTACTATGTGTATATACATATATATTTATGTGTTACTATGTGTATATACATATATGTTTATGTGTTACTATGTGTATATACATATATATTTATGTGTTATTATGTGTATATACATATATATTTATGTGTTATTATGTGTATATACATATATATTTATGTGTTACTATGTGTATATACATATATATTTATGTGTTACTATGTGTATATACCTATATATTTATGTGTTACTATTTGTATATACATATATATTTATGTGTTACTATGTGTATATACATATATATTTATGTGTTACTATGTGTATATACAGATATATTTATGTGTTACTATGTGTATATACATATATATTTATGTGTTATTATGTGTATATACATATATATTATGTGTTACTATGTGTATATACATATATATTTATGTGTTATTATGTGTATATACATATATATTATGTGTTACTATGTGTATATACATATATATTTATGTGTTACTATATGTATATACATATATATTTATGTGTTATTATGTGTATATACATATATATTTATGTGTTATGTGTATATACATATATATTTATGTGTTATTATGTGTATATACATATATATTATGTGTTACTATGTGTATATACATATATATTTATGTGTTACTATGTGTATATACATATATATTTATGTGTTATTATGTATATATACATATATATTTATGTGTTACTATGTGTATATACATATATATTTATGTGTTACTGTGTGTATATACAAATATATTTATGTGTTACTATGTGTATATACATATATATTTATGTGTTATTATGTGTATATACATATATATTATGTGTTACTATGTGTATATACATATATATTTATGTGTTAGTATGTGTATATGCATATATATTTATGTGTTACTATGTGTATATACATATATATGTATGTGTTACTATGTGTATATACATATATATTTATGTGTTAGTATGTGTATATACATATATATTTATGTGTTACTATGTGTATATACATATATATTTATGTGTTACTATGTGTATATACATATATATTTATGTGTTACTGTGTGTATATACAAATATATTTATGTGTTACTATGTGTATATACATATCTATTTATGTGTTACTATGTGTATATACATATATATTTATGTGTTATTATGTGTATATACATATATATTTATGTGTTATTATGTGTATATACATATATATTTATGTGTTAGTATGTGTATATACATATATATTTATGTGTTACTATGTGTGTATACAGATATATGTATGTGTTAGTATGTGTATATACATATATATTTATGTGTTACTATGTGTATATACATATATATTTATGTGTTACTATGTGTATATACATATATATTTATGTGTTACTATGTGTATATACATATATATTTATGTGTTACTATGTGTATATACATATATATTTATGTGTTACTATGTGTATATATATAATAAGTTTAAGTTTATTAAAGACCTACACCTATTTGCACGTCGGGTTGTACTATCGCAAATTATGAAAGGAAAGAGTAGACACCTAGTGGAGGATGTTGCTCTAAATAGAGAAGATACATCTAGCATATTGAACCTTCAGAGTCTTTTGGCAGATAGTGAAGGCAGCCAATATGTCCCCTCACAGATGGAAGACTCCATCCAGTATGAGAGGTTTCACTCTAATTTTAAGGCAAAATCCAAATACATGCCACAGCTATCCATGGTACCAGCTGTGAACATTTTCGTCAGAGAAGTTGAAAAACAAATCCTAGGACTACCCTTCACTGGATTGGTCAATGACAATCTAACAAAATCTGAAAGAAAGGCACTTAACCAGCTAATGAATGCCAAGGGCTTTGTAATAAAACCCGCGGATAAGGGTGGGAATTTGGTTCTCTGGGACGAAAACATGTATACTTTGGAGGTTAAACGTCAACTCTTGGATAAAACATTCTACAAGAGTTTAACGTTTAACCCGATCCCTGCATTACAATTTGCACTTTTCAATATTTTGAAAGAAGCAAAAAGCAAGGAAATTATAACCTCCACAGAATTTAAGTACCTTTATCCAGAACATCCGGTGATGCCTGTATTTTACTGCATCCCTAAGATCCACAAAAATGCCAACCATCCTCCAGGTAGACCGATTGTGGCTGGCATAGGCAGCCTTACTGAAAATCTGGGCAACTACGTGGACTCCTTTCTTAGACCCTACCTCATCACCCTTCCATCATACATCATGGATACCTCGGATTTCCTACGTAAGATTGACAGGTTGGTGCTCCCCGAAAATGCCATCCTTGTCACCCTAGACGTGGAGGGACTATATTCATCAATCCCACACGAAGTAGGACTTAGGGCATGTAAGCATTTCCTATCGACGAGAGGTATGAGTGCTGTACAACATACTGACTTCGCGATTGAACTGCTAAAATTCACACTTACAAATAACATATTTATGTTTGACAATAAGATATATTCCCAGCAACAGGGCACAGCTATGGGAGCAACATGTGCTCCCACTTATGCGTGTCTCCATCTAGGCATCTGGGAAATGGAAGAAGTGTACCAGAATCCCCTTTTCGACGAGAACATCCACATATGGCTACGATATGTGGATGATGTCTTCCTAGTCTGGGAAGGCTCAGAGCAGACCTTGAAAGAATTTGTGAATTCTCTAAATAAGAACAAGAGTAATATCTCACTTACCCTACAGTTTAGTAAGGAAGAAATATCCTTTTTGGATATAAATGTGAAGATTAAAGATGGCTGCCTGATGACAGAAAACTATCGCAAAAGCACGGCCACTAATAGCCTTCTTCACGCTTCTAGCCATCACCCAAGCCACCTAAAAAGGGGTATCCCTAAGGGCCAATTTCTCAGGCTACGCCGAAATTGTTCCACAAAAGGGAAGTACTATCAGCATGCGGCTGAAATGGAAAAAAGGTTTTTGAATAGAGGATATTCAAAGAGGATAGTGAAACAAGCCCTAACCGGTGCGGCCCATCTGAATAGGGATAGTCTTTTGGTACCCAAAGACAAGACTGGTGAATCATCAAAAATTAGATTGGTCACTGAGTATAATTGCCATTGGACCTCATTAAAACAGATTTTGGCACACAACTGGCACACTTTGATTAGTGATGAAGCAGTATCACGTGATGTTGGGGATTTTCCAAACATCACAGCCAAAAGGGCACCGAGTCTTAAAGACAAATTGGTGAGGAGCCAATATTGGTCGACTCCTAAACAACAAAATTGGTTGTCCAAACACAGATCCTATGGCAACCATCCCTGTGGGAAATGTGTTGCATGCAAGTATATGGTTAAGACCAAACAATTTGCAACACACACAGGAAAAACATATACTCTAAAACACTTTGTGAATTGCAACACGGAAGGGGTTGTTTACCTTCTTTCGTGTAGCTGCCCGCGTTATTACGTGGGAAAAACGAGAAGGGCCATAAAAGACCGGATAACAGAGCACCGGGACGATGTGAAATATAAGAACCAGAAAAGTAACGTTGCCAAACATTACGAACACATGCATGACAGTAATCCTGACTCTCTCTCCTTTATCGGGATAGATAGGGGCATAACCAACAATAGAGGGGGGGATAATGACAGAATTCTCCTCCAAAAGGAATGCAGGTGGATCTCAGTTTTGGGTACCCAGCTTCCTGCAGGCCTCAATGACAAATTGGATATGGCCTGTTTTCTGTGAATGAACACATTCTCTAGCGTCTTGTACTATAGTAGGCTAAATTCTGTTAATTTTTAATAAAAAGACGATTGCAACATCAATATATTTATTATTTTCTCCTTTATATTTCTCTAAATTTCAATGTAAAGTAAGATAGATCCTTTTTTTACTTCATATTTGAATATAGACACATTTTGGTTTTTCCTTAATTGTTGATACTTTGCAAATACTTGCAATACTTTCACCCGTCAGTAGAGGCGCAAAACGACACTAGGTATAAATAGAGTGACAGGTGCACCTTGGATATCACGCCCTGACGAAGCCCGTTAAGCAACTTGGACGCACGGGTGAAACGCGCGTCGGCATAGGTCCAGCCGACCGGATCACGTGATGTGCGTGTGAAGATCATTGAGCAAAGAATCTGCAAACAAGCCCTGCGGTTTACTACCAGGCACTCTTAAAGCAAAGTCAGAATCAAAACTCGGCATATTTTGGCATACATGTCATGGACTCACAGCTACTCGGCACGGCCGACTTGTCATTTCAGCTATCAGGTCGTATGGTTCCATTACATTCCTTGCCGCTAACTGCATGAATCAGCTTTGGCTTATGTGCATGAATTTCGCACCTGGCAAACGCCACTCTGTCGAGAGGGGGCACAGCTTTTTCTAGGAACTTAAAATGGACAGACATATGCTGAATACTAACACACCTAATTGCTTTTCTGCATGGCATGCAATAACGCTGTTTTCTTGAATGTACTTACTTATACCTTGTCTGCAATACATGTCATCCATACATGAAGATTTAAATGTCTGGTCTATCTACTTATGTACATATCCTGAGGGCGTGTTTCCATTAAGATCACTTAGATCCCATTTTTCTACCTGCCCGACCGCTATACCTCCTGAGTGAGGCGTCGGCTGCAGCAGGGTGTAGTTGATCCCAGGAATACACTTCCCCTCTGAATATAAATTCTTCTATGTACAGTTTGCAAGGTATATCTGACTAGCTTATCCCGCTTGTTATAAAGCTGTCATCACTTTCTTAGATCCCTTACTACGTTTTACCTGCCCAGCAATTACCTCTTCACAGAGGTGCTGTGTGCAGCTGGGTGTAGGAAGTGTGACAGGCTTTACTTAAGTCAGCTTTGTATTGTGCTGCATTTACATATTGCGCAACTTGTTCCGCACATCCCCTGACCGGTCAGGTTTTGTATATTGGACTCGGAAGGTCCCATTATAAATATTTGTTTTTTTGATAAATATTGTTGTTGCAAACTATTTTGTACCTAACACACAGTGTACTTTGCCTATCCTTGCGGTTCAAGGGTGGAGGCAGGACTCCCGATTGCCATCCCCTTTACCACTTATGTATATAAATCGTGCTAGTAAAAATATTGTTTTTTCAAAAGAGTGCTGTTTCCCTGTCTTTTTTCAACCTGGCTATTTTCCAGGATGAGTTCTTCTGTTATATTACACATTATAATATATATATATATATATTTATGTGTTACTATGTGTATATACATATATATTTATTTGTTACTATGTGTATATACATATATATTTATGTGTTACTATGTGTATATACATATATATTTATGTGTTACTATGTGTATATACATATATATTTATGTGTTACTATGTGTATATACATATATATTTATGTGTTACTATGTGTATATACATATATATTTATGTGTTACTATGTGTATATATATATATATATATATATATATATTTATGTGTTACTATGTGTATATACATATATATTTATTTGTTACTATGTGTATATACATATATATTTATGTGTTACTATCTGTATATACATATATATGTATGTGTTACTGTGTGTATATACATATATATTTATGTGTTACTATGTGTATATACATATATATTTATGTGTTACTATGTGTATATACATATATATTTATTTGTTACTATGTGTATATACATATATATTTATTTGTTACTATGTGTATATACATATATATTTATTTGTTACTATGTGTATATACATATATATTTATTTGTTACTATGTGTATATACATATATATTTATGTGTTACTATGTGTATATACATATATATTTATGTGTTACTATGTGTATATACATATATATTTATGTGTTACTATGTGTATATACATATATATTTATTTGTTACTATGTGTATATACATATATATTTATGTGTTACTATGTGTATATACATATATATTTATGTGTTACTATGTGTATATACATATATATTTATGTGTTACTATGTGTATATACATATATATTTATGTGTTACTATGTGTATACATATATATTTAAGTGTTACTATGTGTATATACATATATATTTATGTGTTACTATGTGTATATACATATATATTTATGTGTTATTATGTGTATATACATATATATTTATGTGTTAGTATGTGTATATACATATATATTTATGTGTTAGTATGTGTATATACATATATATTTATGTGTTATTATGTGTATATACATATATATTTATGTGTTAGTATGTGTATATACATATATATTTATGTGTTAGTATATGTATATGTATATACATATATATTTATGTGTTAGTATGTGTATATACATATATATTTATTTGTTACTATGTGTATATACATATATATTTATGTGTTACTATGTGTATATACAGATATATTTATATGTTATTATGTGTATATACATATATATTTATTTGTTATTATGTGTATATACATATATATTTATGTGTTAGTATGTGTATATACATATATATTTATGTGTTATTATGTGTATATACATATATATTTATGTGTTTCTATGTGTATATACAGATATATTTATGTGTTACTATGTGGATATACATATATATTTATGTGTTAGTATGTGTATATACATATATATTTTTGTGTTATTATGTGCATATACATATATATTTATGTGTTAGTATGTGTATATACATATATATGTATGTGTTACTATGTGTATATACATATATATTTATGTGTTACTATGTGTATATACATATATATTTATGTGTTATTATGTGTATATACATATATATTTATGTGTTACTATGTGTATATACATATATATTTATGTGTTATTATGTGTATATACATATATATTTATGTGTTACTATGTGTATATACATATATATTTATGTGTTACTATGTGTATATACATATATATTTATGTGTTACTATGTGTATATACATATATATTTATGTGTTATTATGTGTATATACATATATATTTATGTGTTACTATGTGTATATACATATATATTTATGTGTTATTATGCGTATATACATATATATTTATGTGTTACTATGTGTATATACATATATATTTATGTGTTACTATGTGTATATACATATAAATTTATGTGTTACTATGTGTATATACATATATATTTATGTGTTATTATGTGTATATACATATATATTTATGTGTTACTATGTGTATATACATATATATTTATGTGTTACTATGTGTATATACATATATATATATGTGTTACTATGTGTATATACATATATATTTATGTGTTACTATGTGTATATACATATATATTTATGTGTTACTATGTGTACATACATATATATTTATGTGTTACTATGTGTACATACATATATATTTATGTGTTACTATGTGTACATACATATATATTTATGTGTTACTATGTGTATATACATATATATGTGTTATTATGTGTATATACATATATATTTATGTGTTACTATGTGTACATACATATATATGTGTTATTATGTGTATATACATATATATTTATGTGTTACTATGTGTATATACATATATATGTGTTATTATGTGTATATACATATATATTTATGTGTTACTATGTGTATATACATATATATTTATGTGTTAGTATGTGTATATACATATATATGTGTTATTATGTGTATATACATATATATTTATGTGTTACTATGTGTATATACATATATATTTATGTGTTTCTATGTGTATATACATATATATTTATGTGTTACTGTGTGTATATACATATATATTTATGTGTTACTATGTGTATATACATATATATTTATGTTACTATGTGTATATACATATATATTTATGTGTTACTATGTGTATATACATATATATTTATGTGTTACTATGTGTATATACATATATATTTATGTGTTACTATGTGTATATACATATATATTTATTTGTTATTATGTGTATATACATATATATTTATGTGTTACTATGTGTATATACATATATATTTATGTGTTAGTATGTGTATATACATATATATTTATGTGTTACTATGTGTATATACATATATATTTATGTGTAACTATGTGTATATACATATATATGTATGTGTTACTATGTGTATATACATATATATTTATGTGTTACTATGTGTATATATATATATATATTTATGTGTTACTATGTGTATATACATATATATTTATTTGTTACTATGTGTATATACATATATATTTATGTGTTACTATCTGTATATACATATATATGTATGTGTTACTGTGTGTATATACATATATATTTATGTGTTACTATGTGTATATACATATATATTTATTTGTTACTATGTGTATATACATATATATTTATTTGTTACTATGTGTATATACATATATATTTATTTGTTACTATGTGTATATACATATATATTTATTTGTTACTATGTGTATATACATATATATTTATGTGTTACTATGTGTATATACATATATATTTATGTGCTACTATGTGCATATACATATATATTTATGTGCTACTATGTGTATATACATATATATTTATGTGCTACTATGTGTATATACATATATATTTATGTGTTACTATGTGTATATATATATATATATATATATATTTATGTTATTATGTGTATATACATATATATTTATGTGTTACTATGTGTATATACATATATTTATGTGTTAGTATGTGTATATACATATATATATTTATGTGTTATTATGTGTATATACATATATATCTATGTGTTAGTATGTGTATATACATATATATTTATGTGTTACTAAGTGTATATACATATATATTTATGTGTTAGTATGCTTATATACATATATATTTATGTGTTACTATGTGTATATACATATATATTTATGTTACTATGTGTATATACATATATATTTATGTGTTAGTATGTGTATATACATATATATTTATGTGTTAGTATGTGTATATAAATATATATTTATGTGTTACTATGTGTATATACATATATATTTATGTATTATTATGTGTATATACATATATATTTATGTGTTAGTATGTGTATATACATATATATGTATGTGTTAGTATGTGTATATATATACATATATATGTATGTGTTAGTATGTGTATATACATATATATGTATGTGTTAGTATGTGTATATACATATATATGTATGTGTTACTATGTGTATATACATATATATTTATGTGTTAGTATGTGTATGTACATATATATTTATGTGTTAGTATGTGTATATACATATATATGTATGTGTTACTATGTGTATATACAATATATATATTTATGTGTTAGTATGTGTATATACATATATATTTATGTGTTATGTGTATATACATATATATTATGTGTTAGTATGTGTATATACATATATTTATGTGTTAGTATGTGTATATACATATATATTTATGTGTTACTATATGTATATACATATATATTTATGTGTTATTATGTGTATATACATATATATTTATGTGTTACT
>NC_069499.1:1578905663-1579168163 GCF_027579735.1 Bombina bombina
TATGTGTTATTATATGTATATACATATATATTTATGTGTTACTATGTGTATATACATATATATTTATGTGTTACTATGTGTATATACATATATATTTATGTGTTAATATGTGTATATGCATATATATTTATGTGTTACTATGTGTATATACATATATATTTATGTGTTACTATGTGTAAATACATATATATTTATGTGTTACTATGTGTATACACATATATATTTATGTGTTAGTATGTGTATATACAGATATATTTATGTGTTACTATGTGTATATACATATATATTTATGTGTTATTATGTGTATATACATATATATTTATGTGCTACTATGTATCCTTTGTTGAAATGTAGGCTTTGGTAGGCTCAGGCGCAGTAACACCCTACTGGGAGCTAGCTGCTCATTGGTTCACCAAATATGTTGAGCTAGTTCCCAGTGGTGCATTGCTGCTTTTTTAAAAACCGGTACCAAGAGAACAAAGCAAATTGCATAGAAGTAAAATGTTATGATCTATCAGAAGTTTTATGTCTCTTTCATATGCATGACAGAAATGTACTGACTAGAAATTTGCTTCTGTTTCTTACTTAAAAACAGTAACTGAGCTTTTCATTAACAGATTTAGGGCTAGATTACAAGTGGAGCGCAAAATATCGCTTTCACGAAAGTGATATTTGCACTCCACTGAATAATAACAGTGCACGCAGATGTGCGTTGGTATTACAAGTTGGCTGCAATTGTTGGGAAGCATTGCGCTCACAAGAGCGCGCTTCCATAGGCTCCAAAGCGAGAACTAGCGCAGCGAAGGGAGTAAGTCGCACAGCGATGGGCAGAAAATTGTAAATATTTATGTATATGCTTATTTACATTTATATGTATGTGTTTATATATATACTAGTCCTAATGCTCGTGTACACAGGACATTTTTTGCAGTACAGCGGTCCCACCCCTTGCTCTCTCTCTATCCCCCCTCTCTTTTGCTCTCTCTTTCTCCCCTCTCTTTTGCTCTCTTATTCCCCCCTCTCTTTTGCTCTCTCCCCTCTCTTTTACTCTCTCTCTCCCCCCTCTCTTTTACTCTGTCTCTCCCCCTCTCTTTTGCTCTCTCTCCCCCCTCTCTTTTGCTCTCTCTCCCCCCCTCTCCTTTGTTCTCTCTCCCCCCTCTCTTTTGCTCTCTCTCTCCCCCCTCTCTTTTGCTCTCTCTCTCCCCCCTCTCTTTTGCTGTCTCTCTCCCTCTCTTTTGCTGTCTCTCTCCCTCTCTTTTGCACTCTCCCTTCCCCCTCTCATTTGCTCTCTCTCTCCTCTCATTTGCTCTCTCTCTCTCCTCTCGTTTGCTCTCTCTCTCCTCTCTTTTGCTGTCTCTCCCCCTCTCTTTTGCGCTCTCTCCCCCTCTCTTTTGCGCTCTCTCCCCATCTCTTTTGCGCTCTTTCCCCCTCTCTTTTGTGCTCTCTTCCCCCTCTCTGCTGCTCTCTCTCTCACCCTCTCTTTTGTTCTCTCTCCCCCTCTTTTGCTGTCTCTCTCCCTCTCTTTTGCTATCTCTCTCTCCCCCTCTTTAGCTGTCTCTCTCCCCCTCTTTTGCTGTCTCTCTCCCTCTCTTTTGCTCTCTATCTTCCCCCCTCTCGATTGCTCTCTCTCTCTCTCTCCTCTCATTTGCTCTCTCTCTCTCCTCTAGTTTGCTCTCTCTCTCCTGTTGTTTGCTCTCTCTCTCCTCTCTTTTGCTCTCTCTCTCCTCTCTTTTGCTGTCTCTCTCCCTCTCTTTTGCTCTCTCTCCCCTCTCTTTTGCACTCTCTCCCCAATCTCTTTTGCGCTCTCTCCCCCTCTCTTTTGCGCTCTCTCCCCCTCTCTTTTGCGCTCTCTCCCACTCTCTTTGCACTCTCTCCCCCTCTATTTTGCACTCTCTCCCCCTCTCTTTTGCGCTCTCTCCCCCCTCTCTTTTGTTCTCTCCCCCCTCTCTTTTGTGCTCTCTCCACCCTCTTTTTTGTGCTCTCTCCACTCTCTTTTTTGTGCTCTCTCCCCCCTCTTTTTTGTGCACTCTCCCCCCTCTCTTTTGTACTCTCTCCCCCTTTCTTTTGTGCTCTCTCCCCCCTCTCTTTTGTGCTCTGCCTCTCTCCCCCCTCTCTTTTGTGCTCTCCCCCCCCTCTATTTTGCTGTCTCTCTCCCTCTCTTTATCCCCCTCTCTTTTGCTGTCTCTCTTTAACCCCCCTCTTTAGAGCTCTCTGTCTCGGCAGTCGGCCTCGGCATCTGGCCCCGCCCATGTCATGCCCCACCCACATCACATCCGTGCCATGCCAATGTCGCACCCGCCCAGCCACGCTCACGCCACACCCACCAGGCCATGCCCACTCCACCACAAGCTGACACCAGATGCCAGGTCAGTTGGAAGGCCAGGTGTGTTTGTCCTTGCGTGCAGTCTCTACTGCGCATGACAGCTTTGGACAAACACACTTGGCCTTTTATTATATAGGATACTTTTTTTATTTCAGCTTGCACATATAAACAAACACAATATGCACTGGTAACATTTTGGTAGTTAAAGGATAAATGTCCAGGGAAATACAGCTTTCTGAATTGTCCTTTTAAAATCTTGGCTGATCTGAACGTCTAGTCCTTCATATCTGGTGTGCTGGGGTCCAAGAAGCACTTCAGTCCCTGTTTGATTTGTCTCTTAGAGATGCTCCAGAATAAGAGCAGTCTCATAATAAGTCCAAAATGATTGTTTGAAACAACAATGAATAATAGCAAAAGAAGAAAAAACAAAGAACAAATAACAAATAAGCATCTTGAGGATGAGTGAGTGTGCGAATGTAGTGCCATGGTGTGGCCTTATGGGATGCCAAGTGGCCTTATGATAAATTATATTCAGGGTGGTGTCGTAAATGATTTGGTAACCCCAGGAATGTTTAGGGTTCATCTGTCTTAGATATGTGTATGTGATAATGTTATGGTGTTGAGGCAGCCGGGACTGCCTCTTTATGGCTGAGGTCGGGATTCCCAGAGGAACAAAATGTCATGGTATACATCTAATGTGATAAGATAAGGTAATGGTATCTCTCATAGGTAATGGTATCTCTCATAGGTAATGGTATCTCTCATAGGTAATGGTATCTCTCATAGGTAATGGTATCTCTCATAGGTAATGGTATCTCTCATAGGTAATGGTATCTCTCATAGGTAATGATATCTCTCATAGGTAATGGTATCTCTCATAGGTAATGGTATCTCTCATAGGTAATGGTATCTCTCATAGGTAATGGTATCTCTCATAGGTAATGGTATCTCTCTAATTTAAGATTGATGTGGATTTCTTGTTTCCACATTTGAATAGTAGGAGTTGTGTCTTTTTTCCCACAGATGTGGAATTAGTTGGTTTGCACTATTTATCATAAATTTACAGATTTTCTTGTGTGTTTTTGAATGGAGTTTGATGTATCTGTGGAATAGGAATGTAAGTGGGTCTAAGGGGATAGGTCTTCCTAGTGTTTCCTGTATGTATTGTGATACTGCTTTCCAAAATGGTTGCAATTTGGGGCAGGACCACAATATATGGTATAGTGTTACTTCTTGTGAACAAAATGTCCAACAGCGGTTGGATTAATTTGGGAATATGAATTTCAGCCTTTTTGGGGTTAGATACCACCTAGTCATTAATTTAGTGTTAGTTTCTAATAATTTGGATGAGTGGACTAATTTATGTATATTGACAAAGATTGAATTCCATTCTTTTGCTGATAACAGGAAGGGTATTTCTTTGTCCCATGACTTAGTAAATGTGGGTAGGCTTCTTTTGGATTGTTTAAGAGTTTGTAATGAGATTATGTGGTGGGGTGAACTGATGATGAAGAGGAGCTACATAACTTTTCAAATGGGGTTTGGGCTCTAGTATGGTTATTCTTTTGGGAAGAGATTAAGAAATGGTTACATTGATGATACCAGAACCATTTAGTAAATAAGCCGTCACCTAAGTGTTCTATGAGATGTTTAGGCAATATTCTGTTGTCTTCTGCTAGTATTAGGTCGGTAATAAGCAATCTGTGCCCTTAGGGCCTGATGGGGTGAAATTAATGCATGGTTGGAAACTTTGGTTATGCAGAATGGGTGTTAGCGGAGAGGGAATTGAGGAGATATCAGAGAAAGTCTCCGAAATGGGGTTTATGTTATGTGTGTGTTTATGCTGGCCCTTTTCTAACCAGCATAGGGCTCCGAGTTGGGGGAAATTCCATAGTTCGTGTTCTAATTGGATCCATTGTTTTGTGGTGTTCTTCATAAGAGCACCAGTCTACAATTTTAGATAGTTATAATGCATTTCTGTGTCGATTTTGGGGTTCTCGGGAGTTTTAATTCCCAAATATATGAGTTGTGTAATGCTTGTAATTTGTGTATAGTAGAGTTTGGGATAGTGCAGTTATTTTATTAAAAAATAAAGATGCTACTATCTTTCACCACAAGTTTTGCATTCGCGTTTTAACGCTGAAAAAATAGTAATTTCAGCGTTAAAACAGCACCGTGGCCATTACAAGTCTTGTCGGTATAGCTGTACCACAAGCCTTTAAGCCTGTAACGCAACGTCAGTCCCGCACTCATAAAAATTATGTTTTTTCATGGGACTTCCATAACGCTGCCATTAAAATTTATGGTGAGGCTAAAAAACTTGCGTTCCAGTCTATACCAACAAGATCCGTTTTGCAAACTAAAAGCAGTAGTTATGAGTTTTATGTAACAGTTTTGTAGAGTAAAACTCATAACTAAACTGTCACAAAGTGCACTAAACACCCATAAACTACCTATTAACCCCTAAACCAAGGCCCTCCCGCATTGCAAACACTAAAGTTATTAACCCCTAATCTGCCGCTCCCGACATCGCCGCCACTATTAAAAATTAATAACCCTATTCCACCACTCCCCAACATCGCTGCCACTATACTAAAGTTATTAACCCCTAAACTGCCACACTCCTGCATTGCAAACACTATTTAAATATTATTAACCCCTAATCTGCAATCCGCCCACATCGCCCCCACTATATTAAAGTTATTAACCCCTTATTCCGCCGCCACTATAATAAACCTATTAACCCCTAAACCGAAACCCCCATAACAAAATATACTAAATAAACCTATTAACCCCTAAATCGAAAGCCCCCTACATCCCAATAAACTAATTTAAACTAGTAACCCCTAAACCTAATGCCCCCCTAACTTTATATTAAAATTACAATTTCCCTATCTTAAATTAAATTAAAACTTACCTGTCAAATTAAAAAATACTAAGTTTAAACTAACAATTAAACTAATATAACTATTAAACTAAAATTAAACTAACTACAAATTAAATAAACTAAATTACACATTACACAAATCACTGATTTGAACAGCCAGTAGAATTTCAGAATCTCTCATCCTATTGGCTGTTTTGAACAGCCAATAGGATTTCAGTAGCTCTTATCCGATTGGCTGATTTGAATTTTCAAAATCAAATCAGCCAATAGGAATGCAAGGGAAACCATTTTGAATCGTGTATCTTGCATTGAGGATTCAGTATACGGCGGCGACCGGATGAAGAGGATGCTCCACGCCGGATGACTTCAGGATGGATCCGCTCCACGCTGCCGGGATGAAGATAGAAGATGCCGTCTGGATGAAGATAGAAGAGGATGCCTGGATGAAGACTTCTTGCCGCCTTGATGAGGACTTTGCCACCTGGATAAAGATAGAAGAGGCCTTCTGGATGAGGACTTCCCTGTCTGGATGAAGATCTTTGGAGCTGGACTTCAAAAACTCTAAGGGCATCTAAGGGGAGTGATAGGTTTTTTAAAGGGTTTTTGGGCTGGGTTTTTTTTTGGTTTGGGGTATTCGTAAACAAGCTAAATGCCCTTTTCAGGGCAATGCAAAAAAGCTAAATGACCTTTTAAGGACAATGACCATACAAATGCCCTTTTCATGACAATAGGTAGCTTAGGTTTTTTAGATAGTTGTTTTTATTTTGTGGGTTTGGGGGAGTGGGGGTTTGTAATGTTAGTGGGTCTTTGCATTTTTTTTTCAGGTAAAAGAGCTGTTTAGCTTAGGGCAATGCCCTACAAAAGGCCCTTTTAAGGGATATTGGTAGTTTATTCTAGATTAGGTTTTTTATTTTGGGGTGATTTTTTTTTTTTTTTAGATGGGTTTTAGAATAGGAGTATTTTTTTTTTGATAATTTGTTTGTTATTTTGTGTAATGTATTTTTTTTCATTTTGGGGGGTTATTTTTAGATTAGGGCTTGGGCATTTCATAAAAGAGCAGGAAAAAGAGCTAAAATGTCCTTTTAAGGGCAATGCCCATACAAATGCCCTTTTCAAGGCAATGGGTAGATTAGGTTTTACTTTATTTTTATTTTTTGGGTTTTGGGGCTGGGGACTGTTAGGGGGTGTTTGTTTTGCTTTGAAGCAAAAGAGCTGTTAACTTTGGGGGAAAAGTCCTACAAAAGGCCATTTTAAGGGCCCTTGGTAGTTTATTCTAGATTAGGCTTTTTTATTTTGGGCTGTTTTTTTTTTTTTTTTTTTTTTTTTTTTTTAAAAGGGTATTAGAATAGGAATAATTTTAATTGTTTTAGATAATTTTTGGCTAGATTACGAGTTTTGCGTTATGAGTGGCGCGGTGCTAACTTGCAAGTTATTGTCACCGCTTACTTACCTACAACGCTGGTATTTTTAACGCCGGGTTTACAAAAACCCGGCGTTAGCAGGCAAAAAGTGAGCATAGAGCAAAATTGAGCTCCATAACGCACTCCAATACCAGCACTGCGGTGAGCGGTGATAAACTAGTTTTATGTGCTCGTGCACGATCTCCCCATAGACATCAATGGGGAGAGCCGGCTGAAAAAAAGCCTAACACCTGCAATAAAGGAGCGTAAAGCTCCGTAACGCAGCCCCATTGATTCCAATGGGGAAAGAAAATGTATGTTTACACCTAACACCCTAACATCAACCCCGAGTCTAAACACCCCTAATCTTACACTTATTAACCCCTAGTATTCCCCCCGACATCGCCGACATCTACATTATACTTATTAGCCCCTAATCTGCCGCCCCCGACATCGCAGACACCTACATTATACTTATTAACCCCTAATCTGCCGCCCCTGACATTGCCAACACCTACATTATACTTATTAACCCCTAATCTGCTGCCCCAACATTGCCGCCACTTACCTGCATTTATTAACCCCTAATCTGCCACCCCCGACATCGCAGACACCTACATTATACTTATTAACCCCTAACCTGCCGCCCCCGAAATCGTCGACACCTACATTACACTTATTAATACCTAATCTGCCGCCCCCGACATCGCCAACACCTACATTATACGTATTAATCCCTAATCTGCTGCCACCAACATTGCCGCAACCTACCTACATTTATTAACCCCTAATCTGCTGACCCCGACATCGCCGACACCTACATTATACTTATTAACCCCAATCTGCCGCCCCCGACATTGCCGACACCTACATTATACTTATTAACCCCTAATCTGCTGCCCCAACATCGCCGCCACCTACGTATATTTATTAACCCCAAATCTGCCGCCCCAAGGTCGCCGCCACTATACTAAAGTTATTAACCCCTAAGTCTAACCCTAACCCTAACACCCACTAACTTTAATGTAATTAAAATAAATCTAAATAAAACCTACTACTAATAACTAAATAATTCCTATTTAAAACTAGATACTTACCTGTAAAATAAACCTTAAGCTAGCTACAATATAACTAATAGTTACATTGTAGCTAGCTTAGGTTTTATTTTTATTTCACAGGCAAGTTTGCATTTATTTTAACTAGGTAGACTAGTTAGTAAATAGTTATTAACTATTTACTAACTACCTAGCTAAAATAAATACAACGTTACCTGTAAAATAAAACCTAACCTGCCTTACACTAAACCTAACATTACACTACAATTAAATAAATTACATAAATTAAGTACAATTACCTAAATTGCAAAAAACCCCAAAAAAACACTAAATTACACAAAATATTTTTTGTTATCAGATATTTAAACTAATTACACCTAATCTAATAGCCCTATCAAAAAAAAAAGCCCCCCAAAAATAAAAAACCCTAGTCTAAACTAAACTACCAATAGCCCTTAAAAGGGCCTTTTGCGGGGCATTGCCCCAAAGAAATCCGCTCTTTTACCTGTAAAAAAAAATACAAACAACCCCCCAACAGTAAAACCCACCACCCACACAACCAACCCCCCAAATAAAATCCTAATTAAAAAAAAACTAAGATAGCTACAATATAAGTAATAGTTATATTGTAGCTAGCTTAGGTTTTATTTTTATTTCACAGGCAAGTTTGTATTTATTTTAACTAGGTAGACTAGTTAGTAAATAGTTATTAACTATTTACTAACTACCTAGCTAAAATAAATACAAAGTTACCTGTAAAATAAAACCTAACCTGCCTTACACTAAACCTAACATTACACTACAATTAAATAAATTACATAAATTAAGTACAATTACCTAAATTGCAAAAAAAAAAAACAACCCACAACCCACTAAATTACACAAAATCAGTTTTGTTATCAGATATTTAAACTAATTACACCTAATCTAATAGCCCTATCAAAATAAAAAGCCAACCCAAAATAAAAAACCCTAGTCTAAACTAAACTACCAATAGCCCTTAAAAGGGCCTTTTGCGGGTCATTGCCCCAAAGAAATCCACTCTTTTACCTGTAAAAAAAAAATACAAACAACCCCCCAACAGTAAAACCCATCACCCACACAACCAACCCCCCAAATTAAATCCTAATTAAAAAAATCGAAGCTTCCGATTGCCCTGAAAAGGGCATTTGGATGGGCATTCCCCTTAAAAGGGCATTTAGCTCTTTTCCAAGTGCCCAAACCCCTAATCTAAAAATAAAAACCACCCAATAAACCCTTAAAAAAGCCTAACACTAACCCCCTGAAGATCCACTTACAGTTTTTGAAGACCCGACATCCATCCTCAACTAAGCCGGCAGAAGTCCTCAATGAAGCAGCAGAAGTCTTCATCCAACCGGGCAGAAGTCTTCATCCAACCGGGCAGAAGTCTTCATTCAGACGGCATCTTCTATCTTCATCCATCTGGCGCGGAGCGGGTCCATCTTCAAGACATCCGGCGTGGAGCATCATCTTCAATCAAAGTCTTCTTCCGAATGAGGTTTCCCTTTAAATGACATCATCTAAGATATCGTCCCTTAGATTCCGATTGGCTGATAGATTTCTATCAGCCAATCAGAATTAAGGTTGAAAAAATCCTATTGGCTGATTGATTGAGCTTCAATCCTATTGTCTGATCCAATCAGCCAATAGGATTGGGCTTGCATTCTATTGGCTGAAGATAGAAGATGCCGTCTGGATGAAGACTTCTGCCCGATTGAATGAAGACTTCTGCCCGGTTGGATAAAGACTTCTGCTGCTTCGTTGAGGACTTCTGCCGGCTTCGTTGAGGATGGATGTTGGGTCTTCAAAAACTGTAAGTGGATCTTCAGGGGTTAGTGTTAGGCTTTTTTAAGGGTTTATTGGGTGGTTTTTATTTTTAGATTAGGGGTTTGGGCACTTGAAAAAGAGCTAAATGCCCTTTTAAGAGGAATGCCCATCCAAATGCCCTTTTCAGGGCAATGGGGAGCTTAGGTTTTTTTAGTTAGGATTTTATTGGGGGTTTGGTTGTGTGGGTGGTGGGTTTTACTGTTGGGGGGTTGTTTGTATTTTTTTTTACAGGTAAAAGAGCTGATTTCTTTGGGGCAATGCCCCGCAAAAGGCCCTTTTAAGGGCTATTGGTAGGTTAGTTTAGGCTAGTTTTTTTTGGAGGGGGGCTTTTTATTTTGATAGGGCTATTAGATTAGGTGTAATTAGTTTAAATATCTGATAAAAAAAAGGTTTTGTGTGTAATTTAGTGGGGTTTTTTGTTTTTGTAATTTAGGTAATTGTATTTAATTTATGTAATTTATTTAATTATAGTGTAGTGTTAGGTTTAGTGTAAGGCAGGTTAGGTTTTATTTTACAGGTAACTTTGTATTTATTTTAGCTAGGTAGTTAGTAAATAGTTAATAACTATTTAATAACTATTCTACCTAGTAAATAAATACAAACTTGCCTGTAAAATAAAAATAAATCCTAAGCTAGCTACAATGTAACTATTAGTTATATTGTAGCTAGTTTAGGGTTTATTTTACAGGTAAGTATTTAGTTTTAAATAGGAATTATTTAGGTAATGATAGTAGGTTTTATTTAGATTTATTTTAATTATATTTAAGTTGGTGTTAGGGTTAGACTTAGGTTTAGGGGTTAATAAATTTAGTATAGTGGCGGTGACGTTGGGGGCGGCAGATTAGGGGCTAATAAATGTAGGTAGGTGGTGGCGATGTTATGGGTGGCAGATTAGGGGTTAATAATATTTAACTAGTGTTTGTGATGCAGGAGTGCGGCAGTTTAGGGGTTAATATGTTTATTATAGTGACAGCGATGTCCGGAGTGGCAGGTTAGTGGTTAATAATTTTGTTTTATTATTTGCGATGCGGGAGGGCCTTGGTGTAGGTGTTAATAGGTAGTTTATGGGTGTTAGTGTACTTTTTAGCACTTTAGTTACGAGTTTTATGTTACAGCTTTGTAGCGTAAAACCCATAACTACTGACTTTCAGTTTACGGTACGGATCTTAGCGGTATAGGGTGTACCGCTCACTTTTCGGCCTCCCAGGCAGACTCGTAATACCGGCGCTATGGAAGTCCCATTGAAAAATTACTTTTTTGAAAGCTGCAGTAATTGCGTTGCGTTACGGCCAAAAAAGTGTGCGGCGCCCCTAAACCTGCAAGACTCGTAATACCAGCGGTAATGAAAAAGAGCCTTAACGCTGCTTTTTCACTCATACCGCAAAACTCGCAATCTAGCCGTTTGTTTGTTATTTTTTGTAATGGTAGTTTTTTTTATTTTTTGTAAATTTTTGTTTCTTTTATTCTGTGTAATTTAAGTGTTGTTTATTTTTTGTAATGTTAGGTTTTTAGTGGAAGGCAGCTTAGGTTTTATTTCACAGGTAAGTTTGTATTTATTTAAACTAGGTAGTTAGTGAATAGTTAAGAACTATTTACTAACTAGTCAACCTAGTTAAAATAAATACAAACTTACCTGTGAAATAAAAATAAAACGTAAGCTAGCTACAATATATCTATTAGTTATATTGTAGCTAGCTTAGGTTTTATTTCACAGGTAAGTATGTATTTAGTTTTAAATTTAGTTAATTGTAAGTTTAATTTAGCTCTATTTTAATTATGTTAAAGTTAGGGGGTTAGGGGTTAATATAGTTTAATTTAGTTTTTGCGATGGGGGGCTGGCAGTTTAGGGGTTAATTGGTTTATTTAGTGGTAGTGATGTGGGAGGACAGAGTTTTAGGGGTTAATAACTTTATTTAGTGGCGGTGATGTCGGGGAGCATCGGAAGAGGGGTTAATAGATTTATTATAGTGTGGGCGATGTTGGGATGCAGGGGAATAGGGGTTAATAACTTTAGTATAGTGGCGGCGATATATCGGGAGCGGCAGCTTAGAGGTAAATAACATTATGTAGGTGGCGGCAATGTCGGGGGCAGCAGATTAGGGGTGTTTAGACTAGGGGTTTATGTTAGGGTGTTAGGTTTAAACATTATTATTTTCCCCTATAGACATCAATGGGGCTGCGTTACAGAGCTTTTTATTCTGCGATCGCAGGTGTTAGGCTTTTTTCTGACCCGCTCTCCCCATTGATGTCTATGGGGAAAGCGTGCACGAGCACGTCAAAACAGCGCTTGAATTGTGTGCGGTATGGAGCTTAAAACCACCATATCGCACGCACAAGCTGGCTGTTTCAAAACCTGTAATGGCTGTGCTATAGAGGGTTAAATAACGCAACTTTTGTTGCGTTTGTTACTTTCCCTATAGAGCGCATAACTTGTAATCTAATTGTTTATTTTTTAATAAAGTATATTACACTGTATTTTGGGGACATTTGGTGGACATTTATAAAATTAACCAGAGATCTGATCTCAGGTTATTTTTAAGCACTAATTGCTACTACGATTTTGTGGTAGCAATAGCCAGCCACTTGTAATGGCTGGTTATTTATTGCGTACCCGCAAACTGGCACATTTTCTCACTTGCGGGCGTGCAATAAATTGGTGCTCCACTTGTAATCTAGTTCTTAATTGTTAAGAAATCAAATACCACAAATTTGTATCAGAAGGTCCTGAGCCTTTAAACATTCAAAAATGTCAACAAACAAATTGTTTCTGGCATTCAAGAGGTTATTGAAAATTGAAAACACAACAAGCTCACTCTTAATGACATTGAAGGTTATTAATTGTGAGCCATCCTCACACAATCGCCTATTGTCTTTCATGCTCATGTTGGATGCTCCATACAACAGACTGACGTTCATCGTTCTCATGAAGCCATCTCCCGCTCTGAGATAATTCACATTCCTCTACTGAAAGCATTAATTGGAGTGAGAACAAATGAAGACAAAGCCAATCTGAGCTTTGTTACTGATTCAGAGATCATTTTGCATAATTCTGCCTAATAGCAAAGGGTACAACTATGTTGCACTGAAGAACTGACATGGAAACCCTCCTCTTCATCAAGTATTCATTAAATTATTAACAAAAAGATATGTTCATATATAAGATACAATGATGCTCACACCAAATTAAACACACTATAAATTTCTTGTTCCCATATAAAAAAAAAAAATCTACTTGGCCCATTGCTTAAAAAAAACCTACATTTCTGTATAACAAAGCACATCCGTCTGATGATTTATACAAGAAGTCCATCCATTGGGGGACACACCACAAGGTTTAGTATAAAGAGTTTTTCCATATCAATATATATTTAAAAGACCATATCAACCTTATAAAATTTACTTCGTAAATCTATAGTTAGATTCAAAACGCTCGGTTGCTTGAGTGCAGATGTATTTTGCTACAATATGCATCTATATGAGTCAATCCATAAAATTATATTCCTGTTTGTTTAGAACGAAATATAACAAATTATCGCCAGCCCTATTTCTATCATTAGGAAACTTTTTGTACTACAACTGAAAACTCAGAGATTGACGTGTAAACCATGTTAATCCTGGTGTGTTAGTTTAAAAATATGCAAACGCATGTATGTTAAAACAATCTAAGCCTTGAACATTAGTGTTAAAAAAGGGAAATCTTTATTTTATATGTTAGTGTTAAAAACATGCAATCACTTGTATTTTAGTGTAACAATGGAATTTCTTGTACAATAGTGTAAAAAACATTCAGGGCTAGATTACAAGTGGCACGCTTACTATCGCTAGTTAGGAGGAAGTACCTATCAGACACTGAGTATTAGTAGGAAATATCTATCAGCTAGTGAGCATAAGTAGGAAGTATCTATCAGCTAATGAGCATTAGTAGGAAGTATCTATCAGCTAGTGAGCAGTAGTAGGAAGTATCTATCAGCTAATGAGCATTAGTAGGAAGTACCTATCAGCTAATGAGCATTAGTAGGAAGTACCTATCAGCTAATGAGCATTAGTAGAAAATACCTATCAGCTAATGAGCATTAGTATGAAGTGCCTATCAGTCAATGAGCATTAGTAGGAAGTACCTATCAGCCAATGAGCATTAGTTGGCAGTACCTATCAGTCAATGAGCATTCGTAGGAAGTGCCTATTAGCCAATGAACATTCATAGGAAGTGCCTATCAGTCAGTGGCCATTAGTAGGAAGTGCCTATCAGCCAATGAGCATTAGTAGGAAGTACCTATCAGCCAGTGAGCATTAGCAGGAAGTACTTATCAGACACTGTGCATTAATAGGAAGTGTCTATCAGCTAATGAACATTAATAGGAGGTACCTATCAGCTAATGAGCATTAGTAGAAATTACCTATCAGCTAATAAACATTAGAATGAAGTATCTATCAGCTAATGAGCATTAGAAGTAAGTACCTATTAGCTAATTAGTGTTAGTAGGAAGTGCCTATCAGTTAATGAGCATTAGTAGGAAGTACCTATCAGTTAATGAGCATTAGCAGGAAGTATCTATTAGCCAATGAGCATTAGCAGGAAGTATCCATTAGCCAATGAGCATTAGCAGGAAGTTCCTATTAGCTAATGAATATTAGTAGGAATGTGCCTATCAGTTAATGAGCATTAGAAGGAAGTGCCTATTAGCCAGTGAGCATTAGTAGGAAGTACCTATCAGCCAGTGAGCATTAATAGGAAGTACCTAACAGCCAGTGAGCATTAGTAGAAAGTACCTTTCAGCCAGTGAGCATTAGTAGGAAGTACATCTCAGCTAGTGAGCATTAGTAGGAAGTATCAGCAAGTGAGCAATAGTAGGAAATACCTATCAGCCAATGAGCATTAGCAGGAAGTACCTATCAGCCAGTGAGCATTAGTAGGAAGTATCTATCAGACAATGTGCATTAGTAGGAAGTACCTATCGGCTAATGAGCATTAGTAGAAAGTGTCTATCAGCCAGTGAGCATTAGTAGGAAGTGTCTATCAGCTAGTGAGCATTAGTAGGAAGTACCTATCAGCCAGTGAGCTTTAGAAGGAAGTAACTATCAGCCAGTGAGTATTAGCAGGAAGTGCCTATTAGCCAGTGAGCATTAGTACTAAGTACCTATCAGTCAGTGAGCATTAGTAGGAAGTACTCATCAGCCAGTAAGCATTAGCAGGAAGTGCCTATCAGTCAGTGAGCATTAGCAGGAAGTGTCTATCAGCGAATGAGCATTAGTAGGAATTACCTACTAGCAAGTGTGCATTAGTGGGAAGTACCTATCAGCCAGTGAGCATTAGTAGGAATTACCTACTAGCAAGTGAACATTAGTATTAAGTACCTATCAGCCAGTGAGTATTAATAGGAAGTACCTATCAGCCAATAAGCATTAGTAGGAAGTACCTATAAGCCAATGAGCATTAATAGGAAGTTCCTATCAGCCAATGAGAATTAGTAGGAAGTACCTATCAGCCAGTGAGTATTAGTAGGAATTACCTACTAGCAAGTGAACATTAGTATTAAGTACCTATCAGTCAGTGAGTATTAATAGGAAGTACCTATCATCTAGTGAGCATTAGTGGTAAGTACCTATCAGCCATTGAGCATTGAAGACCAGAAGACCTGATGGATTCAATATTGATGGAGATTTCTTAAATTTTTGGTCTCGTCAGAAATGATAGAGATTTTTTTCTATCCATTTTATATGCAACTTTAATCTTAATTTTATATTCTTGGATGACATCACTTAAAGGTACCTTCATTCAGTAAGAAGACTCCAGATGAAGAGGATGCTCCGCGTTGGATGTCTTGTAGATGGACCAGCTCCGCGCTGGATGGATGAAGATAGAAGAAGATGCCGTCTGGATGAAGACTTCTGCCCGTCTGGGGGATCACTTCGCCCGGCTTGGATGAAGACTTCTCTCGGCTTTGTTGAGGACTTTGGCCCAAATTGGATGAAGACGTCGATTTTCAGGGGGGTTAGTCGATCTTGTATTTTAGTGTAACAATGGAATTTCTTGTACAATAGTGTAAAAAACATTCAGGGCTAGATTACAAGTGGCACGCTTACTATCGCTAGTTAGGAGGAAGTACCTATCAGACACTGAGTATTAGTAGGAAATATCTATCAGCTAGTGAGCATAAGTAGGAAGTATCTATCAGCTAATGAGCATTAGTAGGAAGTATCTATCAGCTAGTGAGCAGTAGTAGGAAGTATCTATCAGCTAATGAGCATTAGTAGGAAGTACCTATCAGCTAATGAGCATTAGTAGGAAGTACCTATCAGCTAATGAGCATTAGAAGAAAATACCTATCAGCTAATGAGCATTAGTATGAAGTGCCTATCAGTCAATGAGCATTAGTAGGAAGTACCTATCAGCCAATGAGCATTAGTTGGCAGTACCTATCAGTCAATGAGCATTCGTAGGAAGTGCCTATTAGCCAATGAACATTCATAGGAAGTGCCTATCAGTCAGTGGCCATTAGTAGGAAGTGCCTATCAGCCAATGAGCATTAGTAGGAAGTACCTATCAGCCAGTGAGCATTAGCAGGAAGTACTTATCAGACACTGTGCATTAATAGGAAGTGTCTATCAGCTAATGAACATTAATAGGAAGTACCTATTAGCCAATGATCATTAGTAGGAGGTACCTATCAGCTAATGAGCATTAGTAGAAATTACCTATCAGCTAATAAACATTAGAATGAAGTATCTATCAGCTAATGAACATTAGAAGTAAGTACCTATTAGCTAATTAGTGTTAGTAGGAAGTGCCTATCAGTTAATGAGCATTAGTAGGAAGTACCTATCAGTTAATGAGCATTAGCAGGAAGTATCTATTAGCCAATGAGCATTAGCAGGAAGTATCCATTAGCCAATGAGCATTAGCAGGAAGTTCCTATTAGCTAAGGAGTATTAGTAGGAATGTGCCTATCAGTTAATGAGCATTAGAAGGAAGTGCCTATTAGCCAGTGAGCATTAGTAGGAAGTACCTATCAGCCAGTGAGCATTAATAGGAAGTACCTATCAGCCAGTGAGCATTAGTAGAAAGTACCTTTCAGCCAGTGAGCATTAGTAGGAAGTACATCTCAGCTAGTGAGCATTAGTAGGAAGTATCAGCAAGTGAGCAATAGTAGGAAATACCTATCAGCCAATGAGCATTAGCAGGAAGTACCTATCAGCCAGTGAGCATTAGTAGGAAGTATCTATCAGACAATGTGCATTAGTAGGAAGTACCTATCGGCTAATGAGCATTAGTAGAAAGTGTCTATAAGCCAGTGAGCATTAGTAGGAAGTGTCTATCAGCTAGTGAGCATTAGTAGGAAGTACCTATCAGCCAGTGAGCTTTAGAAGGAAGTAAATCTCAGCCAGTGAGTATTAGCAGGAAGTGCCTATTAGCCAGTGAGCATTAGTACTAAGTACCTATCAGTCAGTGAGCATTAGTAGGAAGTACTCATCAGCCAGTAAGCATTAGCAGGAAGTGCCTATCAGTCAGTGAGCATTAGCAGGAAGTGTCTATCAGCGAATGAGCATTAGTAGGAATTACCTACTAGCAAGTGTGCATTAGTGGGAAGTACCTATCAGCCAGTGAGCATTAGTAGGAATTACCTACTAGCAAGTGAACATTAGTATTAAGTACCTATCAGCCAGTGAGTATTAATAGGAAGTACCTATCAGCCAATGAGCATTAATAGGAAGTACCTATAAGCCAATGAGCATTAATAGGAAGTACCTATCAGCCAATGAGAATTAGTAGGAAGTACCTATCAGCCAGTGAGTATTAGTAGGAATTACCTACTAGCAAGTGAACATTAGTATTAAGTACCTATCAGTCAGTGAGTATTAATAGGAAGTACCTATCATCTAGTGAGCATTAGTAGTAAGTACCTATCAGCCATTGAGCATTGAAGACCAGAAGACCTGATGGATTCAATATTGATGGAGATTTCTTAAATTTTTGGTCTCATCAGAAATTATAGAGATTTTTTTCTATCCATTTTATATGCAACTTTAATCTTAATTTTATATTCTTGGATGACATCACTTAAAGGTACCTTCATTCAGTAAGAAGACTCCAGATGAAGAGGATACTCCGCGTTGGATGTCTTGTAGATGGACCAGCTCCGCACCGGATGGATGAAGATAGAAGAAGATGCCGTCTGGATGAAGACTTCTGCCCGTCTGGGGGATCACTTCGCCCGGCTTGGATGAAGACTTCTCTCGGCTTTGTTGAGGACTTTGGCCCAAATTGGATGAAGACGTTGATTTTCAGGGGGGTTAGTCGATCTTCAGGGGATTAGTGTTAGGTTTTTTTAAGGGTGTATTGGGTGGGTTTTATTTTTCGGTTAGGGTTTGGGCGGCAAAAGAGCTAACTGCCCTTTTAAGGGCAATGCCCATTCAAATGCCCTTTTCAGGGAAATGGGGAGCTTAGGTTTTTTTAGGTAGTATTTTATTTGTGGGGTTGGTTGTGTGGGTGGTGGGTTTTACTGTTCGGGGGGTTGTTTGTATTTTTTTTTACAGGTAAAAGAGCTGATTACTTTGGGGCAATGCCCCGCAAAAGGCCCTTTTAAGGGCTATTGGTAGTTTAGTTTAGGCTAGGGTTTTTTTTCTTTTGGGGGGGGCTTTTTTATTTTAATAGGGCTATTAGATTAGTAATTAGTTTAAATATCTGCAATTTGTTTATTATTTTCTGTAATTTAGTGGGGGGGGGGTTGTACTTTAGCTAATTTAATTTAATTTAGGTAATTTTATTTAATTTATTTAATTGTATTTAGTTTAGGGAATTAATTTAATTATAGTGTAGTGTTAGGTGTTAGTGTAACTTAGGTTAGGTTTTATTTTACAGGTAAATTTGTCTTTATTTTAACTAGGTAGTTATTAAATAGTTAATAACTATTTAATAACTATTCTACCTAGTTAAAATAAATACAAACTTGCCTGTAAAATAAAAATAAACCCTAATATAGCTACAATGCACCTATTAGTTATATTGTAGCTAGCTTAGGGTCTATTTTATAGGTAAGTATTTAGTTTTAAATAGGAATAATTTAGTTAATGATAGGAATATTTATTTAGATTTATTTAAATTATATTTAAGTTAGTGGGTGTTAGGTTTAGGGTTAGACTTAGGTTTAGGGGTTAATAACTTTAATATAGTGGTGGCGACGTTGGGGGCGGCAGATTAGAGGTTAATAAATGTAGGTAGGTGGTGACGATATTAGGGCCGGGAGATTAGGGGTTAATAATATTTAAAGGGACACTGTACCCAAAAAAATTTTTTTGTGATTCAGATTGAGCATGAAATTTTAAGCAGCTTTCTATTTTACTCCTATTATCAAATTTTCTTCATTCTCTTGGTATCTTTATTTGAAATGCAAGAATGTAAGTTTAGATGCCGGCCCATTTTTAGTAAACAACCTGGGTTGTCCTTGCTGATTGGTGGATAAATTCATCCACCAATAAAAAAGTGCTGTCCAGAGTACTAAAACCAAAAAAAAGCTTAGATGCCTTCTTTTTCAAATAATGATAGCAAGACAACAAAGAAAAATTGATAATAGGAGTAAATTAGAAAGTTGCTTAAAATTGCATGCTCTTTCTGAATTACAAAAGAAAAAAATTGGGTACAGTGTCCCTTTAACTAATGTTTGCGAGGCGGAGTGTGGCAGATTAGGGGTTAATATGTTTATTATAGTGGCGGCGATGTTGGGGACGGCAGATTAGGGGTTAAAAAGTGTAGGTAGGTTGCGGCGACATTGGGGGACGGCAGATTAGGGGTTAATAAATCTAATGTAGGTGTCGGCGATGTTGGGGGCAGCAGATTAGGGGTTCTTAACTATAATGTAGGTGGCGGTGGTGTCGAGCGGCAGATTAGGGGTTAATAATATAATGTAGGTGTCAGCGATGTCGGGTACGGCAGATTAGGGGTTAATAAGTGTAAGATTAGGGGTGTTTAGACTTGGGGTTCATGTTAGTGTGTTAGGTGTAGACATAACTTTTATTTCCCCATAGGAATCAATGGGGCTGTGTTAAGGAGCTTTACGCTGATTTTTTGCTGGTGTTAGACTTTTTTCAGCTGGCTCTCCCCGTTGATTCCTATGGGGAAATCATGCACGAGCACATTACACCAGCTCACCGCTGATTTAAGCAGCGCTGGTATTGGAGTGCGAAAAGGAGCAAAATTTTGCTCAACGCTCACTTCTTGTCTTTTAAAAACGGGTTTCTGAAAACTCGTAATACCAGCGCTTCAGGTAAGTGACTGGTGAGGGAAAACGCAAAACTCGTAATCTAGGTGTATGGCTTTTATTAAAGTATTAGGATTGTTTATATGTTATAAAAGAAAGTAACAATAACATATTAAATTGATTTATGTATATCATACTCATATCTCTTTCTTTCATTTATGTAACATAATATATCATTAGATATACCTATTATCGAGTCTGATAGTTTGAATGCCTATTTACTCTGGCCTAGATTTGGAGTTTGGCGGTAGAAGGGCTGTTAACGCTCCGCGGGTTTTTTTCTGGCCGCACCATAAATTTAACTCTGGTATCGAGAGTTCAAACAAATGCTGCGTTAGGCTCCACAAAAGGAGCGTAGAGCATTTTTACCGCAAATGCAACTCTCGATACCAGAGTTGCTTACGGACGCGGCCAGCCTCAAAAACGTGCTCGTGCACGATTCCCCCATAGGAAACAATGGGGCTGTTTGAGCTGAAAAAAAACCTAACACCTGCAAAAAAGCAGCGTTCAGCTCCTAACGCAGCCCCATTGTTTCCTATGGGGAAACACTTCCTACGTCTGCACCTAACACTCTAACATGTACCCCGAGTCTAAACACCCCTAACCTTACACTTATTAACCCCTATTCTGCCGCCCCCGCTATTGCTGACCCCTGCATATTTTTTTTAACCCCTAATCTGCCGCTCCGTAAACCGCCGCAACCTACGTTATCCCTATGTACCCCTAATCTGCTGCCCTAACATCGCCGACCCCTATATTATATTTATTAACCCCTAATCTGCCCCCCTCAACGTCGCCGACACCTGCCTACACTTATTAACCCCTAATCTGCCGAGCGGACCTGAGCGCTACTATAATAAAGTTATTAACCCCTAATCCGCCTCACTAACCCTATCATAAATAGTATTAACCCCTAATCTGCCCTCCCTAACATCGCCGACACCTACCTTCAATTATTAACCCCTAATCTGCCGAGCGGACCTCACCGCTATTCTAATAAATGTATTAACCCCTAAAGCTAAGTCTAACCCTAACACTAACACCCCCCTAACTTAAATATAATTTACATCTAACTAAATAAATTAACTCTTATTAAATAACTTATTCCTATTTAAAGCTAAATACTTACCTGTAAAATAAATCCTAATATAGCTACAATATAAATTATAATTATATTATAGCTATTTTAGGATTAATATTTATTTTACAGGCAACTTTGTAATTATTTTAACCAGGTACAATAGCTATTAAATAGTTAAGAACTATTTAATAGTTACCTAGTTAAAAAATTAACAAATTTACCTGTAAAATAAATCCTAACCTAAGATATAATTAAACCTAACACTACCCTATCAATACATTAATTAAATAAGCTACCTACAATTACCTACAATTAAACCTAACACTACACTATCAATAAATAAATTAAATACAATTCCTACAAATAAAATAATTAAATAAACTACCTACAATTACCTACAATTAAACCTAACACTACACTATCAATAAATTAATTAAACACAATTCCTACAAATAAATACAATTAAATAAACTAGCTAAAGTACAAAAAATAAAAAAGAACTAAGTTACAAAAAATAAAAAAATATTTACAAACATAAGAAAAATATTACAACAATTTTAAACTAATTACACCTACTCTAAGCCCCCTAATAAAATAACAAAGCCCCCCAAAATAAAAATTCCCTACCCTATTCTAAATTAAAAAAGTTACAAGCTCTTTTACCTTACCAGCCCTGAACAGGGCCCTTTGCGGGGCATGCCCAAGAATTTCAGCTCTTTTGCCTGTAAAAAAAAACATACAATACCCCCCCCAACATTACAACCCACCACCCATATACCCCTAATCTAACCCAAACCCCCCTTAAAGAAACCTAACACTAAGCCCCTGAAGATCATCCTACCTTGTCTTCACCATACCAGGTTCACCGATCCGTCCTGGCTCCAACATCTTCATCCAACCCAAGCGGGGGTTGGCGATCCATCATCCGGTGGCTGAAGAGGTCCAGAAGAGGCTCCAAAGTCTTCCTCCTATCCGGCAAGAAGAGGACATCCGGACCGGCAAACATCTTCTCCAAGCGGCATCTTCGATCTTCTTCCATCCGGTGCAGAGCGGGTCCATCTTGAAGCAGGCGACGCGGATCCATCCTCTTCTTCCGTTGTCTCCCGACTAATGACGGTTCCTTTAAGGGACGTCATCCAAGATGGCGTCCCTTGAATTCCGATTGGCTGATAGGATTCTATCAGCCAATCGGAATTAAGGTAGGAATTTTCTGATTGGCTGATGGAATCAGCCAATCAGAATCAAGTTCAATCCGATTGGCTGATCCAATCAGCCAATCAGATTGAGCTCGCATTCTATTGGCTGTTCCGATCAGCCAATAGAATGCAAGCTCAATCTGATTGGCTGATTGGATCAGCCAATCGGATTGAACTTGATTCTGATTGGCTGATTCCATCAGCCAATCAGAAAATTCCTACCTTAATTCCGATTGGCTGATAGAATCCTATCAGCCAATCGGAATTCGAGGGACGCCATCTTGGATGACGTCCCTTAAAGGAACCGTCATTAGTCGGGAGACAACGGAAGAAGAGGATGGATCCGCGTCGCCTGCTTCAAGATGGACCCGCTCCGCACCGGATGGAAGAAGATCGAAGATGCCGCTTGGAGAAGATGTTTGCCGGTCCGGATGTCCTCTTCTTGCCGGATAGGAGGAAGACTTTGGAGCCTCTTCTGGACCTCTTCAGCCACCGAATGATGGATCGCCAACCCCCGCTTGGGTTGGATGAAGATGTTGGAGCCAGGACGGATCGGTGAACCTGGTATGGTGAAGACAAGGTAGGATGATCTTCAGGGGCTTAGTGTTAGGTTTCTTTAAGGGGGGTTTGGGTTAGATTAGGGGTATGTGGGTGGTGGGTTGTAATGTTGGGGGGGGGGTATTGTATGTTTTTTTTTACAGGCAAAAGAGCTGAAATTCTTGGGGCATGCCCCGCAAAGGGCCCTGTTCAGGGCTGGTAAGGTAAAAGAGCTTGTAACTTTTTTAATTTAGAATAGGGTAGGGAATTTTTTATTTTGGGGGGCTTTGTTATTTTATTAGGGGGCTTAGAGTAGGTGTAATTAGTTTAAAATTGTTGTAATATTTTTCTTATGTTTGTAAATATTTTTTTATTTTTTGTAACTTAGTTCTTTTTTATTTTTTGTACTTTAGCTAGTTTATTTAATTGTATTTATTTGTAGGAATTGTGTTTAATTAATTTATTGATAGTGTAGTGTTAGGTTTAATTATATCTTAGGTTAGGATTTATTTTACAGGTAAATTTGTTATTATTTTAACTAGGTAACTATTAAATAGTTCTTAACTATTTAATAGCTATTGTACCTGGTTAAAATAATTACAAAGTTGCATGTAAAATAAATATTAATCCTAAAATAGCTATAATATAATTATAATTTATATTGTAGCTATATTAGGATTTATTTTACAGGTAAGTATTTAGCTTTAAATAGGAATCATTTATTTAATAAGAGTTAATTTATTTCGTTAGATGTAAATTATATTTAAGTTAGGGGGGTGTTAGTGTTAGGGTTAGACTTAGCTTTAGGGGTTAATCCATTTATTATAGTAGCGATGAGCTCCGGTCGTCAGATTAGGGGTTAATAATTGAAGGTAGGTGTCAGCGATGTTAGGGAGGGCATATTAGGGGTTAATACTATTTATGATAGGGTTAGTGAGGCGGGTTAGGGGTTAATAACTTTATTATAGTAGCGGTGCGGTCCGCTCGGCAGATTAGGGGTTAATAAGTGTAGGCAGGTGGAGGCGACGTTGAGGGGGGCAGATTAGGGGTTAATAAATATAATATAGGGGTCGGCGGTGTTAGGGGCAGCAGATTAGGGGTACATAGGGATAACGTAGGTGGCGGCGCTTTGCGGTCGGCAGATTAGGGGTTAATTATTTTAAGTAGCTGGCGGCGACGTTGTGGGGGGCAGGTTAGGGGTTAATAAATGTAATACAGGGGTCGGCGGGGTTAGGGGCAGCAGATTAGGGGTACATAAGTATAACGTAGGTGGCGGTCGGCAGATTAGGGGTTAAAATATTTTAATCGAGTGGCGGCGATGTGGGGGGAGCTCGGTTTAGGGGTACATAGGTAGTTTATGGGTGTTAGTGTACTTTAGGGTACAGTAGTTAAGAGCTTTATGAACCGGCGTTAGCCAGAAAGCTCTTAACTCCTGCTATTTTCAGGCGGCTGGAGTTTTGTCGTTAGATTTCTAACGCTCACTTCAGACACGACTCTAAATACCGGCGTTAGGAAGATCCCATTGAAAAGATAGGATACGCAAATGGCGTAGGGGGATCTGCGGTATGGAAAAGTCGCGGCTGAAAAGTGAGCGTTAGACCCTTTAATCACTGACTCCAAATACCAGCGGGCGGCCAAAACCAGCGTTAGGAGCCTCTAACGCTGGTTTTGACGGCTACCGCCGAGCTCCAAATCTAGGCCTCTATGTCTAGCTTACCAATGTTCTTAATTTTACCTATGTACTTTCCACCATGTATAAGTGTAACTTCAGTGCTCTGTTTGGTTATGTCCCTTTAAGGTCACAGCTGGGGTTATATTGCACCTGAGTGTTAAGGTGTATTTTTTAAGTTGGAACTATTTTCATAGTTACCATGTCCATGAATAAGGTAGAGGGCTGCCGAAAAGCATAGGACATTTCTTCTTCTTATGCTGTGAGGGGATTATATGCTTTTATGCTGACCTTTTACATTTTCTCCTAATAAAGAACTATGGATATTAGCGCTTTGAGACTCCCTGGTTTTCTGTTGCTTATTAGTAGGAAGTACCTATCAGCCAGTTAGCATTAGTAGGAAGTGTCTATCAGCGAATGAGCATTAGTAGGAATTACCTACTAGCAAGTGAGCATTAGTATTAACTACCTATCAGCCAATGAGCATTAGTAGGTAGTACCTATCAGCCAGTGAGCATAAGTAGGAAGTACCTATCAGCTAATGAGCATTAGTAGGTAGTGCCTATAAGCCAATCAGCATTAGTAGGAAGTACCTATCAGCCAGTGAGCATTAGTAGGAACTACTTATCAGCTAATGAGCAATTGTAGGAAGTGCCTATCAGCCAGTGACCATTTGTAGGAAGTGTCTATCTTTCAATGATCATTAGTAGGAAGTACCTATCAGCCAGTGAGCATTAATAGCAAGTACCTATCAGCCAGTGAGCATTAGTAGAAAGTACCTTTCAGTCAGTGAGCATTAGTAGAAAGTATCAGCGAGTGAGCAATAGTAGGAAGTACCTATCAGCCAGTGAGCATTAGTAGGAAGTACCTATCAGCCAATGAGCATTAGCAGGAAGTACCTATCAGTTAGTGAGCATTAGCAGGAAGTACCTATCAGCCAGTATGCATTAGTAGAAAGTGTCTATCAGCTAATGAGCATTAGTAGGTAGTACCTATCAGCCAGTGAGCATTAGTAGGAAGTGACTATCAGCCAGAGAGCATTAGAAGAAAGTGTCTATCAGATAGTGGGAATTAGTAGGAAGTGTATATCAGCTAATGAGCATTAATAGGAAGTGTCTATCAGCCAGTGAGCATTAGTAGGAAGTACCTATCAGCCAGTGGTCATTAGTAGGAAGTACCTATCAGCCAGTAAGCATTAGCAGGAAGTGCCTATGAGTCAGTGAGCATTAGTAGGAAGTGTCTATGAATCAGTGAGCATTAGTAGGAAGTACCTATCAGCCAGTGAGTATTAGTAGGAAGTGTCTATCAGTGAATGAGCATTAGTAGGAAGTACCTATCAGTTAATGAGCATTAGTAGGAATTATTTACTAGCAAGTATGTATTTGTAGAAAGTACCTATCAGCCAGTGAGCATTAGTAGGAAGTACTTATTAGCCAGTGAGCATTAGAAGGTAGTATTTATCAGTGATTGAGCATTAGTAGCAATTACCTACTAGCATGTGAGCATTAGTATTAAGTATCTATCAGCCAGTGATCATTAATAGGACGTACCTATCAGTTAATGAGCATTAGTATGAAGTACCTATTAGCCAATGAGCATTAGTAGGAGGTATCTATTAGCAAATGAGCATTAGCAGGAAGTACCTATTAATTAATGAGTATTAGTAGGAAGTGCCTATCAGTTAATGAGCATTAGTAGGGAGTGCCTATTAGCCAGTGACCATTAGTAGGAAGTACCTATCATCTAATGAGCATTAGTAGGAAGTGCTTATCAGACACTGAGCATTAGTAGGAATTACCTATCAAACTGTCAGATAATGAGCATTAGCAGGAAGTACCTATCAGTCAGTGTGCAATAGTAGGAAGTACCTATACGCCAATGAGCATTAAGAGGAAGTACCTAACAGCCAGTGAGCATTAGTAGGAAGTACCTATCAGCCAGTTAGCATTAGTAGGAAGTGTCTTTTAGCTAATGAGCAATAGTAGGAAGTACCTATCGGCTATTGAGCATTACTTGGAAGTGTCTTTAAGCCAATGAGCATTAGTAGGAAGTCCCTATCAGCCAGTGAGCATTAGTAGGAAGTATCAGCAAGTGAGCAATAGTAGGAAGTACCTATCAGTCAGTTAGCATTAGTAGGAAGTACCTATCAGCCAGTGAGCATTAGCAGGAAGTACCTATCAGCCAGTATGCATTAGTAGTAAGTGTCTATCAGCTAATGAGCATTAGTACTACATTTATATTGGCTAATGAGCATTGGTAGGAAGTGTCTATTAGCTAATGAGCATTAGTAGGAAGCACCTATCAGCCAGTGAGCATTAGTAGGACGTGACTATCAGCCAGTGAGCATTAGAAGAAAGTGCCTATCAGCTAGTGGGAATTAGTAGGAAGTAACTATCAGCCAATGAGCATTAGTAGGAAGTACCTATCAGCCAGTAAGCATTAGCAGGAAGTGCCTATCAGTCAGTGAGCATTAGCAGGAAGTGCCTATCAGCCAGTGACCATTAGTAGGAAGTATCAGCAAGTGAGCAATAGTAGGAAGTACCTATCAGCCAGTGAGCATTAGTAGGAAGTACCTATCAGTCAGTGAGCATTAGTAGGAAGTGTCTATCAGCCAATGAGCATTAGCAATAAATTCATATCGGCTAATGAGCATTGGTAGGAAGCACCTATCAGCCAGTGAGCATTAGAAGAAAGTGCCTATCAGCTAGTGGTAATTAGTAGGAAGTAACTATCAGCCAGTGAGCATTAGTAGGAAGTACCTATTGTCAGGGTGCCAGGAATCAGACTGAGACGAGAAGTGCAAAAATAATAACACCTTTATAAATGGCAAAAAATAATAAAAAGTCCACAAGTCAAATAACAAGCCAAGAATAAAAAATCAGAGCTTGTAGTCAGATGAGCTGAGTCAGGAGCCAAAGCGAGTACTCAGACGAGCCAGAATCAGGAACAAGGAAAACAGCAGAGTCAGGAACAAGCCAGGAATCAGGAACCAGGAGGGACGTCAGATAGCCAGGTAATATACAGGAGCTCTCACAAACAGGTTTGAGACAACGCAAAGGCAAAGCATACTGAACAGAGGCCCTTTAAATAATAAGTGATGACATCACAATTCTGAGACTGCATCCTGTCTCACATGGATGATGCACACCAGGCTGGCCATAAAAGGAAGTGCATAAAATGAGCAGCATCCCCCACAATGCACCATAGTCTGCAAGAGAGGTGAGTAAAATGGCTGCCAGCAGCACATGGCAAACAAAACAGGTAAAAACCCTGACAGTACCCTCCCCTCAACGACCCCTCCCCCGCGGGAGGACAAAAAACTTATTGGGGAAACGGGCATGGAAAGCACGGAGGAGGGCGTGAGCATGAACATCAGAGGAGGGAACCCATTCGGACCGTAGCCCCTCCAGTGAACCAAATACTGTATGCGGCCCCTGGACATAAGAGAGTCAATAATGCTGCTGACCTCATACTCCTCATGGTTGTCAACAAAGATAGGATGGGGATGAGGCAACCCAGTGGTAAACCGATTACAAACCAATGGTTTCAAGAGGGAGACATGAAAAACATTGGAGATGCGCATTGCAGGAGGAAGTTCAAGAGCGTAAGCCACAGTATTGACCCGTCAGAGTATTCGAAAAGGACCAACATAACGGGGAGCCAGTTTATTGGAAGGCACACAAAGGTTCAAGTTGTGGGAGGACAGCCAAACTCTCTCACCAACCTGATAGGAAGACGCGGGCAGATGCCTACTATCAGCCTGGAACTTTTGGCGCTGCATAGAACGATGAAGGCAATCCTGAATCTGCACCCACGTGGAACGGAGATGCCGGAGATGCTCCTCCAAAGCCGGAATACCCTGAGACATGAATGAATCGGGCAACAAGGATGGTTGAAACCCATAATTCGCCATGAACGGGGATAACTTGGAGGAAGCATTAATAGCACTATTACGAGCAAACTCAGCCAAAGTAACAGTTCAGACCAATTATTGTGGTGATCTGAGACATAGCAATGGAGGAACTGTTCCAGAGCTTGATTAGACAGTTCTGCAGCCCCATTGGATTGAGGGTGATATGCCGAGGAGAAGGAAAGCTGGATCCCCATTTGAGCACAAAAGGAACGCCAAAATCTGGAGACAAACTGGCTACCCCGGTCCGACACTATCTCCTTGGGTAACCCATGTAAACGGAAGACCTCCCGGGCAAAAATTGAAGCAAGCTCCTGAGCTGTAGGCAACTTCTTCAAGGGAATGCAATGTGACATTTTTGAAAAACGGTCAACCACCATAAGGATAACAGTATTGCCATTGGAAACAGGGAGCTCGACAATGAAGTCCATGGAAAGATGTGTCCAAGGACGCTCACCATTAGCAATAGGTTGAAGAAGACCCACAGGAAGACGTCGAGGAGTCTTATTCTGTGCACAAACTGAGCAGGAGGCAACATACGCAGCAACAACAGAACGAAGACCTGGCCACCAGAATTGTCGAGTGACAGAACAAATCATTTGGTTCTTGCATGGGTGACCTGCGGCTTTAGGATAGTGGTAAGTGTGCAAAAGTTTAATTTGAAGATTCTCAGGAACAAAACACTTACCACTAGGTTTCTCAGGAGGTGCATTGGTTTGTGCAGCCAGGATCTCCTCCCCCAAGGGAGAAGTCAAATTAGTATGTATGGCAGCCAAAATATGGTCAGGAGGTATAACTGGAGTAGGTACCGACTCCTCCTTGGACAGAGGTGAAAATTGTCGAGAGAGGGCATCAGCCCTAACATTCTTACTACCAGGCAGGTAGGAGACCACAAAATTAAACCGAGACAATAATAGCGCCCATCTGGCCTGTCGGGGGCGACAAACGTTTTGCTTCAGAAAGATAAGTTAAATTCTTGTGGTCAGTAAGAATGAGCACTGGCACGCTAGTACCCTCGAGAAGATGCTTCCATTCCTTGAGTGCCAAAATTATAGCCAGTAATTCCCTGTCGCCAATTTCATAATTGCTCTCCACTGGAGACAATTTCTTAGAGAAGAAACCACACAGATGCAAGGAACCGTCAGGCGTAGGTCGTTGAGACAAGAGGGCACCTACTCCAGTCTCAGATGCATCGACCTCAAGAATGAAAGGCAGGACAGGGTTAGGATGAGCCAGAACTGGAGCGGCAGCAAAGGCAGTCTTAAGACTATCAAAGGCCTTTGCGTAATGTCAGGGTGCCAGGAATCAGACTGAGACGAGAAGTACAAAATTAATCACACCTTTATTAATGGCAAAAAACAATAAAACGTTCACAAGTCAAATAACAAGCCAGGAATCAAAAAACAGAGCTGGTAGTCAGACGAGCCGAGTCAGAAGCCAAAGCGAGTAGTCAGACAAGCCGGAAACAGGAACAAGGAAAACAGCAGAGTCAGGAACAAGCCAGGAATCAGGAACCAGGAGGGACATCAGATAGCCAGGTAATATACAGGAGCTCTCACAAACAGGTCTAAGACAATGCAAAGGCAAAGCATACTGAACAGAGGCCCTTTAAATAATAAGTGATGACATCACAATTCTGCGACTGCATCCTGTCTCACACGGATGATGCACACCAGGCTGGCCAAAAAAGGAAGTGCAGGAAATGAGCAGCATCCCCCACAATGCACCATAGTCTGCAAGAGAGGTGAGTAAAATGGCTGCCAGCAGCACATGGCAAACAAAACAGGTAAAAACCCTGACACCTATCAGCCAGTAAACATTAGCAGGAAGTGCCTATCAGTCAGTGAGCATTAGCAGGAAGTGCCTAGCAGCCAGTGAGCATTAGTAGGAAGTACCTATCAGCCAGTAAGCATTAGCAGGAAGTGCCTATCAGTAAGTGAGCATTAGCAGGAAGTGCCTATCAGCCAGTGAGCACTAGTAGGAAGTACCTATCAGCCAGTAAGCATTAGCAGGAAGTGCCTATCAGCCAGTGAGCACTAGTAGGAAGTACCTATCAGCCAGTAAGCATTAGCAGGAAGTGCCTATCAGTCAGTGAGCATTAGCAGGGAGTGCCTATCAGCCAGTGAGCATTAGTAGGAAGTATCAGCAAGTGAGCAATAGCAGGAAGTACCTATAAGCCAGTGAGCATTAGCAGGAAGTACCTATCAGCCAGTATGCATTAGTAGGGAGTGAATATCAGCCAATGAGCATTAGAATAAAGTGCCTATCAGCTAGTGGGAATTAGAAGGAAGTAACTATCAGCCGGTGAGCATTAGTAGGAAGTGTCTATCAGCTAATGAGCATTAGTACTAAATTTAAATCGGCTAATGAGTGTCTATCAGCTAATGAGCATTAGTACTAAATTCATATCGGCTAATGAGCATTTGTAGGAAGTGTCTATCAGCTAATGAGCATTAGTAGGAAGCACCTATCAGCCAGTGACCATTAGTAGGAAGTGAATATCAGCTAATGAGCATTAGAATAAAGTGCCTATCAGCTAGTGGGAATTAGTAGGAAGTAACTATCAGCCATTGAACATTAGTAGGAAGTGTCTATCAGCTAATGGGCATTAGTACTAAATTTATATTGGCTAATAAGCATTGGTAGGAAGTGTCTATCAGCTAATGAGCATTAGTAGGGAGCACCTATAAGCCAGTGAGCATTAGTAGGAAGTGACTATCAGCCAGTGAGCATTAGAAGAAAGGGCCTATCAGCTAGTGGGAATTAGTAGGAAGTACCTATCAGCCAGTAAGCATTAGCAGGAAGTGCCTATCAGTCAGTAAGCATTAGCAGGAAGTGCCTATCAGCCAGTGAGCATTAGTAGGAAGTGTCTATCAGCGAATGAGCATTAGTAGGAAGCACCTATTAGTTAAGGAGCATTAGTAGGAATTGTGGCAAACCTAGCCACTTCTGGACTATAACGTAAGAAAGGTTGTCTGTGACAGACCCTTCGGTCAGGACTGAAAGTGTTAACTTTATTTTCTAACCACAAGTGGCTGGCTCCAGCTACAATCTAATTAATGCTTAGCATTCTATTGTTTGATCACCCCCAGAGAGAAACGCCTAAGTGATAAGGAGAGTCAAGAGTGTCCTGTGGTTGAAGTGTTTAAGTAATATAATCCTATTGTATCATGTCAAGGGTGCTTCTCCCTTTTATCTAATGTACAACATTCTTTCCACCCCCATCTGGGAGGGGGGGTCAAAAACCTGTATAAATCTGTGTGCTGCCTTCAAATAAAGTGTTATTCTGTTTAAAACCTGAAAACTGGCTGGGTTGTGAACTGCTGATTCCCTATGCAGGACATTGTTCCCTGGTGTTAACCCTTGGTATCCGGTTGGTACCGTTACAATTGGTGGCAAGCGACGGAATGAACCTTATCGCCCAGAAGAGCAACTACACAAGCCAGTAACCTCAGGAAGAGGGGGATTACTACAATACTGACTAAGATGGAAGGAGTACCAGGGACCGAAGTGAATGGAGATGGATTATTCTAAGCTAAAGAGACAAACGTAAAAGGAACTGCTAGAAGCCAGGGGAAAGATAGGCAGCAGCAAACCCAAGGCTATATTAATTGCTGAGCTGATGGAGGGAGACAGAGCTCGCAGCGCTACGCCTCCAGCAGCCATGGAGGAGACCCTATACCAGAGGGAAATGAGGACCAGGCTGGAATTTTTACCCCAACCTGTACCACGGGATATGCTATCCGTGGTAATGGCAGATGTGCAGGAGTACGTGATGGCACACAGTCCGCGGAATGCATCCTCCCGAGCAGAATCCATTTTGGACGCACTCAGCAACCCAGTAAGACCCAAAATCCCATACCATGCATTTAAAATGTTTTGTGAGGAGAAGGATGAGATTGATGGGTATTTACAGGATTTTGAGAGACTGTGCGAGTTACATGATTTGGAGCAGTCCGTATGGGTGCCGGTGCTAGCAGGCAAGCTAGCCGGTAGGGCAGCGGAAGCGTATCGCGCTGTACCCAGGGAGGACAGCAAGGATTACGCTAAAGTGAAGAGAGCGATCTTGGAAAGATATGCCATTACCTCAGAGGCATACCAGCGCAAGTTTAGAGGCCTGCGCAAGCCAGAAAGAGATTCCCATGCAGAGTGGGCCCACAAGCTGGATCAAGCATCTCAGGGGTGGATACAGGCCAGCCAAGCTACCACCATGGAAGAATTGCGACAACTGATGCTGTTGGAGCAATTCTTTAACGGCTTGTCCCCAGAAGCCCAAGAATGGGTGAGAGATCGAAAACCCCTCACCTTAACCGAAGCAGCCAGATTAGCAGACCAGCATTTTGATGCCAGGAGGCACCATGGACTACAGCCTAACAATGGACGGGCTAATATACAATGCCACACCTGCAAGCAGTGGGGACATATGGCACGTGAGTGCACCCAAAATCGGAGCAGACAAGCTTGGAACCAGGTCAGACAGAACCTGGCCCCAAGGGCGGCTGCTCACCATTACCAAACGGAGCCAGCCGCTCATGAGGTGTTGAGCACCCAAGCCGAGGAACCCCTGGGAATTCTGCATGAGGTGATGTCGGTCCAGGGACTTCGGGATTCGGGAGCTACTTTAACCCTGATAGCTCCCCATTTGGTGCCGGATACAGCACCCACTGGCGGATCCGTGGCAGTACGAGGGGCAGGGGGAGCAGTATACCGATTGCCCACTGCTAGAGTGGAGTACAGACCCCCAGTCACCCCAGCAGCTGCCAGTTACCAACCCCCGGCGCACCGCTATACCACACGGCCTCCGGCCACGAACTACCCTCAGAGAGCCCGGTTCAATTCGCGGGGCTACTCACAACCTATTCGGTGCTTTGGATGTAAGCAACTAGGGCACAAAAGACCAGAGTGTCCCCTAAATGCAGCGAATCAAGCACAGTCCTGGAGAAGACCCGCTGGCGGAATCCCACATAATCCTCAGCCTGTGGCCCGCTACGTAGAGGCGCCAGAATGCTGGGGCAGCCTACATGAAGCAGACCCCGTGCAAGCTGCCCACCGGAATAACCGGCAACGGGTTAAAGTGAATGGGAAGGAGGTCAGTTGTCTACGGGATACTGGTGCTACCATGACCTTGCTTCAAGAGAACTTGGTGCCTGAGAAACAGCACACTGGAGACACTGTGGCTGTGAGGGTAGCAGGGGGCACTGTGTTCCGCCTACCTGTTGCCAGGGTACATTTGGATTGGGGAGTGGGCGCTAGACTTGTGAATGTGGGGGTCAAGAAGGACTTACCTGCTGATGTTCTCCTTGGAAATGACTTGGCCCCCCTTGTTTCTGCCTATGCTCCCATGGATCCCGCTAATGTTAACCCTGTGACTACCCAAGCCCAGTCCCTCCGGGAAGAGACGCTTCCATGTTTGGGGTGGGGGTAGTACTGAGCCAAGTTGGAGCAGATGGCGGAGAACACCCCGTAGCTTACTTGAGCCGAAAGTTGTTGCCCCGGACATCCCCAAGCCGATCCGTTGGGATCAGACTGTGTATGCCGGCTTGGTTCTGGGGGAGCATTGTGGCAAACCTAGCCACTTCTGGACTATAACGTAAGAAAGGTTGTCTGTGACAGACCCTTCGGTCAGGACTGAAAGTGTTAACTTTATTTTCTAACCACAAGTGGCTGGCTCCAGCTACAATCTAATTAATGCTTAGCATTCTATTGTTTGATCACCCCCAGAGAGAAACGCCTAAGTGATAAGGAGAGTCAAGAGTGTCCTGTGGTTGAAGTGTTTAAGTAATATAATCCTATTGTATCATGTCAAGGGCGCTTCTCCCTTTTATCTAATGTACAACATTCTTTCCACCCCCATCTGGGGGGGGGGGGGTCAAAAACCTGTATAAATCTGTGTGCTGCCTTCAAATAAAGTGTTATTCTGTTTAAAACCTGAAAACTGGCTGGGTTGTGAACTGCTGATTCCCTATGCAGGACATTGTTCCCTGGTGTTAACCCTTGGTATCCGGTTGGTACCGTTACAGGAATTACCTACTAGGAAGGGTGTATTAGTAGAAAGTACCTATCAGCCATTGAGCATTAGTAGGAAGCGCCTATAAGCCATTGAGCATTAGTAGGAAGTGTTTATCAGTGATTGAGCATTAGTAGAAATTTCCTACTAGCAAGTGAGCATTAGTATTAAGTACCAATCAGCCAATGAGCATTTGTTGGAAGTACCTATAAGTTAATGAGCATTAGTAGGAAGTACCTTTTAGCAAATGAGCATTAGCAAGAAGTACCTATTAGCTAATGAGTATTAGTAGGGAGTGCCTATCACTTAATGAGCATTAGTAGAATGTCCCTATCAGCCAGTGACCATTAGTTGGAAATACCTATTAGCTAATGAGCATTAGTAGGAAGTGTCTATCAGCTAATGATAATTAGTAAGAAATACCTATAAGCTAATTAGCATTAGTAGGAAGTACCTATCAGCTAATAAGCATTAGTAGTTAGTGTCTATCAGCCAGTTAGCATTAGTAGGAAGTATATATCAGCTAATGAGCATTAGTAAGAAGTGCCTATCAGCTAATGAGAATTAGTAGGAAGTACCTATCATCCAGTGTGCATTAGTAGGAAGTACCTATCAGCCAGTAAGCATTAGCAGGAAGTGCATATGAGTCAGTGAGCATTAGCAGGAAATGATAATCAGTCAGTGAGTGTTAGTAGGAAGTACCTATCAGCCAGTAAGTATTAGTAGGAAGTGTCTATCAGCGAATTAGCGTTAGGAAGTACCTATCAGTTAATGAGCATTAGTAGGAATTATTTACTAGCAAGTATGTATTTGTAGAAAGTACCTATCAGCCAGTGGGCATTAGTAGGAAGTGTCTTTTAGCTAATGAGCAATAGTAGGAAGTACCTATCGGCTATTGAGCATTACTAGGAAGTGTCTTTAAGCCAATGAGCATTAGTAGGAAGTCCCTATCAGCCAGTGAGCATTAGTAGGAAGTACCTATCAGCCAGTGAGCATTAGCAGGAAGTACCTATCAGCCAGTATGCATTAGTAGTAAGTGTCTATCAGCTAATGAGCATTAGTACTACATTTATATTGGCTAATGAGCATTGGTAGGAAGTGTCTATTAGCTAATGAGCATTAGTAGGAAGCACCTATCAGCCAGTGAGCATTAGTAGGACGTGACTATCAGCCAGGGAGCATTAGAAGAAAGTGCCTATCAGCTAGTGGGAATTAGTAGGAAGTAACTATCAGCCAATGAGCATTAGTAGGAAGTACCTATCAGCCAGTAAGCATTAGCAGGAAGTGCCTATCAGTCAGTGAGCATTAGCAGGAAGTGCCTATCAGCCAGTGACCATTAGTAGGAAGTATCAGCAAGTGAGCAATAGTAGGAAGTACCTATCAGCCAGTGAGCATTAGTAGGAAGTACCTATCAGTCAGTGAGCATTAGTAGGAAGTGTCTATCAGCCAATGAGCATTAGCAATAAATTCATATCGGCTAATGAGCATTGGTAGGAAGCACCTATCAGCCAGTGAGCATTAGAAGAAAGTGCCTATCAGCTAGTGGTAATTAGTAGGAAGTAACTATCAGCCAGTGAGCATTAGTAGGAAGTACCTATTGTCAGGGTGCCAGGAATCAGACTGAGACGAGAAGTGCAAAAATAATAACACCTTTATAAATGGCAAAAAATAATAAAAAGTCCACAAGTCAAATAACAAGCCAAGAATAAAAAATCAGAGCTTGTAGTCAGATGAGCTGAGTCAGGAGCCAAAGCGAGTACTCAGACGAGCCGGAATCAGGAACAAGGAAAACAGCAGAGTCAGGAACAAGCCAGGAATCAGGAACCAGGAGGGACGTCAGATAGCCAGGTAATATACAGGAGCTCTCACAAACAGGTTTGAGACAACGCAAAGGCAAAGCATACTGAACAGAGGCCCTTTAAATAATAAGTGATGACATCACAATTCTGAGACTGCATCCTGTCTCACATGGATGATGCACACCAGGCTGGCCATAAAAGGAAGTGAATAAAATGAGCAGCATCCCCCACAATGCACCATAGTCTGCAAGAGAGGTGAGTAAAATGGCTGCCAGCAGCACATGGCAAACAAAACAGGTAAAAACCCTGACAGTACCCTCCCCTCAACGACCCCTCCCCCGCGGGAGGACAAAAAACTTATTGGGGAAACGGGCATGGAAAGCACGGAGGAGGGCGTGAGCATGAACATCAGAGGAGGGAACCCATTCGGACCGTAGCCCCTCCAGTGAACCAAATACTGTATGCGGCCCCTGGACATAAGAGAGTCAATAATGCTGCTGACCTCATACTCCTCATGGTTGTCAACAAAGATAGGATGGGGATGAGGCAACCCAGTGGTAAACCGATTACAAACCAATGGTTTCAAGAGGGAGACATGAAAAACATTGGAGATGCGCATTGCAGGAGGAAGTTCAAGAGCGTAAGCCACAGTATTGACCCGTCAGAGTATTCGAAAAGGACCAACATAACGGGGAGCCAGTTTATTGGAAGGCACACAAAGGTTCAAGTTGCGGGAGGACAGCCAAACTCTCTCACCAACCTGATAGGAAGACGCGGGAAGATGCCTACTATCAGCCTGGAACTTTTGGCGCTGCATAGAACGATGAAGGCAATCCTGAATCTGCACCCACGTGGAACGGAGATGCCGGAGATGCTCCTCCAAAGCCGGAATACCCTGAGACATGAATGAATCGGGCAACAAGGATGGTTGAAACCCATAATTCACCATGAACGGGGATAACTTGGAGGAAGCATTAATAGCACTATTACGAGCAAACTCAGCCAAAGTAACAGTTCAGACCAATTATTGTGGTGATCTGAGATATAGCAATGGAGGAACTGTTCCAGAGCTTGATTAGACAGTTCTGCAGCCCCATTGGATTGAGGGTGATATGCCGAGGAGAAGGAAAGCTGGATCCCCATTTGAGCACAAAAGGAACGCCAAAATCTGGAGACAAACTGGCTACCCCGGTCCGACACTATCTCCTTGGGTAACCCATGTAAACGGAAGACCTCCCGGGCAAAAATTGAAGCAAGCTCCTGAGCTGTAGGCAACTTCTTCAAGGGAATGCAATGTGACATTTTTGAAAAACGGTCAACCACCATAAGGATAACAGTATTGCCATTGGAAACAGGGAGCTCGACAATGAAGTCCATGGAAAGATGTGTCCAAGGACGCTCACCATTAGCAATAGGTTGAAGAAGACCCACAGGAAGACGTCGAGGAGTCTTATTCTGTGCACAAACTGAGCAGGAGGCAACATACGCAGCAACATCAGAACGAAGACCTGGCCACCAGAATTGTCGAGTGACAGAACAAATCATTTGGTTCTTGCATGGGTGACCTGCGGCTTTAGGATAGTGGTAAGTGTGCAAAAGTTTAATTTGAAGATTCTCAGGAACAAAACACTTACCACTAGGTTTCTCAGGAGGTGCATTGGTTTGTGCAGCCAGGATCTCCTCCCCCAAGGGAGAAGTCAAATTAGTATGTATGGCAGCCAAAATATGGTCAGGAGGTATAACTGGAGTAGGTACCGACTCCTCCTTGGACAGAGGTGAAAATTGTCGAGAGAGGGCATCAGCCCTAACATTCTTACTACCAGGCAGGTAGGAGACCACAAAATTAAACCGAGACAATAATAGCGCCCATCTGGCCTGTCGGGGGCGACAAACGTTTTGCTTCAGAAAGATAAGTTAAATTCTTGTGGTCAGTAAGAATGAGCACTGGCACGCTAGTACCCTCGAGAAGATGCTTCCATTCCTTGAGTGCCAAAATTATAGCCAGTAATTCCCTGTCGCCAATTTCATAATTGCTCTCCACTGGAGACAATTTCTTAGAGAAGAAACCACACAGATGCAAGGAACCGTCAGGCGTAGGTCGTTGAGACAAGAGGGCACCTACTCCAGTCTCAGACGCATCGACCTCAAGAATGAAAGGCAGGACAGGGTTAGGATGAGCCAGAACTGGAGCGGCAGCAAAGGCAGTCTTAAGACTATCAAAGGCCTTTGCGTAATGTCAGGGTGCCAGGAATCAGACTGAGACGAGAAGTACAAAATTAATCACACCTTTATTAATGGCAAAAAACAATAAAACGTTCACAAGTCAAATAACAAGCCAGGAATAAAAAAACAGAGCTGGTAGTCAGACGAGCCGAGTCAGAAGCCAAAGCGAGTAGTCAGACAAGCCGGAAACAGGAACAAGGAAAACAGCAGAGTCAGGAACAAGCCAGGAATCAGGAACCAGGAGGGACATCAGATAGCCAGGTAATATACAGGAGCTCTCACAAACAGGTCTAAGACAATGCAAAGGCAAAGCATACTGAACAGAGGCCCTTTAAATAATAAGTGATGACATCACAATTCTGCGACTGCATCCTGTCTCACACGGATGATGCACACCAGGCTGGCCAAAAAAGGAAGTGCAGGAAATGAGCAGCATCCCCCACAATGCACCATAGTCTGCAAGAGAGGTGAGTAAAATGGCTGCCAGCAGCACATGGCAAACAAAACAGGTAAAAACCCTGACACCTATCAGCCAGTAAACATTAGCAGGAAGTGCCTATCAGTCAGTGAGCATTAGCAGGAAGTGCCTAGCAGCCAGTGAGCATTAGTAGGAAGTACCTATCAGCCAGTAAGCATTAGCAGGAAGTGCCTATCAGTAAGTGAGCATTAGCAGGAAGTGCCTATCAGCCAGTGAGCACTAGTAGGAAGTACCTATCAGCCAGTAAGCATTAGCAGGAAGTGCCTATCAGCCAGTGAGCACTAGTAGGAAGTACCTATCAGCCAGTAAGCATTAGCAGGAAGTGCCTATCAGTCAGTGAGCATTAGCAGGGAGTGCCTATCAGCCAGTGAGCATTAGTAGGAAGTATCAGCAAGTGAGCAATAGTAGGAAGTACCTATAAGCCAGTGAGCATTAGCAGGAAGTACCTATCAGCCAGTATGCATTAGTAGGAAGTGAATATCAGCCAATGAGCATTAGAATAAAGTGCCTATCAGCTAGTGGGAATTAGAAGGAAGTAACTATCAGCCGGTGAGCATTAGTAGGAAGTGTCTATCAGCTAATGAGCATTAGTACTAAATTTAAATCGGCTAATGAGTGTCTATCAGCTAATGAGCATTAGTACTAAATTCATATCGGCTAATGAGCATTTGTAGGAAGTGTCTATCAGCTAATGAGCATTAGTAGGAAGCACCTATCAGCCAGTGACCATTAGTAGGAAGTGAATATCAGCCAATGAGCATTAGAATAAAGTGCCTATCAGCTAGTGGGAATTAGTAGGAAGTAACTATCAGCCATTGAGCATTAGTAGGAAGTGTCTATCAGCTAATGAGCATTAGTACTAAATTTATATTGGCTAATAAGCATTGGTAGGAAGTGTCTATCAGCTAATGAGCATTAGTAGGGAGCACCTATAAGCCAGTGAGCATTAGTAGGAAGTGACTATCAGCCAGTGAGCATTAGAAGAAAGGGCCTATCAGCTAGTGGGAATTAGTAGGAAGTACCTATCAGCCAGTAAGCATTAGCAGGAAGTGCCTATCAGTCAGTAAGCATTAGTAGGAAGTGACTATCAGCCAGTGAGCATTAGAAGAAAGTGCCTATCAGCTAGTGGGAATTAGTAGGAAGTACCTATCAGCCAGTAAGCATTAGCAGGAAGTGCCTATCAGTCAGTGAGCATTAGCAGGAAGTGCCTATCAGCCAGTGAGCATTAGTAGGAAGTGTCTATCAGCGAATGAGCATTAGTAGGAAGCACCTATTAGTTAAGGAGCATTAGTAGGAATTACCTACTAGGAAGGGTGTATTAGTAGAAAGTACCTATCAGCCATTGAGCATTAGTAGGAAGCGCCTATAAGCCATTGAGCATTAGTAGGAAGTGTTTATCAGTGATTGAGCATTAGTAGAAATTTCCTACTAGCAAGTGAGCATTAGTATTAAGTACCAATCAGCCAATGAGCATTTGTTGGAAGTACCTATAAGTTAATGAGCATTAGTAGGAAGTACCTTTTAGCAAATGAGCATTAGCAGGAAGTACCTATTAGCTAATGAGTATTAGTAGGGAGTGCCTATCACTTAATGAGCATTAGTAGAATGTCCCTATCAGCCAGTGACCATTAGTTGGAAATACCTATTAGCTAATGAGCATTAGTAGGAAGTGTCTATCAGCTAATGATAATTAGTAAGAAATACCTATAAGCTAATTAGCATTAGTAGGAAGTACCTATCAGCTAATAAGCATTAGTAGTTAGTGTCTATCAGCCAGTTAGCATTAGTAGGAAGTATATATCAGCTAATGAGCATTAGTAGGGAGCACCTATAAGCCAGTGAGCATTAGTAGGAAGTGACTATCAGCCAGTGAGCATTAGAAGAAAGGGCCTATCAGCTAGTGGGAATTAGTAGGAAGTACCTATCAGCCAGTAAGCATTAGCAGGAAGTGCCTATCAGTCAGTAAGCATTAGTAGGAAGTGACTATCAGCCAGTGAGCATTAGTAAGAAGTGCCTATCAGCTAATGAGAATTAGTAGGAAGTACCTATCATCCAGTGTGCATTAGTAGGAAGTACCTATCAGCCAGTAAGCATTAGCAGGAAGTGCATATGAGTCAGTGAGCATTAGCAGGAAATGATAATCAGTCAGTGAGTGTTAGTAGGAAGTACCTATCAGCCAGTAAGTATTAGTAGGAAGTGTCTATCAGCGAATTAGCGTTAGGAAGTACCTATCAGTTAATGAGCATTAGTAGGAATTATTTACTAGCAAGTATGTATTTGTAGAAAGTACCTATCAGCCAGTGGGCATTAGTAGGAAGTTCCTATCAGCCAGTGAGCATTAGTAGGAATTACCTACTATCAAGTGAGCATTAGTATTAAATATCTAGAAGCCAGTGAGCATTAGTAGGAAGTACCTATCAGTTAATGAGCATTATTAGGAAGTACCTATTAACCAATGAGCATTAGTAGGAAGTATCTATTAGCAAATGAACATTAGTAGGAAGTACCTATGAATTAATGAGTACTGGTAGGAAGTGCCTATCAGTTAATGAGCATTAGTAGGAAGTGCCTATTAGCCAGAGACCATTAGTAGGAAGCACCTATCATCTAATGAGCAATAGTAGAAAGTGCTTATCAGATACTGAGCATTAGTAGGAAGTACCTATTAACCTGTCAGCTAGTGAGCATTAGCAGGAAGTACCTATCAGCCAGTGTGAAATAGTAGGAAGTACCTATAAGCCAATGAGCATTAGCAGGAAGTACCTAACAGCCAGTGAGCCGTAATAGGAAGTACCTATCAGACAGTTAGCATTAGTAGGAAGTGTCTATTAGCTAATAAGCAATAGTAGGAAGTACCTATCAGCTATTGAGCATTAGTAGGAAGTCCCTATCAGCCAGTGAGCATTAGCAGGAAGTACCTAACAGCCAGTGAGCATTAGTAGGAAGAACCTATCAGCCAGTTAGCATTAGTAGGAAGTGTCTATTAGCTAATGAGCAATAGTAGGAAGTACCTATCGGCTATTGAGCATTAGTAGGAAGTTCCTATCAGCCAGTGAGCATTAGTAAGAAGTGCCTATCAGCCAGTGAGCATTAGTAGGACGTTACTATCAGCTATTGAGCATTAGTAGGAAGTACCTATCAGCAAGTCAGCATTAGCAGGAAGTGCCTATCAGCCAGTAAACATAAGTAGGAAGTACCTATCATCTAATGAGCATTAGTAGGAAGTGCTTATCAGACACTGAGCTTAGTAGGAAGTACCTATCAACCTGTTAGCTAATGAGCATTAGCAGGAAGTACCTATCAGCCAGTGTGCAATAGTAGGAAGTATCTATAAGCCAATGAGCATTAGCATGAAGTACCTAACAGCCAGTGAGCATTAGTAGGAAGTACCTATCAGCCAGTTAGCATTAGTAGAAATTGTCTAATAGCTAATGAGCAATAGTAGGAAGTACCTATCAGCTATTGCACATTACTAGGAAGTGTCTTTAAGCCAATGAGCATTAATAGGAAGTCCCTATCAGCCAGTGAGTAGGAAGTAGTCTATCAGCCAGTGAGCATTAGTAGGAAGTTACTATTAGCTATTAAGCATTAGTAGGAAGTTACTATTAGCTATTGAGCATTAGTAGGAAGTTCCTATCTGCAAGTGAGCATTAGCAGGAAGTGCCTATCAGCCAGTGAACATTAGTAGGAAGTACCAATAAGCCAGTGAGCATTAGTAGGAAGTCCCAATCAGCCAGTGAGCATTAGTAGGAAGTGCCTAGCAGTTAATAAGCATTAGTAGGAATTACCTACTAGCAATTGAGCATTAGTAGGATGTACCTATCAGTTAGTGAGTATTAGTAGGAAGTACCTATCAGCCAGCGAGTATTAGTTGGAAGTACCTATTAGCCAATGAGCATTAGTAGAAAATACTTACTAGCAGGTGAGCATTAGTATTTAGTACCTATCAGCCAGTGAGTATTAATAGGAATTGCCTATCAGCCAATGAGCATTAGTAGGAAGTACCTATCAGACAGTGAGCATTAGTAGGAAGTGCCTATCAGATTCAAGTTCAATCCAATTGGCTGATCCAATCAGCCAATCGGATTGAACTTGAATCTTTTTGGCTGATTCAATCAGCCAATCAGATTTTTCCTACCTTAATTCCGATTGGCTGATAGAATCCTATCAGCCAATCGGAATTCGAGGGACGCCATCTTGGATGACGTCATTTAAAGGAACCTTCATTTGGACTTAGGACGTCGTTAGAAGAGGATGGATCCGCGTCGGCTGCTTCAAGATGGTCTGGATGAAGATAGAAGATGCCGTCTGGATGAAGATGTCTACCGGTCCGGATGCCCTCTTCTTGCCGGATAGGATGAAGACTTCGGACCCTCTTCTGGACCTCTTCTTGCCGGATAGGATGAAGACTTCGGACCCTCTACTGGACGTCTTCTTGCCGGATAGGATGAAGACTTCGGACCCTCTTCTGGACGGATCGGTGATACCCGTCGTGGTGAAAATAAGGTAGGAAGATCTTCAGGGGCTTAGTGTTAGGTTTTTTAAGGGGGGTTTGGGTTAGATTAGGGGTATGTGGGTGGTGGGTTGTAATGTTGGGGGAGGGGTATTGTATGTTTATTTAAATGCAAAAGAGCTGTTTTCTTTGGGGCATGCCCCGCAAAAGGCCCTTTTAAGGGTTGGTAAGATAAAAGAGCTGTTAAATTATTATTTTAAATAAGGGTAGGGCATTTTTTTTATTTTGGGGGGCTTTGTTATTTTTTTAGGGGGCTTAGAGTAGGTGTAATTAGTTTAAAATTCTTGTAATCTTTTTTTTATTTTTTGTAATTTAGTGTTTGTTTTTTTATGAAATTTAGTTTAGTTGATTTAATTGTAGATAATTGTAGATAGTTTATTTAATTAATTTATTGATAGTGTAGTGTTAGGTTTAATTATAACTTAGGTTAGGATTTATTTTACAGGTAATTTTGTAATTATTTTAACTAGGTAACTATTTAATAGCTATTGTACCTGGTTAAAATAAATACAAAGTTGCCAGTAAAATAAATATTAATCCTAAAATAGCTACAATATAATTATTATTTATATTGTAGCTATATTAGGGTTTATTTTACAGGTAAGTATTTAGCTTTAAATAGGATTAATTTATTTAATAAGAATTATTTTATTTCGTTAGAATAAAATTATATTTAACTTAGGGGGGTGTTAGTGTTAGACTTAGCTTTAGGGGTTAATACATTTATTAGAGTAGCGGCGAGGTCCGGTCGGCAGATTAGGGGTTAATACTTGAAGTTAGGTGTCGGTGATGTTAGGGAGGGCAGATTAGGGGTTAATACTATTTATTATAGGGTTTTTGAGGCGGGAGTGAGGCGGATTAGGGGTTAATACATTTATTATAGTAGCGGTGAGGTCCGGTCGGCAGATTAGGGGTTAATAATTGTAGGTAGGTAGCGGCGACGTTGGGGGGGCAGATTAGGAGAGAAATCTCAATGTATCCTTCCTGGTAAAATATTTTATAAATAAATAAATGTAGGGGTCTGCGATGTTAGGGGCAGCAGATTAGAGGTACATAGGGATAATGTAGGTGGCGGCGGTGTGCGTTCGGCAGATTAGGGGTTAAAAATTTTTAATAGAGTGGCGGCGATGTGGGGGGGCCTTGGTTTAGGGGTACATAGGTAGTTTATGGGTGTTAGTGTACTTTAGAGCACAGTAGTTAAGAGCTTTATGAACCGGCGTTAGCCCAGAAAGCTCTTAACTCCTGGCTTTTTTCTGCGGCTGGAGTCTTGTCGGTAGAGTTCTAACGCTCACTTCAGCCAAGAATCTAAATACCGGCGTTAGAAAGATCCCATTGAAAAGATAGGATACGCAATTGACGTAAGGGGATCTGCGGTATGGAAAAGTCGCGGCTAGAAAGTGAGCGTTAGACCCTTTCCTGACTGACTCTAAATTCCAGCGGACCCCCTAACGCTGGTTTGGACGGCTAACGCAGAACTCTAAATCTAGGCGGTAGGAAGTACCTATCAGCCAATGAGCATTAGTAGGAAGTGCCTATCAGCCAGTGAGCATTAGAAGGAAGTACCTATCAGCCAGTGAGCATTAGTAGGAAGTAACTAATCAGCCAATGAGCATTAGTAGGAAGTACCTATCAGCCAGTGAGCATTAGTAAAACGTACCTATCAGTCAGTGGCCATTAGTAGGAAGTGCATACCAGTCAATGAGAATTAGTAGGAAGTACCTATCAGCCAGTGAACATTAGTTGGAAGTATCACCCAGTGAGCATTAGTAGGAAATACCTATCAGCCAGTGAACACCAGTAGGAAGTGCCTATCAGTCAATGAGCATTAGTTGGAAGTGTGTATCAGCTAATGAGCATTAGTTGGAAGTGAGTATTAGCTAATGAGCATTAGTTGGAAGTGAGTATTAGCTAATGAGCATTAGTAGGAAGTGCCTATCAGCCAATGAGCAATATTAGGAAGAGAGAGGGAGATGGAAGAGAGAGAGATTTTGATTAGAATGCAGCAAAGGATTCTGGGTAAGATATGCAAATTATCCTTTGTTGCATTGGAAACAATGTAATTTAGAGGTTTTCTGTGAGGAAAAACAAGCCTTCTGGCATGTCTAGATTTGTTAATGAACTATACTATGAGTTGTTTTCTCTATATTTTGGGCGTAGTGGAGGATTATTGTGTTTTATTTATTTTTATATATATATATATATATATATATATATATATATATATATATATATATATATATATATATATATATATATATATATATATATATATATATATATATATATAAGACCTGTGAGTGCAATCTTTGCTTTTTGTTATATATATATATCAATCACGCTAAACAGGATTACAGTGAATCAGTGATACTAGTGATATAAGTACAAATATTAGCTTTCTGATATCATTTAAAAGGTTATGAAGCAGAACTAGAATTTTAGGACACATGGCTCCCTGTCAACTGGAATTTTTCTTGTTGTCCTACACAACATAGTGTCACATTGTATACATTTACAGATTAAATTTTAAAATCTATGTCATGTAGACAACTTAGTCATGTTTACAATTTAGATTGTAAATTACATTTTAATTAAATACTATTGAATTAGTGCTAATTACTTTACATAATTAATGCTATTTAATTCATACAATAATTCATCAAGCCAAAGTAGCTTCAACAAAACCAATTAAATACATTTGTCACATAAAGATGTATGAATATCTGTAATTTTGAGCCCCGACCTTACATGTTAGTATGCAGACATTTAAGTGATCTCTGATCACTTTACAGATGAGTCTAAATTAGTTGAAGGCACAAGGCAAAGGCAGCATTTAGGTCCAAGAGGGATTCAGACAGTCTCAGGTTAGTGGGTTACTAGTAGTGTGTTGTACAGTGTGTTAATCTACTGTCTTCTGTCTACCAGCTCCTTACCTGATCGCTGAGGCTGATGACAAGTGAAGTTGTCGTTGTTGATCCAGTCTCCAGGGGCTGAGGCCTGAGGTCTGACTGCTGTGTCAACTAGTCAAGTGCGACTGTGAGTGCCTGCATGTGATGTGCCTGGCCAGTAAAGTTCCACGCAGCAGCGTCTCAGGCGAGGGTGTGTGGGTGGATGGAGCGGAGTGACGTCATCATCGGCACAACCATGCCAGGCTTAATTTTTATTTTTGCTATGTCGGTAGGGCCCCGGGCCCCTGATCCCAGCACTTCCTACTAATGGCCGCTGGCTGATAGGCACTTCCTTCTATCAGCCAGTGAGCATTTGTAGGGAGTGCCTATCAGTCAGTGAGCATTAGTAGGAAGTGCCTATCAGCCTGTGAGCATAAGTAGAAAGTGCCTATCAGCCAGTGAGCATTAGTAGGAAGTGCCTGTCAGCCAATGAGCACTAGCAGTATGTGCCTATCAGCCAGTGAGTATTAGTAGGAAGTGCCTATCAGCCAGTGAGCATTAGTAGGAAGTACCTATCAGCCAGTGAGCATTAGTAGGAAGTGCCTATCAGTCAATGAGCATTAGTAGAAAATACCTATCACCCAGTGAGCATTAGTAGGAAGTACCTATCAGTCAATGAGCATTAGTATGAAGTGTCTATCAGCCAGTGAGCATTAGTAGGAAGTGCCTATCAGTCAATGAGCAATAGCAGGAAGTGCCTATCAGTCAGTGAGCATTAGTAGGAAGTACCTATCAGCCAGTGAGCATTAGTAGGAAGTGTCTATCAGCCAATGAGCATTAGTAGGAAGTGCCTATCAGCTAATGAGCAATAGCAGGAAGTGCCTATCAGCCAGTGAGCATTAGTAGGAAGTCCCTATCAGCCAGTGAGCATTAGTAGGATGTGTCTATCAGCCAGGGAGCATTAGTAGGAAGTACCTATCAGCCAGTGAGCATTAGTAGGAAGTGCCTATCAGTCAGTGAGCATTAGCAGGAAGTGCTTATCAGCCAGTGAGCATTAGTAGAAAGTGCCTTTCAGTCAGTGAGCATTAGTAGGAAGTGCCTATCAGTCAATGAGCATTAGTAGGAATTACCTGCTAGCAAGTGAACATTAGTATTAAGTACCTAGGCTATCAGCCAGTGAGCATTAGTAGGAAGTTTGTGTCAGCCAGTGAGCATTAGTAGGAAGTGCCTATCAGCTAGTGAGCATTAGTAGGAAGTGCCTATCAGCCAGTGAGCATTAGCAGGAAGTGCCTGTCAGTTAGTGAGCATTAGTAGGAAGTGCCTATCAGCCAGTGAGCATTAGTAGGAAGTGCGTATTAGCAAGTGAGCATTAGTAGGGAGCGCCTATCAGCCAGTGAGCATTAGCAGGAAGTGCCTATCAGTTAGTGAGCATTAGCAGGAAGTGCCTATCAGTCAGTGAGCATTAGCAGGAAGTGCCTATCAGTCAGTGAGCATTAGCAGGAAGTGCCTATCAGTCAGTGAGCATTAGAAGGAAGTACTAAGACTTAACAGCATTATACTGACAGATTTGAAGCTGAATGGAAAATTATTCCCTGCAACATCTTTAGACTGCGCAGTGGAGAAAGTATTTCAGTTTACAAGATCTTGCAATCTTTTTGTTTAGTATAAAATGTTTTACGCCCCTCTATTTAAAAATAAAGGATAATGAAATTATTCAGGGCAGGTTTGGCTGCTAAACCACTCTTGACAGTGCTAGAATCTCTGAGTGACCCTTTTACCATTTAGCAAGTTCTGGTTTGTAAGACTGGGCAGTGAGGGCATTAATGGCCATTGTATGCAACGTTAGATTGCTCTGGTTCCAGCCTATGGTCTTGAAGGTTAGTCCTTTAGTTGTACAGGAATAGCTATAATATTTTATGGCACAGTACAGCAATAATTATAATAATACTAATAAAAACAATAATAATTATTATTATTATAGACATGTGCAAGGGCAAAGAAAAAATGTAGTCCAAAATTTGTTTTGGACGTTCGGTTCAACTGAATTTCATCCATGCAGGCATTTAGTTAGGATGAATATTTGTTTTGGATTTGTTACTGATATTTCCAATGGGAACAGCTAATACAGACAATTAATATTAACAAATTAATATTAACAAAAATCTTTCATTATATGATTCAAGCAATAAAAAGAACCTTACCTTTAATGTTAAAGGGACAGTCTACACCATATTTATTTTTTATTGTTTTAAAAGATAGATAATCCCTTTATTACCCATTCCCCAGTTTTGCATACCAACACAGTTATATTAATACATTTTTTATCTCTGTGATTACCTTGTATCTGAGCCTCTGCAAACTGCCCCCTTATTTCAGTTCTTTTGACAGAATTGCATTTTAGCCAATCAGTGCTGACTCCTAGGTAACTCCATGTGCGTGAGCACAGTGTTATCTTTATGACACACGTGAACTAACACCCTCTAGTGGTGAAAAACTGTCAAAGTGCATTTAGATAAGAGGTGGCCTTCAAGGTCTAAGAAACCTTTTCGGTTTAGCTTTCAACTAAGAATACCAAGAGAATAAAGCAAACTTGGTGATAAAAGTAAATTGGAAAATAGTTTGAAATGACATGCCCTATCTGAATCTTGAAAGTTTATTTTGGACTAGACAGTCCCTTTAAAAGAAAATGCTACCTCTGTATGACTAAAATCCAGCATTTAGTGTCTGACCAGTAGTGATGGGCGAATGTGGTGAAAGTGCAATTTACTTGGGAGAACAAATTTTTGGAGAATCGAATGTTGATAAGAACGAAAATCCATTAAAATTTAGTAATCAAATATTATATCCGGTTTTGGAATGTAATTTTTATTTATTAATTTTCATAATTAGATCGAATATCCACATTCGAAATTTCAAATGTAACATTTGATTTCATAAATACTATTCAGAAGTTCAGTAGTTCATCTGGTTGGGAATTTAGTTGATTTATACAAAATGGATACAAATATATAGATTCAAATGTTTCTATTTCGATATAATTAGAATATTACATTTAAAGTAAAGGTTTACTTACAGAACAGAGCCCTGCATTTGTTAACATTGATATAACACAATCACTAAGTTATTTTCTCTATTACATCTCTAGTTTAAAAAATATATATCTTTATAAATCCCTACCGTTTTGCTTGTTACTCCTCCCAACCCCTATTTCCTGGTTTTTAGCTTAGTGACGTATAGAGTGGTCCCACCCGCTTATTGTTATTATTATTGTTATTATTAATACAGATAATCAATGTGGAGGTATTAATGGGGCATTAAAGGCAATGTATTATTTATGAATCAAGTTGTATTCACTACAAAAGGTCAATAGTGACTGTGTGTGTGTTTTGCATTTGATTGGGTGATGCTAAGCAATATGAATACTAATTGTATATGGGCATAATACGTATACTGGTATGTTTGCACAGTTATGTTTTTAAACTTTAATGTTAAATAAAATTAAACTGTATTTTTTCCTTTTTTTTTAATAAATGTTTGAGAAGATCTCTTTTCTTATATGGTGAAATTTTCATCTAAAATTAATAAGAAAACTGGGAGAAATGAATGTCCATAAGAAGTAGCATCTTATCTTGGGATTTTACCAGTTTTGTGGCCATTTCAGAGTGCTCTGCACATGCACAAGATAATAGCATTATTACAAATACTTGTGAACATATAGAAAAGGCCAGTCTCGCAGTTTATCACCAGCTTTTGTTTGTTGAATTTGATGTGTCCACTTTGTTGTTGAAATAAAATGCATAGGTGAGGCGGATTGTGATCACTGAATTGCTGATATCCTTGCACCATATGGGTGACTTTACTGAACTTCTTCCAATACAGAAATGGTGTTATTATTTGCATTGATTGTGATCACTTCAAACTTGAAAAACGCGTATCGGATGCCGACATACAATTGATAAACCAATCAGAAAGATTAGAATTGACCCCAATGTTAGATAAGTATGTATTGTTTTGCAGGCCTTGGATACAAGCCTTGAAAAGCCTCTTTAATTGTGTTTATCTTACTTCCTTTGTGGTAGCCAATTAGAGACAGATATAAACAAGCTCCTATGCATAACAACCAATCACTGTACAGTATGTAGAAGGGTCAGGATTTTGCATTCCACAGAATGCACCACAACCTCTCAGAGGGAGAGGGGGAGTGGAAACACCACAATATTCACAGTCAAAGGGGTATGAAACACAATTATGTTTTTCATGCAATATAGAACATGCAATTTTAAATAATTTTCTAACGTACTTCTATTATTAAATTTTCTTCGCTCTCTTGGTATCTTTTGTTGAATACCATGTGAACAAAGCAAATTTGATAATAGAAGTAAATTTAAAACTTTTTTTAAAAATGTTTTGGGTTTCATATTCCTTTAAGCACAATAAATAATAAAAGCACATTGCTAAGCTATTTTTAAATTATGCATAATTATAAAGGGGATGAAGTTAGAGCGCACTGACAGGAAGAGCTGAAGTGTAATTTATCCTAATGTGCTTAAAAGTTGACTTAGTTTTAATGATAGCCTTAATTAAAAGAGAAAGGGCTCTTCAATGCCCACTGAAGGCGGTTTCTTTAATCGTGTTTGCGGCGACTTATGTCTTCTTTACAAATGCCATCACATTGTCTATAGAGGAAAGATGAGAGTTATACAATTTGTTATTGTTTTCTCTAAAATAAAAAGTGCCTTCAAACCAAATTCAGTGCAGACCGCGGTTCTGTGTGCGTTATAGAAGTGATTCTATTATAATGATCTCAAACAGATGCAATGGCCTCAGGCACTGCGCACATCTTCCCCACTTAGCTCTGGATCCCCTCTTTAGCCCAGGAAGTGGCCGATGTGTTTACATTTGTAGGAATCTGGGGTTAAAATAAATAAATTAGAGAAAGTGATTGTGGCACAGATAACGTTTCATATGGAATTATTACGTTTTCAGATACCTCTTGTTGGTTTCAATAAAGCTTTGTTTATTCAAATGGAAGCAAATATTTTACCTTGACCTCAAGTAATTAAAAGATGACTAGTTTAAAACTTGTGTCTGATACTCTCTTGTCAAACTAACATTCATGAATAAAGGAACATTAAACTTAACATGTGTGTGTGTGTGTGTAAGTATGTGCTTGTCTGTATATGTGTGTGTGTGTGTGTGTAAGTATGTGCTTGTGTGTATATGTGTGTGTGTCTGTGTGTTTATTTATATATTGTATATGTGTGTGTCTGTGCATTTATGTATATATTGTATATGTGTGTGTGTGCAAGTATGTGCTTGTGTGTTTATGTGTGTGTCTGTGCGTTTATGTATATATTGTATATGTGTGTGTCTGTGCATTTATGTATATATTGTATATGTGTGTGTGTAAGTATTTGCTTCTGTGTATATGTGTGTCTGTGTGTTTATGTATATATTGTATATGTGTGTGTCTGTGCATTTATGTATATATTGTATATGTGTGTGTGTGTGTGTGTGCAAGTATGTGCTTGTGTGTATATGTGTGTGTGTCTTTGCGTTTATGTATATATTGTATATGTGTGTGTCTGTGCATTTATGTATATATTGTATATGTGTGTGTGTGCAAGTTTGTGCTTGTGTGTATATGTGTGTGTGTCTGTGTGTTTTATGTATATTCTGTATGTGTGTGTCTGTGCGTTTATGTATATATTGTGTGTGTGTGTGTGTGTGCAAGTATGTGCTTGTGTGTATATGTGTGTGTGTCTGTGCATTTATGTATATATTGTATATATGTGTGTGTGCAAGTTTGTGCTTGTGTGTATATGTGTGTGTGCCTGTGTGTTTTATGTATATTCTGTATATGTGTGTGTCTGTGCGTTTATGTATATATATTGTGTGTGTGTGTGTGCAAGTATGTGCTTGTGTGTATATGTGTGCGTGTCTGTTCGTTTATGTATATACTGTATATGTGTGTGTATGTGTGTGTACAAGTATGTGCTTGTGTGTATGTGTGTGTGTGTCTGTGCAATTATGTATATACTGTATGTGCTTGTGTGTATATGTGTGTGTATGTGTGTGTACAAGTATGTGCTTGTGTGTATATGTGTGTGTGTCTGTGCAATTATGTATATACTGTATATATGTGTGTGTGCAAGTATGTGCTTGTGTGTATATGTGTGTGTGTGTGTGCTTTTATGTATATACTGTATATATGTGTGTGTGTGCTTGTGTGTATATGTGTGTGTGCCTGTGAGTTTATATATATATACTGTGTGTGTGTGCAAGTATGTGCTTGTGTGTATGTGTTTGTGTCTCTGCGTTTATGTATATACTATATATGTGTGTGTGTGTGTGTGCAAGTATGTGCTTGTGTGTCTGTGCGTTTATGTATATACTGTATATGTGTGTGTTTGTGTGTGCGTTTATGTATATATTGTATATGTGTGTGTGTATGTGTGTGTGCAAGTATGTGCTTGTGTGTATATGTGTGTGCGTTTATGTATATACTGTACATGTGTGTGAGTGTATGTGTGTGTACAAGTATGTACTTGTGTGTATGTGTGTGTGTGTGTTTATGCTTTTATGTATATACTGTATATGTGTGTGTGTGTGCAAGTATGTGCTTGTGTGTATATGTGTGTGTGTCTGTGCATTTATGTATATACTGTATATGTGTGTGTGCGTTTATGTATATATTGTATATGTGTGTGTTCAAGTATGTGCGTGTGTGTATATGTGTGTGTGTCTGTGCGTTTATGTATATATTGTATATGTGTGTGTCTGTGCGTTTATGTATATATTGTATATGTGTGTGTGTATATGTTTGTGTGCAAGTATGTGCTTGTGTGTATATGTGTGTGTCCCTGTGCATTTATGTATATACTGTATATGTGTGTGTCTGTGCATTTATGTATATATTGTATATGTGTGTATATGTGTCTGTGCAAGTATGTGCTTGTGTGTATATGTGTGTGTATGTATATTCTGTATGTGTGTGTGTCTGTGCGTTTATGTATATATTGTATGTGTGTGTGCAAGTATGTGCTTGTGTGTATATGTGTGTGTGTCTGTGCATTTATGTATATACTGTATATGTGTGTGTGCGTTTATGTATATATTGTATATGTGTGTGTTCAAGTATGTGCGTGTGTGCATATGTGTGTGTGTCTGTGCGTTTATGTATATATTGCATATGTGTGTGTCTGTGCGTTTATGTATATATTGTATATGTGTGTGCCTGTGCGTTTATGTATATATTGTATATGTGTGTGTGTATATGTGTGTGTGCAAGTATGTGCTTGTGTGTATATGTGTGTGTGTCTGTGCGTTTATGCATATTCTTTATATGTGTGTGTATGTGTCTGTGCGTTTATGTATATATTGTATATGTGTGTGTGTTTGTGCGTTTATGTATATACTGTATATGTGTGTGTCTGTGCATTTATGTATATATTGTATATGTGTGTGTGCAAGTATGTGCTTGTGTGTATATCTGTGTGTGTCTGTGTGTTTATGTATATTCTGTATATGTGTGTGTCTGTGCGTTTATGTATATATTGTATGTGTGTGTGTGTGTGCGTGTGTGTGTGTGCGAGTATGTGCTTGTGTGTATATGTGTGTGTGTCTTTGCGTTTATGTATATATTGTATATGTGTGTGTGCAAGTATGTGCTTGTGTGCATATGTGTGCGTGTCTGTGCGTTTATGTATATACTGTATATGTGTGCGTATGTGTGTGTACAAGTATGTGCTTGTGTGTATATGTGTGTGTGTCTGTGCGATTATGTATATACTGTATATATGTGTGTATGTGTGTGTGCAAGTATGTGCTTGTGTGTATGTGTGTTTTTATGTATATACTGTATATGTGTGTGTGTATGTGTCTCTGCGTTTATGTATTTACTATATATGTGTGTGTGTGTGCGTTTATGTATATACTGTATATGTGTGTGTGTGTGTGTGTGTGCAAGTATGTGCTTGTGTGTATGTGTCTCTGCGTTTATGTATATACTATATATGTGTGTGTGTGTGCGTTTATGTATATACTGTATATGTGTGTGTGTGTGTGTGTGCAAGTATGTGCTTGTGTGTATGTGTGTGTGTGTCTCTGCGTTTATGTATATACTATATATGTGTATGTGTGTGTGCAAGTATGTGCCTTGTGTGTATATGTGTGTGTGTGTCTGTGCGTTTATGTATATACTGTATATGTGTGCGTTTATGTATATATTGTATATGTGTGTGTGTATGTGTGTGTGCAAGTATGTGCTTGTGTGTATATGTGTGCTTTTATGTATATACTGTATATGTGTGTGTGTGTGCAAGTATGTGCTTGTGTGTGTATATGTGTGTGTGTGCAAGTATGTGCTTGTGTGTATGTGTCTCTGCGTTTATGTATATACTATATATGTGTGTGTGTGTGTATGTGCGTTTATGTATATACTGTATATGTGTGTGTGTGTGTGCAAGTATGTGCTTGTGTGTATATGTGTGTGTGTGTCTGTGCATTTATGTATATACTGTATATGTGTGTGTGTGCGTTTATGTATATATTGTATATGTGTGTGTATGTGTGTGTGCAAGTATGTGCTTGTGTGTATATGTGTGTGTGTGTTTATGCTTTTATGTATATACTGTATATGTGTGTGTGCAAGTAGGTGCTTGTGTGTATATGTCTGTGTGCAATTATGTGCTTGCTTGTGTGTATATGTGTGTGCGTTTATGTAAGTGTGCGAGTGTGTGTATGTGTGTGTACAAGTATGTGCTTGTGTGTATATGTGTGTGTCTCTTCTTTTATGTTTATACTGTATATCTGTGTGAGTGTATATGTGTGTACAAGTATGTGCTTATGTGTGTGTCTGTGCTTTTATGTATATACTGTATATGTGTGTGAGTGTGTGTATGTGTGTGTGCAAGTATGTGCTTGTGTGTATGTCTCTGCGTTTATATATATACTATATATGTGTATGTGTGTGTGCAAGTATGTGCTTGTGTGCATATGTGTGTGTGTGTGTGCATGTGTGTGTACAAGTATGTGCTTATGTGTGTGTCTGTGCTTTAATGTATATACTGTATATGTGTGTGAGTGTGTGTATGTGTGTGTGCAAGTATGTGCTTGTGTGTATGTGTGTGTGTGTCTCTGTGTTTATATATATACTATATATGTGTATGTGTGTGTGCAAGTATGTGCTTGTGTGTATATGTGTGTGTGTGTCTGTGCGTTTATGTATATACTGTATATGTGTGTGTGTGTGTGTGTGTGTTTATGTATATATTGTATATGTGTGTGTGTGTATGTGTGTGTGCAAGTATGTGCTTATGTGTGTGTCTGTGCTTTAATGTATATACTGTATATGTGTGTGAGTGTGTGTATGTGTGTGTGCAAGTATGTGCTTGTGTTTATGTGTGTGTGTGTCTCTGTGTTTATATATATATATACTATATATGTGTATGTGTGTGTGCAAGTATGTGCTTGTGTGTATATGTGTGTGTGTGTCTGTGCGTTTATGTATATACTGTATATGTGTGTGTGTGTGTGTGTGCGTTTATGTATATATTGTATATGTGTGTGTGTATGTGTGTGTGCAAGTATGTGCTTGTGTGCATATGTGTGCGTGTCTGTGCGTTTATGTATATACTGTATATGTGTGCGTATGTGTGTGTACAAGTATGTGCTTGTGTGTATATGTGTGTGTGTCTGTGCGATTATGTATATACTGTATATATGTGTGTATTTGTGTGTGCAAGTATGTGCTTGTGTGTATGTGTGTTTTTATGTATATACTGTATATGTGTGTGTGTATGTGTCTCTGCGTTTATGTATTTACTATATATGTGTGTGTGTGTGCGTTTATGTATATACTGTATATGTGTGTGTGTGTGTGTGTGCAAGTATGTGCTTGTGTGTATGTGTCTCTGCGTTTATGTATATACTATATATGTGTGTGTGTGTGCGTTTATGTATATACTGTATATGTGTGTGTGTGTGTGTGTGTGTGCAAGTATGTGCTTGTGTGTATGTGTGTGTGTGTCTCTGCGTTTATGTATATACTATATATGTGTATGTGTGTGTGCAAGTATGTGCCTTGTGTGTATATGTGTGTGTGTGTCTGTGCGTTTATGTATATACTGTATATGTGTGCGTTTATGTATATATTGTATATGTGTGTGTGTATGTGTGTGTGCAAGTATGTGCTTGTGTGTATATGTGTGCTTTTATGTATATACTGTATATGTGTGTGTGTGTGCAAGTATGTGCTTGTGTGTGTATATGTGTGTGTGTGCAAGTATGTGCTTGTGTGTATGTGTCTCTGCGTTTATGTATATACTATATATGTGTGTGTGTGTATGTGCGTTTATGTATATACTGTATATGTGTGTGTGTGTGTGTGTGCAAGTATGTGCTTGTGTGTATATGTGTGTCTGTGCATTTATGTATATACTGTATATGTGTGTGTGTGCGTTTATGTATATATTGTATATGTGTGTGTATGTGTGTGTGCAAGTATGTGCTTGTGTGTATATGTGTGTGTGTGTTTATGCTTTTATGTATATACTGTATATGTGTGTGTGCAAGTAGGTGCTTGTGTGTATATGTCTGTGTGCAATTATGTGCTTGCTTGTGTGTATATGTGTGTGCGTTTATGTAAGTGTGTGAGTGTGTGTATGTGTGTGTACAAGTATGTGCTTATGTGTGTGTCTATGCTTTTATGTATATACCGTACATGTGTGTGAGTGTGTGTATGTGTGTGTACAAGTATGTGCTTGTGTGTATATGTGTGTGTCTCTTCTTTTATGTTTATACTGTATATCTGTGTGAGTGTATATGTGTGTACAAGTATGTGCTTATGTGTGTGTCTGTGCTTTTATGTATATACTGTATATGTGTGTGAGTGTGTGTATGTGTGTGTGCAAGTATGTGCTTGTGTGTATGTGTGTGTGTGTGTGTCTCTGCGTTTATATATATACTATATATGTGTATGTGTGTGTGCAAGTATGTGCTTGTGTGTATATGTGTGTGTGTGTGTGCATGTGTGTGTACAAGTATGTGCTTATGTGTGTGTCTGTGCTTTAATGTATATACTGTATATGTGTGTGAGTGTGTGTATGTGTGTGTGCAAGTATGTGCTTGTGTGTATGTGTGTGTGTGTCTCTGTGTTTATATATATACTATATATGTGTATGTGTGTGTGCAAGTATGTGCTTGTGTGTATATGTGTGTGTGTGTCTGTGCGTTTATGTATATACTGTATATGTGTGTGTGTGTGTGTTTATGTATATATTGTATACTAGTCCTAAAGCCCGTTGACACGGGCCGTGTTATTCCCATTCTTATTCCCATTCTCTCTCCCATTCCCATTCTCTCTCCCATTCTCTCTCTCCCATTCTCTCTCATTCTCTCTCTCTCATTCTCTCTCTCCCATTCTCTCTCCCTCTCTCCCATTCTCTCTCCCTCTCTCCCATTCTCTCTCCCTCTCTCCCATTCTCTCTCCCATTCTCTCTCTCCCATTCTCTCTCTCCCATTCTCTCTCTCCCATTCTCTCTCTCCCATTCTCTCTCTCCCTCTCTCTCTCTCTCCCATTCTCTCTCTCCCATTCTCTCTCTCTCTCTCTCCCTCTCTCTCATTCTCTCTCCCTCTCTCCCATTCTCTCTCCCTCTCTCCCATTCTCTCTCCCATTCTCTCTCTCCCATTCTCTCTCTCCCATTCTCTCTCTCCCATTCTCTCTCCCATTCTCTCTCTCCCATTCTCTCTCTCCCATTCTCTCTCTCCCATTCTCTCTCTCCCATTCTCTCTCTCCCATTCTCTCTCTCCCATTCTCTCTCTCCCATTCTCTCTCTCTCCCATTCTCTCTCTCCCATTCTCTCTCTCCCATTCTCTCTCTCCCATTCTCTCTCTCTCTCCCTCTCTCTCATTCTCTCTCCCTCTCTCTCATTCTCTCTCCCTCTCTCCCATTCTCTCTCCCTCTCTCCCATTCTCTCTCCCATTCTCTCTCTCTCTCTCCCTCTCTCCCATTCTCTCTCTCCCATTCTCTCTCTCCCATTCTCTCTCTCCCATTCTCTCTCTCCCATTCTCTCTCTCTCTCTCTCTCTCTCTCTCTCTCTCTCTCTCTCTCTCTCTCTCTCTCTCTCTCTCTCTCTCTCTCTCCCTCTCTCTCATTCTCTCTCCCTCTCTCCCATTCTCTCTCCCTCTCTCCCATTCTCTCTCTCCCATTCTCTCTCTCCCATTCTCTCTCTCTCTCCCTCTCTCTCATTCTCTCTCCCTCTCTCTCATTCTCTCTCCCTCTCTCCCATTCTCTCTCCCTCTCTCCCATTCTCTCTCCCATTCTCTCTCTCTCTCTCCCTCTCTCCCATTCTCTCTCTCCCATTCTCTCTCTCCCATTCTCTCTCTCCCATTCTCTCTCTCCCATTCTCTCTCTCCCATTCTCTCTCTCTCTCTCTCTCTCTCTCTCTCTCTCTCTCTCTCTCTCTCTCTCTCTCTCTCTCTCTCTCTCTCTCTCTCTCTCTCTCTCCCTCTCTCTCATTCTCTCTCCCTCTCTCCCATTCTCTCTCTCCCATTCTCTCTCTCTCCCATTCTCTCTCTCCCATTCTCTCTCTCCCATTCTCTCTCTCTCTCTCTCTCTCTCTCTCTCTCCCATTCTCTCTCTCCCATTCTCTCTCTCTCTCTCTCTCTCTCTCTCTCCCTCTCTCTCATTCTCTCTCCCTCTCTCCCATTCTCTCTCCCTCTCTCCCATTCTCTCTCTCTCCCATTCTCTCTCTCCCATTCTCTCTCTCCCATTCTCTCTCGCTCTCTCTCTCTCTCTCTCTCCCATTCTCTCTCTCCCATTCTCTCTCTCCCATTCTCTCTCTCCCATTCTCTCTCTCTCTCTCTCTCTCTCTCTCTCTCTCTCTCTCTCTCTCTCTCTCTCTCTCTCTCTCTCTCTCTCTCTCTCTCTCTCTCTCTCTCCCTCTCTCTCATTCTCTCTCCCTCTCTCCCATTCTCTCTCCCTCTCTCCCATTCTCTCTCTCCCATTCTCTCTCTCTCCCATTCTCTCTCTCCCATTCTCTCTCTCCCATTCTCTCTCTCTCTCTCTCTCTCTCTCTCTCTCTCTCTCTCTCTCTCTCTCTCTCTCTCTCTCTCTCTCCCTCTCTCTCATTCTCTCTCCCTCTCTCCCATTCTCTCTCCCTCTCTCCCATTCTCTCTCTCCCATTCTCTCTCTCCCATTCTCTCTCTCCCATTCTCTCTCTCTCTCCCTCTCTCTCATTCTCTCTCCCTCTCTCTCATTCTCTCTCCCTCTCTCCCATTCTCTCTCCCTCTCTCCCATTCTCTCTCCCATTCTCTCTCTCTCTCTCCCTCTCTCCCATTCTCTCTCTCCCATTCTCTCTCTCCCATTCTCTCTCTCCCATTCTCTCTCTCTCTCTCTCTCTCTCTCTCTCTCTCTCTCTCTCTCTCTCTCTCTCTCTCTCTCTCTCTCTCTCTCTCTCCTGCCGGGTCCTCGCGCGCCTCTCACAGCTGAGCTGCTGCCGGGTCCTCGCGCGCCTCTCACAGCTGAGCTGCTGCCGGGTCCTCGCGCGCCTCTCACAGCTGAGCTGCTGCCGGGTCCTCGCGCGCCTCTCACAGCTGAGCTGCTGCCGGGTCCTCGCGCGCCTCTCACAGCTGAGCTGCTGCCGGGTCCTCGCGCGCCTCTCACAGCTGAGCTGCTGCCGGGTCCTCGCGCGCCTCTCACAGCTGAGCTGCTGCCGGGTCCTCGCGCGCCTCTCACAGCTGAGCTGCTGCCGGGTCCTCGCGCGCCTCTCACAGCTGAGCTGCTGCCGGGTCCTCGCGCGCCTCTCACAGCTGAGCTGCTGCCGGGTCCTCGCGGCAAGAGTTTGTCTGAACTGCGCATGACGGCTTCAGACAAACTCTTGTCTTTTATAATATAGGATGTGTGTGTGTGTATGTGTGTGTGCAAGTATGCGCTTATGTGTGTGTCTGTGCTTTAATGTATATACTGTATATGTGTGTGAGTGTGTGTATGTGTGTGTGCAAGTATGTGCTTGTGTTTATGTGTGTGTGTGTCTCTGTGTTTATATATATATATATACTATATATGTGTATGTGTGTGTGCAAGTATGTGCTTGTGTGTATATGTGTGTGTGTGTCTGTGCGTTTATGTATATACTGTATATGTGTGTGTGTGTGTGTGCGTTTATGTATATATTGTATATGTGTGTGTGTATGTGTGTGTGCAAGTATGTGCTTGTGTGTATATGTGTGTGCGTTTATGTATATATTGTATATGTGTGTGTGTATGTGTGTGTGCAAGTATGTGCTTGTGTGTATATGTGTGTGCGTTTATGTATATACTGTACATGTGTGTGAGTGTATGTGTGTGTACAAGTATGTGCTTGTGTGTATATGTGTGTGTGTGTCTGTGTGTTTATGTATATACTGTATATGTGTGTGTGTGTGTGTGCGTTTATGTATGCATTTACAATTACTCCTATCAGAACAGAGCTAGAACGCTGACGTATCCTCAATCAAACATAGATAGAAAGGAGGTGTGACGCTATGTCAGACGTAAACCTCCTATGGCTACTGGATACGTCATTCCTAGGGACACCAATAGGAGAGCGCTAACAACACATACCTACCGGAGACGTTGTCCTTAGCAACACCTATGAGAACTGGACACGTCAGTGTATAGTAAAGGTTTGATTAATTGAATGCACAACAAGACAGCTATCATATATATTTTATACTTCTTACTTTACACTTTTTATTTTTTGCATAATGGAAACCATGTAGAAATAAATCAATGAAACAATAGATGTACGATTTTAAAATAACCTTGAGATGGAAGTTATATTTTGAATTGAGACGCATAGCACTTATAATTATGTAAACACTTGTGAGAGCGCCATTACAGAGGTTAATACTTTCTGACCAAGTGAGCTAAGAAAAAAAAGGTAGGATGAGGATCGATCTGCTAATGGGGATCGGAACTGAATGTAAATATTCATTTTGTTATCTACCAGTTATTAAATGTTGAATTGCTGGAACATTTCAAATGTATTTCTCAATATGCTATAAATTGTTTATAGACAAATGTATAATGGGATATTACTGTTTATGATGTTTACCTGTGGGATCATAGGAGTACAGGGGATATTATTGTATTAACATAGATGTGACACAATGTTATTTACAAACACCTGACAGTCATGTGATCAATTAAGAGAAACCAGGGTGTGTTTGCTAAACAGCCATTTCTATTGGTTAGTATAGGGTATATTAAGTAGCAAGATTTGTATAGTTTTATTCAGCCTGAGGAAACAGTACATGATACTGAGAAACGCGTAGCTGTGTTTTTAATGTGTTTAAATAAACACTTTTATTGATACAAACTTGCTACATTGCTTTTTATTTGGATATCCCTGTTAGGACTAACTCTCCAAGTGCTGGAGGAGTTTTAGTGCCTATCCTGACATCCATACACCTTAACGTTGCTGGTGACTACTACCCTGGCTGCTGAGAGCTTTAGCCTGAGAGGAGAGTTTACCGAACAACTCTGAGGTTCCGGTCTGCCCAGTCAGCACTACATCTTGGTGCTTTTTAACACGTGAGTGCATTTGAGTTACAACTTTGAATTTGGTATACCAAACGGAATTATGCTATGTGGCGCCTTCTCTGTTTCTTTATAGATTAATTTGTTGTGGACGGCCTTATACATCGAGGAGAGCTGCCTTACATCCTCATAATTATTGGGGACTCTGATAGATCTTTTTGGACTTTTGAATTTGTCTATTGGGACACTATCATTTTATACAGGTTCTTTTTTCTGTAAACCTTCTATATTTTATATGCTTGTATGCCCATACAAATGTGATATTACTTTCTGATAATAATATATTAAGAACTGAGTGTATCATCATCCTTGTATATCTAGTTACCTAGCATATTTAGATAGCACCCCTATTTTATATATATTGAATCGCACATACCTTATAATTGGGTGTGTGTATATATATATATATATATATATATATATATAATTTAATGTATATATTGTATATGTGTGTGTGTATGTGTGTGTGCAAGTATGTGCTTGTGTGTATATGTGTGTGCGTTTATGTATATACTGTACATGTGTGTGAGTGTATGTGTGTGTACAAGTATGTGCTTGTGTGTGTGTGTTTATGCTTTTATGTATATACTGTATATGTGTGTGTGCAAGTATAATGCTTGTTTGTATATGTCTGTGTGCAATTATGTGCTTGCTTGTGTGTATATGTGTGTGTGTTTATGTGTGTGTATGTGTGTGTACAAGTATGCGCTTATGTGTGTGTCTGTGCTTTTATGTATGTACTGTACATTTGTGTGAGTGTGTGTATGTGTGTGTGCAAGTATGTGATTTTGTGTATATTTGTTGAAGCAAGTATTTGCTTGTGTGTCTGTGTATTAATGTATATACTGTATATGTGTGTGTGCGTGTCTGTGTATTTATGTATATACTGTATATGTGTGTGTTCGTGTAAGTCTATGTGTGTGAGAAAGATAGTGAACTAAATGTGCTTGTGTGTATGTGTGTGTGTGTCTGTGCGTTTATTTATGTACTGTATATGGGTGTGAGTGTGTCTGTGTATTTATGTATATACTGTATATGTGTGTGTTCGTGTAAGTCTATGTGCGTGAGAGAGATAGTGAACTAAATGTGCTTGTGTGTATGTGTGTGTGTGTCTGTGCGTTTATTTATGTACTGTATATGGGTGTGAGTGTGTCTGTGTATTTATGTATATACTGTATATGTGTGTGTCTGTGTATTAATGTATATACTGTACATGTGTGTGTTTATGTGTGTGTACAAAAATGTGCTTGTGTGTATGTGTCTGTGCGTTTATTTATATACTGTATATGTGTGTGAGTGTGTGTCTGTTTATTAATGTATATACTGTACATGTGAGTGTGTATGTGTGTGTACAAGTATGTGCTTGTGTGTATGTGTGTGTACAAGTATGTGCTTGTGTGTATGTGTGTGTGTGTCTGTGCGTTTATTTATATACTGTATATGAGTGTGTGTCTGTGTATTTATGTATATACTGTATATGTGTGTGTGTGTAAGTCTATGTGTGTGAGAGAGATAGTGAACTACTTGTGCAATACCGCCCCCTGCAGATTCACGGCCAATCTACCACTAGCAGGGGGTGTCAATCAGCCTGATCGTATGAGATTGGGCGGATTGATGTCCGCAGCCTCAGATCAGGCTGACCAGTTAAGGAGCATCAGTCTTAAGACCGCTGCTTCTTAACTGCTGTTTCCAGTGAGCCTGAAGGCTTGCGTGAAAACAGGAGCATCAGGGGTCATTTGGCCCTTGATAAATTGGCCCCTGTGTGTGTGTGTAATGTGTTGTATCCAAAAACACATTAAATGTATTACATTGTTTTTTATGAGATAAAACAAACACCACCCCTCAGGGGAAATGTAAGTAAACCTACTTTTGTCATGCTTATTTGTGTGGGTGTCTCCGTCAATATATTTGTGGGTGTTATTACTATAAGCCAGTGATCCGTGGATTCATCAGTCACAGCTGTGCACAATACATTTCCTGCTAATTTACATTAAATTTACTTTTTATATGAAAAATAGTGTTTTTAGCGTATAGTGAGTGATGCTCTTGTACACATCAGATTGATAAGATTCACCTTGCCCTGTAAACATAAATACACGGCCCCCTGAATATTACAAATTCCTTTAACTTTTTAAATATATATTTAAATTTTTTCTTCATATGTTTATCAGTTATTTCTGGAAGTGTTCAGACTGCGCAGGATCACAATGCACGTGCATGCTGGTGCAGTGTGTGTAGGATTGTGAATATCCTTGTGTGACTAATGTAAAAAAAAGAGCAATTATCAAGTAATGACCTCTTGGAATATATGTTTTAGAGCAGCGTTTGAGAATATAATTCAACTTATCATCTTCAATGGTTTTCACAGTAGATCCTTTGTATGTTCAATATTGTTATGTTTCCTGAGGGTTTTTGCTAATTGTATCCTTATGTTAGAGAAAGAGAGCATTATGTATTTATTATATGTTCATGAAGTTGATTACAGTAACAATATTATAATAACAATTATAATGCCTTTTATCTGTGCATTGCCATCCAGCTATGCATTGTGTTTTATTTGATGAAATCAATTAATAATTATCAGTCCCACTTTCACAAACGTTCCAGAGGAAGACAGAGACACAACAATTCAGATGGTAGATTTAATTCCAATGCCACGGTCAGCTCGTCAGAAAAAAACAAAAAGACTTTGCAGATTGAGGAAGTTATACTTGCGAAACGCGTTTAGAATTTGTTTTTATTTTGTATTTTACACTTTTATTAAAATAGTTTCCAAGTAAGCTTGGGAGCTTTTTTCAAGTTTTATTGTAGTCCTGTACGGTGATTTTTGATCGCTGAGGGTTGCCGAGCTGATATAACATTGATATTGTTCCAGATCCACGGGTGACCGGAGGTGAACTAGCTGGGGAGTTATTGGTAACCCAGACTGCTACTTTTGCACTTTGAGATAAGTGCAGCTGCTTTGTGAGTATCCTGCATAAGGGGGGCCTGTATATGAGGGGTCTGAACACAAAAGATATTGTGCCATTGGAGCAATAGTAAGACTTCACATTAAAATTCCCTTAAAAAATGCATCCTATTGCAACTTCAGCCACAAAATGTAAACCACCTAATTAGTAAACTTCTACTGATTTGAAACAGAACAAACACCTACCCACTCCTCAAGGTAAAATAAACAATTCATTACATTAAGGTCCAGATTATGAGTGGTGCTGTATTTATCCCGCTTTCACGCTAACTCCACTAGAAGTAAACTTTTTGCGCACATCGGGTAGCGATCGCATTACAAGTTAAAAAGTAAAACGTTTTACTTGTGCGTTAATCCAATGCATGCAAAAAGCTGGTTAGAATTTCACGACTGGATTCATGTATTACTCCAAGAAATTTAAAAAAAAATAAAACCCTACTAGCACACAAACCTGATCGCATATTCTTAAGTGCGCTAACCCAACATGATTATATTAATATTTCACATTCCAATGTTCTTCACATAGCAAAATATGTTCTATTTATTCCTAAATACATATTTCTATATATACTGTATCTGATGGTATCTTGGTACAATATATATCTATACCTATATATAGATGATTATGATATATACAAATATATATAGGAATATCAATTTAAAAATACTTAGAACATTTTCTGCTATGTGTAGAACATTGGGAATGGGAAATATTTACAGTAAATACACAGTATAACACTTCATTAAAAATGAAAATTGCATAAATATGCTTTAATATTTCTACTTGACTTCAAAAGGCTGCAATGCACTTATATATATGTGTCTATATGTGTGCAGATATGTGAATAGCTTGGATACAAGGAGCACCTATACTGCAAGGAAAAAGACAGATAATAGGCAAAGCGCCTTTCTCCGGTTTCTGTTTGGTGGAAGAATATAGAGACAGAACGGTGTTTGTAATTTGCTCAATCAGATGATCCTTTTCCACTTGGGGACCAAGCCATAAGCTCCGGTGTAAGTAACTTGTCACCTTTTATTGTGGATCCGTTTGTGCTTCTCATTCGAATCTCCATCTCGTCCAGCGTTCCTGTTTTCTGGTTATATTTTGGAAGGATTATCAAAGACTCTTTCTATTTACATCATCCTTGAAAGTTGTTTTTTTGTGTGCAAGTAACTGGCAGAAGTTTTGGTGACAAAGACTTCCGAACTGGGCTGGAAAATGGAATTCTTCTGTGCGAGTATAAACACTTAAGCACTTTAAGGGATACACTTTGAAAATACCGGACCTTTTCTTCAGTACTTTCCTCAACTTTCAATTTCCACTCCGAGGATTCTAACTAAGAGGGAACATCTCACTCAAGATCATCACTGGAGCTAATTACACATTTTGGCATCTATTTATCAAAGCGTCAACTGACTTGCATTCGCTGGCACCAATACGCTCGCCTAAGATCGCCTAACATCGCTGCCGCGGACCTGGATACGTTCTCCAAAAAGCTGTCTAAAAGCCACACACCAAGTACGGGGCGATGAGCAGCAGACTGTTGTTAACTAACAGTCATTGATCTCGCTGCTCTTCGGCTTTTTTACAGCTTTCTTGATACCCTGTCACTAAACACCCACACTATACTATACTGTTTACACCCTACACCGCCGCAACTAAATACAATTATTAACCCCTAAACCGCCGCTCCCGGACCCCGCTACAACTAAATACAATTATTGACCCCTAAACCACCGCTCCCGGAACCCGGCGCAACTAAATTCAATTATTAACCCCTAAACCGCCCCTCCAGGAGCCCACCGCCACTTACATTATACTTATTACCCCTAATCTGCCGCCCCCTACACCGCCGCCACCTACATTATATTAATTAACCCCTAATCTGCCTCCCCCTACACCGCCACCACCTACCTACATTTATTAACCCCTAATCTGCTGCTCCCAACGTCGCCACCACTATGTTAAATTTATTAACCCCTAAACCTAAGTCTAACCCTAACACCCCCTAACTTAAATATAATTTAAACAAATCTAAATAAATATTCCTATCATTTAATAGATTATTCCTATTGAAAACTAAATATTTACCTGTAAAATAAACCCTAAGATAGCTACAATATAACTAATAGTTACATTGTAGCTAGTTTAGGGTTTCTTTTTATTTTACATGCAACTTTGTATTTATTTTAACTAGGTAGAATAGTTATTAAACAGTTATTAACTATTTAATAACTTCCTAGTTAAAATAAATACAAATATACCTGTAAAATAAAACCTAACCTAAATTACAATTACACCTAACACTACACTATAATTAAATAAATTCCCTAAACTAAATACAATTAAAAAAATATCTTAAATACAAAACAAAACAAACACTAAATTACAGAAAATAATAAAATAATTACAAGATTTTTAAACTATTTACACCTAATCTAATCCCCCTAACAAAAAAAAAATCCCCCCCAAAATAAAAAAGCCCTACCCTACACTAATTTACAAATTGCTCTTAAAAGGGCCTTTTGCGGGGCATTGCCCCAAAATAATCAGCTCTTTTAACTGTAAATTTTTTTTTACATCCCTCCCAACATTAAAACCCACCACCCACACAACCAACCCTACTCTAAAACCCACCCAATCACCCTTAAAAAAACACTAACCCCTTGAAGATCACCCTACCTTGAGAAGTCTTCATCCAACCGGGCCGAAGTCCTCAACAAAGCCGGCAGAAGTGGTCCTCCAGACGGGCAGAAGTGGTCCTCCAGACAGTCAGAAGTCTTCATCCAGGCGGCATCTTCTATCTTCATCCATCCGGCGCGGAGCGGCTCCATCTTCAAGACATCTGACGCGGAGCATCCTCTTCTGACGATGGCGACTGAAGAATGAAGGATCCTTTAAGTGACGTCATCCAAGATGGCGTCCTTTCAATTCCGATTGGCTGATAGAATTCTATCAGCCAATCAGAATTAAGGTAGGAAAAATACTATTGGCTGATGCAATCAGCCAATAGGATTGAGCTAGTAATGACCACTAGGTCACCAGAGGGCGCTCGTGCGAAACTATTTGTAAATTAAAGTATAGTATACATTTTATATACACAACTTGTATTATAACAAAATGTTTCTAATATATCAATGCTGGGTCATATAAAACAATCTTGCAATATTAAAAGAAAGGGAAAGTGGAACCTCATTAAATGATGTTCGATTGGAAGTCCGTGATGGAAATGTCCCAGTGTCAAATGATATATATGAAGTCCTGTGGATCCGATTCAACCCCAGGATAGGATCACTTGAACACTTTTTTCCTTTCTTTTTTTCCCCTTTTCGGCTGCACTCTCCAAACCGATCCCAAGTGGAACACGTATTTTCTAAAAAACGAAGACAAAAAGAGAGGCGCACAAATGTGTGTATCGATAGAGATAAGGGAAGCACACACTTCAGAGGATTTGTACACAGGGTACTCACACTTTAACACAGCACACCAGTGTGCTTGTGGAAACGTGCTGGCAATCAGAGCTGGCCAGCTTGCTCTCTCCGGCTAATCTTCAGTTGCTGCGGCTCTCCGATAAATGAACTGTCTGGTAGTGGTATGCTCACAATCAATCTCCAGGCTCAAGTTGGTTAAAATAAACTTAAAACTTTTATTGCACAGAGTTGACAGGCATATATAAACAAGTTTAAAATTGCTACGCGTTTCTCGGCCCTCCTGGCCGTTTCATCAGGCATATCAAATTAGTTTTAAAACCGGCTTTTTATTGCCGCCACTACCAAACATTTCCACAAACACACCCCTTTCCTGATGGGTGTGTACAGGTAAGTTGAACAACATAGGTGAATTCTTAAAGGAACATATCGGGACCTCTATTTGTTACAACAGTTTCAAGAATTTACAAAAAATATCTATTTTTTTTTTTTTTTTGCAAACAAATTTGTCCTTACTTGAACTGTGTAATGTGATGTGAACATAATACAAATACTGATAATAACTTATAATGGTCATACCCCTGGTCTCATATCGGAGACCTTCTTTTTGGATGGGACCGAAATCCGACCAATCACAGAGCTGCATTTTGATAACTTCCATATGACACACATAACAGTATAACAGTACCACCCATCTATCTAACATACTCACAACGAGGATATTTCTACTGTAGTCTCCTAGCAGTTCTACATATGGATAAACACTTGATTGTGAATTATAATAACACCACTGGTCTAATATCGGGGACCCTTCTTTTTGGATCGCCCTTCAGTAGATACAGTATCGGACCAATCCCAGGACTATATTCTGATGACTTCCATATAAAGTACATATTTGTGATTCAGTATTATAAACTGTACTGCCAATCTATTTTTCATACTTACAACGTGGATATTTCCACTTTGTTCTCCTAACGATTCTACATGTGGGTAAAACACTTGGTTCTGTGACTCCCTAAATCTTAACTAATACATCTGATATTGTGACTAACTACGGTTATGTGATTCTACTCTGATCTGACGATCTAGTAATAGATTAGTGAGGTCATGGTGATGTGTATTATTTTAATGGTTATATGATGTGATGGTGTGCTAATAAATACTTAATGTGAATGATGTGAATATTATTTAGGACATATGTGATTTGAGTGGATAGTCTATAACCATTCATCATATTCATACTTGTGATTATTAATTTTTTAGAAATTTTAACATTATTGGCATATACGTCACGTGTTAATATAATTGTGTTGTGTACTATGTTATAAATTACATCATATAATGGAAAACTGATATATGGTTTGTGAGGGCTTGATATGTGACTATGTGCTCGTATATGTTAACAAATTCGACATCGATTATTACATAGTTTATGTGATATATATGCTAGTGGAGATGAATTGTGTAAGACTAGGTCAGGTACCAAGGTGGATAGCATTATCAAAGTCTCCTAAGTGTGAAGCCCTTAATGTCCCTTTTGTGTTTCCCTAACCGGACAAGGGGTTTTTTTAGAGGTGAGTCACCTAAAATACGGCCGAGTCTATTACCTCATTAAGGCCATTAGGAAAAAGTGTACCAAACCTATAGATCCAGTACGTTTCCCTTTGACGTAATTTGGTAAACCTGTTGTATCTACAAGAACTGGGGATACTTTCTAGAGGTGTTATGGTATAGGGACAAGTTTCTCCATTGTGCTCATGAACATAGTGTCTTGATACACTATGTTTCATGGATTTTTTCTTTATGTTTCTGCTATGTTCACTCCATCTTTTTCGGATATTTCGGATAGTGCGCCCCAAATACTGTTGTCCACATCTACATGATAAGACATAGACTACATATGAGGAGCTGCATGTTAGATGATTATTGATAGGAAAAATTTCCCCTGTAGTATGTGATTTAATTGTTTTGGGAGGGAGAGGCAACACCACACAAAAAAAGCAACTACAAAAACTAGCCAAAGGTATATTTAATTTATCCACACACGAACTAACTAACGATGAAGTTAGAATTTTGGGTAGGGGTTTGTCCTACTGCCCCCCGAACCCCCATAAACTGTTCGATTTATTCGTTGATTTGAATAAATATACCAGGAAATTATCTCTACAGAGATACTTCTCTATAAAAAATCTCAAAAAAAGAAACGTGGAGGGATTGCCCATTATTACTAATTCCATGAACAGCCAGACCCAGACCATTTATGCTGAACCAGATCTTATAGCGGAGGACCTTTTTGAAGGATATATACATACCACATTATCATTACCATCCAATTTTAATCCCCCTAAGGAGGATGTCACATATATAGACCTTTTCCAACAGTTGGTAATGGAAGATTTTAACAAATTACCTAGTAAATCAAATAAACACACAAGACTTTGGCCTAATGAGGAAAGAGCCATCAAATCCCTGGCCAATGATTCTAATTTGGTAATTAGACAGGCGGACAAGGGTGGGGGGATTGTCCTTCAGGACTACAAAGATTATGTGAATGAGGCTTATAATATCCTTTTAAATGTTGAATACTACAGGAAATTGGATGCAGATCCCACAGCTGTATTTTTGGGGAAATTGTTGGATGTTTTGGAGGATGGTAGTGGTAAGGGGATACTAAACACCAAGGAACGGAAATTTTTGACTCCCACACATCCGTCAACCCCTTACTACTACCATCTTCCAAAGATCCACAAGAATTGTCTCAAACCACCCGGCCGCCCCATCATTGCGGGCATCAATAGTCTGACTGATAAGTTATCTCAATATATTGATAACTTTTTGCAAAAGTACGTTCAAAATTTACCCTCATTCATTCGGGATACCACTGATCTATTATTTAAGATCAAGGATTTTAAACATGAGAAGGATGCCTTGTGGATAACAGCAGATGTTAGCGCCCTCTACTCAAATATCTCCCATGAATTAGGAATACTTGCCACTAAACATTATTTGGATTCGGATATGTACATGCCTAGTACCCAAAAAGAATACATTTTGACACTTATTGAGTTTATACTCAAACACAATTATTTTCAATTCTTGGATGATTTTTATTTGCAGGTAAAGGGGACGGCCATGGGCACCAGGTTTGCCCCCAGTTTTGCTAATCTCTTTATGGGACATTTCGAGGAGAATTATATATATAACTCGAACTGGGAGGCAAACCTGGTGTTCTATGGCCGCTATATAGACGATTTGATTTTTATTTTTAGGGGGACAGTGGATGAGGCCAGATTATTTTGTTCTTATCTGAACAAAAACTCTATGGGTATACAGTTCACCTCTAATATACAACGAGAATCCATAGAATTTCTTGATCTAATCCTGGCATGGGACACTGAACACAACATAGCCACATCCACATTTTTCAAAACTGTGGATAGCAATAATTTCCTTCACTACAATAGCAACCATTACCATCAATGGAAAAATAGTATACCATATAGCCAATTTTGCCGAATTAGAATAAATTGTAGTTCATTAGAGAGATTTTGTGAACAATCTAAGATTCTTATCCAGAGATTTGAGGAAAAAGGTTACCCTAGGGACATCATTATGAGTGGATATGAAAAAGCATATAAATTGGATAGACCCACTATGCTCCAAATGAAGAAAAAAATTACAATAGCAGATAATGAGGCTCTAGAGAAACCTCAGCAACCCTGTTTTGTGACCCAATATAACTCCAATGCTAAACATATAAAAAAAGTATTACAAAAACACTGGCCAATATTATTAAAAGACCCTATTTTGAAGAAAGATCTACATAGTGCACCAAACGTAATATACAAACGAGCACCTACGTTCAAACAATCCCTAGCTCCCAGTAAGGTGGTTATTTCGAAAAAAAGTAGAGGAAAATCAACACCAAATTATCAAACAGGTCAAAGGGGGGTTTTTAAATGTGGCAAAACTAGATGCCACATGTGCAAACACATTACACATAAGACCAAAACAATTAAATCACATACTACAGGGGAAATTTTTCCTATCAATAATCATCTAACATGCAGCTCCTCATATGTAGTCTATGTCTTATCATGTAGATGTGGACAACAGTATTTGGGGCGCACTATCCGAAATATCCGAAAAAGATGGAGTGAACATAGCAGAAACATAAAGAAAAAATCCATGAAACATAGTGTATCAAGACACTATGTTCATGAGCACAATGGAGAAACTTGTCCCTATACCATAACACCTCTAGAAAGTATCCCCAGTTCTTGTAGATACAACAGGTTTACCAAATTACGTCAAAGGGAAACGTACTGGATCTATAGGTTTGGTACACTTTTTCCTAATGGCCTTAATGAGGCAATAGACTCGGCCGCATTTTAGGTGACTCACCTCTAAAAAAAACCCTTGTCCGGTTAGGGAAACACAAAAGGGACATTAAGGGCTTCACACTTAGGAGACTTTGATAATGCTATCCACCTTGGTACCTGACCTAGTCTTACACAATTCATCTCCACTAGCATATATATCACATAAACTATGTAATAATCAATGTCGAATTTGTTAACATATACGAGCACATAGTCACATATCAAGCCCTCACAAACCATATATCAGTTTTCCATTATATGATGTAATTTATAACATAGTACACAACACAATTATATTAACACGTGACGTATATGCCAATAATGTTAAAATTTCTAAAAAATTAATAATCACAAGTATGAATATGATGAATGGTTATAGACTATCCACTCAAATCACATATGTCCTAAATAATATTCACATCATTCACATTAAGTATTTATTAGCACACCATCACATCATATAACCATTAAAATAATACACATCACCATGACCTCACTAATCTATTACTAGATCGTCAGATCAGAGTAGAATCACATAACCGTAGTTAGTCACAATATCAGATGTATTAGTTAAGATTTAGGGAGTCACAGAACCAAGTGTTTTACCCACATGTAGAATCGTTAGGAGAACAAAGTGGAAATATCCACGTTGTAAGTATGAAAAATAGATTGGCAGTACAGTTTATAATACTGAATCACAAATATGTACTTTATATGGAAGTCATCAGAATATAGTCCTGGGATTGGTCCGATACTGTATCTACTGAAGGGCGATCCAAAAAGAAGGGTCCCCGATATTAGACCAGTGGTGTTATTATAATTCACAATCAAGTGTTTATCCATATGTAGAACTGCTAGGAGACTACAGTAGAAATATCCTCGTTGTGAGTATGTTAGATAGATGGGTGGTACTGTTATACTGTTATGTGTGTCATATGGAAGTTATCAAAATGCAGCTCTGTGATTGGTCGGATTTCGGTCCCATCCAAAAAGAAGGTCTCCGATATGAGACCAGGGGTATGACCATTATAAGTTATTATCAGTATTTGTATTATGTTCACATCACATTACACAGTTCAAGTAAGGACAAATTTGTTTGCAAAAAAAAAAAAAATAGATATTTTTTGTAAATTCTTGAAACTGTTGTAACAAATAGAGGTCCCGATATGTTCCTTTAAGAATTCACCTATGTTGTTCAACTTACCTGTACACACCCATCAGGAAAGGGGTGTGTTTGTGGAAATGTTTGGTAGTGGCGGCAATAAAAAGCCGGTTTTAAAACTAATTTGATATGCCTGATGAAACGGCCAGGAGGGCCGAGAAACGCGTAGCAATTTTAAACTTGTTTATATATGCCTGTCAACTCTGTGCAATAAAAGTTTTAAGTTTATTTTAACCAACTTGAGCCTGGAGATTGATTGTGAGCATACCACTACCAGACAGTTCATTTATCGGAGAGCCGCAGCAACTGAAGATTAGCCGGAGAGAGCAAGCTGGCCAGCTCTGATTGCCAGCACGTTTCCACAAGCACACTGGTGTGCTGTGTTAAAGTGTGAGTACCCTGTGTACAAATCCTCTGAAGTGTGTGCTTCCCTTATCTCTATCGATACACACATTTGTGCGCCTCTCTTTTTGTCTTCGTTTTTTAGGATTGAGCTAGCATTCTATTGGCTGATTGGAACAGCCAATAGAATGCGAGCTCAATCCTATTGGCTGATTGGATCAGCCAATAGGATTGAACTTCAATCCTATTAGCTGATTGCATCAGCCAATAGGATTTTTCCTACCTTAATTCCGATTGGCTGATAGAAATCTATCAGCCAATCGGAATTGAAGGGACGCTATCTTGGATGCCGTCACTTAAATGAACCTTCATTCTTTAGTCACCATCGTCGGAAGAGGATGCTCCGCATCGGATGTCTTGAAGATGGAGCCGCTCCGCGTCGGATGGATGAAGATAGAAGATGCCGTCTGGATGAAGACTTCAGCCCATCTGGAGGACCACTTCTGCCCATCTGGAGGACCACTTCTGCCCATCTGGAGGACCACTTCTGCCTGTCTAGAGGACCACTTCTGCCCGTCTGGAGGACTACTTCTGCCCGCTTTATTGAGGACTTCGGCCCGGTTGGGTGAAGACTTCTCAAGGTAGGGTGATCTTCAAGGGGTTAGTGTTAGGTTTTTTTAAGGGGGGATTGGGTGGGTTTTAGAGTAGGGTTGGTTGTGTGGGTGGTGGGTTTTAATGTTGGGGGGGTTGTAATTTTTTTTTACAGGTAAAAGAGCTGATTACTTTGGGGCAATGCCCCGCAAAAGGCCCTTTTAAGGGCTATTTGTAATTTAGTGTAGGGTAGGGCTTTTTTTATTTTGGGGGGATTTTTTATTTTGTTAGGGGGATTAGATTAGGTGTAATTAGTTTAAAAATCTTGTAATTTGTTTATTATTTTCTGTAATTTAGTGGGGGTTTTTGTACTTTAGATCATTTTTTTAATTGTATTTAGTTGTATTTAGTTTAGGGAATTTATTTAATTATAGTGTAGTGTTAGGTGTAATTGTAACTTAGGTTAGGTTTTATTTTACAGGTACTTTTGTATTTATTTTAACTAGGTAGTTAGTAAATAGTTAATAACTATTTAATAACTATTGTACCTAGTTAAAATAAATACAAACTTGCCTGTAAAATAATAAACCCCAAGCTAGCTACAATGTAATTATTAGTTATATTGTAGCTAGCTTAGGGTTTATTTTATAGGTAAGTATTTAGTTTTAAATAGGAATAATTTAGTTAATTGTAGTAATTTTATTTAGATTTATTTTAATTATATTTAAGTTAGGGGGTGTTAGGGTTAGGGTTAGACTAAGGTTTAGGGGTTAATAACTTTATTATAATGGTGGCGAAGTTCGGCAGATTATGGGTTAATAAATGTAGGTAGGTTGCGGCGACATTGGGGGCAGCAGAGTAGGGGTTAATAAATAAAATGTAGTTGTCAGCGATGTTGGCGGCGGCAGATTAGGGGTTCATAAGTATAATGTAGGTTGCGGCGGTGTCCGGAGCGGCAGATTAGGGGTTAATAATATAATTCAGGTGTCAGCGATGTCGGGGGCGGCAGATTATGGGTTAATAAGTGTAAGATTAAGGGTGTTTAGACTTGGGGTTCATGTTAGGGTGTTAGGTGTAGACATAAATGCATTTTCCCCATAGGAATCAATGGGGCTGTGTTAGGAGCTAAACGCTGCTTTTTTTTTCAGCCGGCTCTCCCCCATTGATTCCTATGGGGAAATCATGCACGAGCACGTTTTACCAGCTCACCGCTAACGTAAGCAGCGCTGGTATTGAGGTGAGATGTGGAGCAAAATTTTGCTCTACGCTAACTTTTTTGCGGCTAACGCCAGGTTTGTAAAAACCCGTAATACCAGCGCTGTCTGTAAGTGAGCGGAGAGCATAAACTGCTCGTTAGCACCGCACAGCCTGTAATGCAAAACTTGTAATCTAGGCGAAAGTTACAAAAAATAACAACTAAGTTACACAAAATAAAAAATAAATTATTAAATATTTAAACTAATTATACATAATCTAATAGCCCTATCAAAATAAAAAAAAAAACCCCAAAGTAAAAAAAAACCCCTAGCCTACAATAAACTACCAATGGCCCTTAAAAGGGCCTTTTGCAGGGCATTGTCCCAAAGAAATCAGCTCTTTTACCTGTAAAATAAAATACAAACACCCCCCTCAACAGTAAAACCCACCCACACAACCCAACCCCCAAATAAAAACCTATATAAAAAAGCTAAGCTCCCCATTGCCCTGAAAAGGGTATTTAGCTCGTTTTTAGCCCAAAGTCCCTACTCCCTAACCTAAAAATAAAACCCACTCAATAAATCCTTAAAAAACCTAACACTAACCCCTGAAGATCCACTTACAGTTTTCAAAGACCGGAAATCCATCCTCATCCAAGTGGCAGAAGTCCTCTGCGAAGCCGGCAGAAGTCTTCATCCAAGCGGGCCAAAATCTTCCTCCAAGCGGGCAGAAGTCTTCATCCAAACGGCATCTTCTATCTTCATCTATCCGACGCGGAGCAGCTCTATCTTCAAGACATCAGGCACGGAGCATCCTCTTCTTACGACGTCTCTTGAAGAATGAAGTTTTCTTTAAATGACATCATCCAAGATGGCGTCTCTTACATTCCGATTGGCTTATAGAATTCTATCAGCCAATCGGAATTAAGGTGGAAAAAATCCTATCGGCTGTTGCAATCAGCCAATAGGATTGAGCTTTCATCCTATTGACTGATCAAATCAGCCAATAGGATTGAGCTCGCATTCTATTGGCTATTCCAATCAGCCAATATAATGCAAGCTCAATCCTATTGGCTGATTGCAACAGCCAATAGGATTTTTTCCAACTTAATTCGAATTGGCTGATGTCTTGAAGATGGAGCTGCTCCGCGCAGGATGGATGAAGACTTCTGCCCGCTTGGAGGAAGACTTGGCCCGCTTGGATAATGACTTCTGCCAGCTTCTCTGAGGACTTCTGCCACTTGAATGAGGATGTATGTCCGGTCTTTGAAAACTGTAAGTGAATCTTCAGAGGTTAGTGTTAGGTTTTTTTAATGGTTTATTGGGTGGGTTTTATTGGGGCTGAAAAAGAGCTAAATGCCCTTTTAAGGGCAATGCCCATACAAATGCCCTTTTCAGGGCAATGGGGAGCTTATTTTTTTTTAGTTAGGTTTTTATTTGGGGGGGTTTGGTTGTGTGGGTGGTAAAAGAGCTGATTTTTGGGGCAATGCCCCGCAAAAGGTCCTTTTAAGGGTTATTGGCAGTTTAGTCTAGGCTAGGGTTTTTTTTTATTTTGGGGGGGCTTTTTTATTTTGATAGGGCTATTAGATTAGGTGTAATTAGTTTAAATATTTGATAATTTATTTTTTATTTTGTGTAACTTAGTTGTTATTTTTTGGTAACCTACGGCTAGATTTAGAGTTTTGTTGGTAAGGACCCGCGTATCTAACGCTGGCTTTTTTCTGGCCGCACCTTTAAAATAACTCTGGTATTGAGAGTCCACAGAATGGCTGCGTTAGGCTCCAAAAAAGGAACGTAGAGCATATTTAACGCAACTTCAACTCTCGATACCAGAGTTGCTTACGGACGCGACCAGCCTCAAAAACGTGCTCGTGCACGATTCCCCCATAGGAAACAATGGGGCTGTTTGAGCTGAAAAAAACCTAACACCTGCAAAAAAGCCGCGTTCAGCTCCTAACGCAGCCCCATTGTTTGCTATGGGGAAACACTTCCTACGTCTGCACCTAACACTCTAACATGTACCCCGAGTCTAAACACCCCTAACCTTACACTTATTAACCCCTATTCTGCCGCCGCCGCTATCGCTGACCCCTGTATATTATTTTTAACCCCTAATCTGCCGCTCCGTAAACCGCCGCTACTTACATTATCCCTATGTACCCCTAATCTGCTGCCCCTAACACCGCCGACCCCTATATTATATTTATTAACCCCTAATCTGCCCCCCACAACGTCGCCTCCACCTGCCTACACTTATTAACCCCTAATCTGCCAACCGGACCTGAGCGCTACTATAATAAAGTTAGTAACCCCTAATCAGCCTCACTAACCCTATAATAAATAGTATTAACCCCTAATCTGCCCTCCCTAACATCGCCGACACCTAACTTCAATTATTAACCCCTAATCTGCCGACTGGGGCTCACCGCTATTCTAATAAATGTATTAACCCCTAAAGCTAAGTCTAACCCTAACACTACCACCCCCCTAAATTAAATATAATTTTAATCTAACGAAATTAATTAACTCTTATTAAATAAATTATTCCTATTTAAAGCTAAATACTTACCTGTAAAATAAATCCTAATATAGCTACAATATAAATTATAATTATATTATAGCTATTTTAGGATTAATATTTATTTTACAGGTAACTTTGTAATTATTTTAACCAGGTACAATAGCTAAAATAGTTAAAATAATTACAAATTTACCTGTAAAATAAATCCTAACCTAAGTTACAATTAAACCTAACACTACACTATCAATAAATTAATTAAATAAAATACCTACAATTACCTACAATTAAACCTAACACTACACTATCAATAAATAAATTAAATACAATTCCTACAAATAAATACAATGAAATAAACTAACTAAAGTACAAAAAATAAAAAAGAACTAAGTTACAAAAAATAAAAAAATATTTACAAACATTAGAAATATATTACAACAATTTTAAACTAATTACACCTACTCTAAGCCCCCTAATAAAATAACAAAGCCCCCCAAAATAAAAAAATGCCCTACCCTATTCTAAATTACTAAAGTTCAAAGCTCTTTTACCTTACCAGCCCTGAACAGGGCCCTTTGCGGGGCATGCCCCAAGAAGTTCAGCTCTTTATTAATATATATTTCTAATGTTTGTAAATATTTTTTTATTTTTTGTAACTTAGTTCTTTTTTATTTTTTGTACTTTAGTTAGTTTATTTCATTGTATTTATTTGTAGGAATTGTATTTAATTTATTTATTGATAGTGTAGTGTTAGGTTTAATTGTAACTTAGGTTAGGATTTATTTTACAGGTAAATTTGTAATTATTTTAACTATTTTAGCTATTGTACCTGGTTAAAATAATTACAAAGTTACCTGTAAAATAAATATTAATCCTAAAATAGCTATAATATAATTATAATTTATATTGTAGCTATATTAGGATTTATTTTACAGGTAAGTATTTAGCTTTAAATAGGAATAATTTATTTAATAAGAGTTAATTAATTTCGTTAGATTAAAATTATATTTAATTTAGGGGTTAATAAATATAATACAGGGGTCGGCGGTGTTAGAGGCAGCAGATTAGGGGTACATAAGTATAACGTAGGTGGCGGTCGGCAGATTAGGGGTTAAAAAAATTTAATCGAGTGGCGGCGATGTGGGGGGACCTCGGTTTAGGGGTACATAGGTAGTTTATGGGTGTTAGTGTACTTTAGAGTACAGTAGTTAAGAGCTTTATGAACCGGCGTTAGCCCAGAAAGCTCTTAACTACTGAATTTTTTTTGCGGCTGGAGTTTTGTCGTTAGATTTCTAACGCTCACTTCAGACACGACACTAAATACCGGAGTTAGGAAGATCCCATTGAAAAGATAGGATACGCAACTGACGTAAGGGGATCTGCGGTATGGAAAAGTCGCAGCTGAAAAGTGAGCGTTAGACCCTTTTTTGAGTGACTCCAAATACCGGCGGTAGCCTAAAACCAGCGTTAGGAGCCTCTAACGCTGGTTTTCACGGCTACCGCCAAACTCCAAATCTAGGCCTTAGTAATTCTTTATAGTAGATTTAAATAACTTGAGTAGGGTTAGGTTTTTAAATATGTAATATAGTTAATTTAATTGTTAGTTTAATGTAATTTTAGTATAATAGTTAGGGTAGGTTAATTATTAGTTTAAGATAGTTTAATGTAATTTTAGTATAATAGTTAGGGTAGGTTAATTAATAGTTTAATATAGTTTAATGTAATTTTAGCATAATAGGGTAGGTTAATATAGTTTATTTTATTTCTAAAGGTAAGTTTTTAAATTTATTATAATATAGGGATGAATTTATATTTAATGTAAAGTTAGCGGGTTGTTAGGTTTAGGGGTTAATAGCTTAATTTAGTTTATGGCTATGTGGGGGGCTGGCGGTTTAGGGGTTAATAGGTTTAGTAAGTGCTAGTGATGTGGAAGGCCAGAGGTTTAGGGGTTAATACATGTATTTAGTTGCGTCGGGGAGGGGTTAATAATTTTATGTAAGTTGCGGCGATGTCGGGGCGGCAGATTAGGGGTGTTTAGACTCAGGGCTTATGTTAGGGTGTTAGGTGTAAACGTAACTTTTATTCTACCTTAGAAATCAATGGGATATCTGGCAGCAGCGAACATAAGCTTTCACTGCTTTCAGACTCCCATTGATTCCTGAGGAATACGCAGCCTCCAGGGTGGCAGATTGAAAACCAGGTACGCTTGGCCGGAATAGTGGCAAATTTGATAAATGGCAAAAGTTGTCAGATAGTGCCGAATTTGTATTCGGAACATTTGTAATGACATAAGCGGCAATCTGTGTCGGATTGAGACCGGCAGATCGTATGTTACGTCACAGATTTCAACTTTTGCCGGTCTATAGGCTTTGATAAATGGGTCGAATCAGGCTTGCCATAATTACGCTGCGGAATTTCGGTGTATTTGCGGTTGACAGCTTGATAAATATCCCTCTTAGACATGTATCTCTAGGTTATTTATGTATCTCTGTGTTTAAACCCTTTGCAGACTTTTTATTCTAATCCCTGAGTCCTTATAACTTTTTTGTGCAATTTTGTTTTTGAATACTTTTTATTAGATGGTGCTATTATGGTATTTGTTATGTGTTTTGTGACACTTTTTTGTTTTTTGAAACCGTTAACCAGGGCTCTGAGGTTTTAACTTGTAATGTAATGCACATGCTACATCCGACAGTCACAATAATCCCGATATCGCTCGCGTGCACCACTCGTAATCTGGTCCTAAATCATGCCTGATAAAAAGGGGTTAATGGGGGTTAAAACAGAAACCATTTTGCAGGTAAGCTTTCACTGGATGATATATTTACAAACTTATGTTATTACATACTGTTTTATGTCCCTTTAAATTTAGGTTCTTCAATACATAAGCAACAAGGTCCTTTTCTTAAACCTCTTTGCCACATTCTGAAATGTCATAGGTCATAGATCATCTATTTAAATACATATATATATATATATATATATATATATATATATATATATATATATATATATATATAAAAGCTTCATTATGTGCCAATTATGATTGTGAAATTATGAGCTGCCCATTTTGATTAGTTGAAGTATTTTGGGGTGGGCAATAGTTTGATGGCCCTTAGCTTTTGTACCAGGTATTGCTAAAAAATTTTTATTTTATAGTAGCTCCATTTTAGCAAAATCTAAACTGAAGATCCTTTTAATCTGAGGGTTGTGGGATTAATTCTAAATAAAATAGACCATCAGTAACATTGCTAGAATATGGGTCATGGTGCGGACTTTTTAAGAGTTGTGTCTTATAGTAAGGTTTCCATGGGTGAAGGTTCCTATGGATTGAGTGTCCAACAGATGCAAGTCTTATCATGGAAGCTGTCTCGTGGGCATTTAGTTGCATAGCTTGGACATTCCATTAGGTTTGACAATGTTGAGATTCCTAAAAACAGAATTTATGCTTACCTGATAAATTACTTTCTCCAACGGTGTGTCCGGTCCACGGCGTCATCCATTACTTGTGGGAATATTCTCTTCCCCAACAGGAAATGGCAAAGAGCACAGCAAAAGCTGCCCATATAGCCCCTCCTCGGGCTCCGCCCCCCAGTCATTCGACCGACTGTTAGGAGAAAAAAAGGAGAACCTATAGGGTGCCGTGGTGACTGTAGTGTATAGAGAAAGAAATTTTTCAATCCTGATTAAAAAACCAGGGCGGGCCGTGGACCAGACACACCGTTGGAGAAAGTAATTTATCAAGTAAGCATAAATTCTGTTTTTTCCAACATTGGTGTGTCCGGTCCACGGCGTCATCCATTACTTGTGGGAACCAATACCAAAGCTTTAGGACACGGATGAAGGGAGGGAGCAAATCAGGTTACCTAAACAGAAGGCACCACGGCTTGCAAAACCTTTCTCCCCAAAATAGCCTCCGAAAAAGCATAAGTATCAAATTTGTAGAATCTGGCAAAAGTGTGCAGAGAAGACCAAGTCGCTGCCTTACATATCTGATCAACAGAAGCCTCGTTCTTGAAGGCCCATGTGGAAGCCACAGCCCTAGTAGAGTGAGCTGTGATTCGTTCAGGAGGCTGCCGCCCGGCAGTCTCATAAGCCAATCGGATGATGCTTTTCAGCCAGAAAGAAAGAGAAGTAGCAGTAGCTTTTTGTCCTCTCCTCTTACCAGAGTAAACGACAAACAAAGATGAAGTTTGTCTGAAATCCTTTGTTGCGTCTAAATAGAACTTTAAAGCACTGACCACATCTAAATTGTGCAACAAACGTTCCTTCTTTGAAACTGGATTCGGACACAGAGAAGGAACAACTATTTCCTGGTTAATATTCTTGTTAGAAACTACTTTTGGAAGAAAACCAGGTTTAGTACGCAAAACAACCTTATCTGAATGGAACACCAGATAAGGTGGATCACACTGCAAAGCAGATAATTCAGAAACTCTTCTAGCAGAAGAAATAGCAACCAAAAACAGAACTTTCCAAGATAGTAACTTGATATCTATGGAATCTAAAGGTTCAAACGGAACCCCTTGAAGAACTGAAAGAACTAAATTTAGACTCCAAGGAGGAGTCACGGGTCTGTAAACAGGCTTGATTCTGACAAAAGCCTGTACAAAAGCTTGTACATCTGGCACAGCTGGCAGTCGTTTGTGTAACAAAACAGATAAAGCAGAAATCTGTCCTTTTAGAGAACTCGCTGACAACCCTTTATCCAAACCCTCTTGGAGAAAGGAGAGAATCTTAGGAATTTTAATCTTACTCCAGGAGAATCCCTTGGATTCACACCAACAGATATATTTTTTCCATATTTTATGGTAAATCTTTCTAGTCAAAGGTTTTCTGGCTTGAACCAGAGTATCTATCACTGAATTTGAAAACCTACGCTTGGATAAAATCAAGCGTTCAATTTCCAAGCAGTCAGCTGCAGAGAAACTAGATTTGGATGTTCAAATGGACCTTGTACTAGAAGATCCTGTCTCAAAGGTAGCTTCCATGGTGGAGCCGATGACATATTCACCAGGTCTGCATACCAAGTCCTGCGTGGCCACGCAGGAGCTATCAGAATCACCGAGGCCTTCTCCTGTTTGATCCTGGCTACGAGCCTGGGAAGGAGAGGAAACGGTGGAGACACATTAGCTAGGTTGAACGACCAAGGCGCCACTAATGCATCCACTAGAGTCGCCTTGGGATCCCTGGATCTGGACCCGTATCAAGGAACCTTGAAGTTCTGACGAGACGCCATCAGATCCATGTCTGGAATGCCCCATAATTGGGTTAACTGGGTAAAGACCTCCGGGTGGAGTTCCCACTCCCCCGGATGGAAAGTCTGACGACTCAGGTAATCCGCCTCCCAGTTGTCTACTCTTGGGATGTGAATTGCAGATAGATGGCAGGAGTGATCCTCCGCTCATTTGATGATCTTGGATACCTCTCTCATCGCCAAGGAACTCTTTGTTCCTCCCTGATGGTTGATGTAAGCTACAGTCGTCATGTTGTCTGACTGGAACCTTATGAATCCGGCCTTCGCTAGTTGAGGCCAAGCCCGGAGAGCATTGAATATCGCTCTCAGTTCCAGGATGTTTATCAGAAGAAGAGACTCTTCCCAAGACCATAGACCCTGAGCTTTCAGGGAATCCCAGACCACGCCCCAGCCTAATAGACTGGCGTCGGTCGTGACAATGACCCACTCTGGTCTGCGGAAACTCATTCCCTGAGACAGGTGATCCTGAGTCAACCACCAACGGAGTGAGTCTCTGGTTACCTGGTCTACTTGAATCTGTGGAGACAAGTCTGCATAGTCCCCATTCCACTGATTGAGCATGCACAGTTGTAATGGTCTTAGATGAATTCGAGCAAAAGGAACTATGTCCATTGCTGCAACCATCAATCCTACTACTTCCATGCACTGAGCTATGGAAGGCTGCAGAATAGAGTGAAGAACTTGACAAGCGTTTAGAAGCTTTGACTTTCTGACTTCTGTCAGTAAGATCTTCATTTCTAAAGAATCTATTATTGTTCCCAAAAAGGGAACTCTTGTTGACGGAGACATGGAACTCTTTTCTACATTCACCTTCCACCCGTGAGATCTGAGAAAGGCTAGAACAATGTCTGTATGAGCCTTTGCCTTGGAAAGAGACGACGCTTGAATTAGAATGTCATCTAGATAAGGTGCCACTGCAATGCCCCTCGGTCTTAGAACCGCCAGAAGGGACCCTAGCACCTTTGTGAAAATTCTGGGAGCAGTGGCTAAACTGAACGGAAGAGCCACAAACTGGTAATGTTTGTCCAGAAAGGCGAACCTTAGGAACTGATGATGATCCTTGTGGATAGGAATATGTAGGTACGCATCCTTTAAATCCACAGTAGTCATATATTGACCCTCCTGGATTGTAGGTAAAATTGTTCGACCAAGACTTTAGCCAGAGCGCTCTGCGCGCCACAATTGCAAACCCTGAATTTTTCGCCGCTAATCTCGCTAATTGCAAAGCAGCATCTAAAATAAAGGAATTAGCTAACTTAAGTGCGTGAATTCTGTCCATGACTTCCTCATATGGAGTCTCTTTATTGAGCGACTTTTCTAGTTCATCGAACCAGAAACATGCCGCCATAGTGACAGGAATAATGCACGAAATTGGTTGGAGGAGGTAACCTTGCTGAACAAAAATCTTTTTAAGCAAACCCTCCAGTTTTTTATCCATAGGATCTTTGAAAGCACAATTGTCCTCAATGGGAATAGTCGTGCATTTGGCTAGCGTAGAAACTGCCCCCTCAAACTTAGGGACTGTTTTCCATATGTCCTTCCTTGGGTCGACCATGGGGAACAATTTCTTAAATATAGGAGGTGGAACAAAAGGTATGCCTGGTTTCTCCCACTCCTTAGTCACTATGTCCGCCACCCTTTTAGGTATTGGAAAGGCATCAGGGTGCACCGGGACCTTTAGGAATTTGTCGATCTTGCACAATTTTTCTGGAATGACCAAAGAGTCACAATCATCCAGCGTAGTTAGTACCTCCTTAAGTAATGCGCGGAGATGCTCTAACTTAAATTTAAACGTCACAACATCAGGTTCTGCCTGTTGAGAAATTCTTCCTGAATCAGAAAGTTCTCCCTCCGACAAACCCTCCCTCACTGCCACTTCTGACTGGTGTGAGGGTATGACAGATAAATTATCGTCAGCGCCTTCTTGCTCCACTGTATTTAAAACTGAGCAATCACGCTTTCTTTGAAATGCTGGCATTTTGGATAAAATATTAGCTTTGGAATTATCCATTACTGCCGTTAATTGTTGCATAGTAACAAGCATTGGCGCGCTAGATGAACTAGAGGTCGTCTGCGCAGGCATAACTGGTATTGACACAGAAGGAGAGGATGAAGAACTATCCCCACTACCTTCATTTGAGGAATCGTCTTGGGCAACCTTATTAAATGTGTCAGTACTGTCCTTACTTTGGATGGACGCCATGGCACAATTATCACATACATTTGAAGGGGGGACCACCTTGGCCTCCATACATACAGAACATGTTCTATCTGAAGGTACAGACATGTTAGACAGGCTTACACAGGCTAATAATGCAAAAAAAACGTTTTTAAACAAAACCGTTACTGTCTCTTTAAATGTTAAACAGAGCACACTTTATTTCTGAATGTGTGAAAAACTATGAAGTAAATATCCAATCTTTACCAAATTTTCACCCTAGTGTCTTAATGCTTTTAAAGTATTGCACCCCAAGTTTCAAGCTTTTAACCCCTTAAATGAGGAAACCGGAGCTGTTTTATCAATTAGCAATTTTAACCCCAATACAGTCCCAGCCACAGCGTTTGCTGTGACTTCACCTGTCCTTGGGGGTTATACGATACCAAAATAAGCCTTCCAGGAACGTTTTCTATGACCACCAGACCCTCTCACATGAAGCTGCATGCACTGCATCCAAAAGAAACTGCGCAATTATGGCGCGAAAATGAGGCTCTGCCTACTATAGTGAAAGGCCCTTCCTGACTTGGAAGGTGTCTAAACTACTGCCTGGCGCCTAAAAACGTTCCCAAACACTAAAAGTTTTGAAAATCACTTCAAACCTCATAAAAAACTTAAATAAAGCAATCGATTTAGCCCACAAGAGTGTCAACCAGTATATAGCCCATAATAAGCCATCATTCTGTTAAGAGTCTAAGAAAATGGCTTACCGATCCCAAAGAGAGAAAATGACAATCTTCTAGCATTACAGAGTCTTGTTAGAAAATGGACTAGTCATACCTTGAGCAGAAAAGTCTGCAAACTGTTCCCCCCAACTGAAGTTCTCTGGGCTCAACAGTCCTGCGTGGGAACAGCAATTGATTTTAGTTACTGCTGCTAAAATCATACTCCTCTTTTAAACAGAACTCTTCATCCTTTTCTGTTTTAGAGTAAATAGTACAAACCGGCACTATTTTAAAATAACAAATTCTTGATAGAAGAATAAAAAACTACAACTAAACACCACATACTCTTCACCATCTCCGTGGAGATGCTACTTGTTCAGAGCGGCAAAGAGAATGACTGGGGGGCGGAGCCCGAGGAGGGGCTATATGGGCAGCTTTTGCTGTGCTCTTTGCCATTTCCTGTTGGGGAAGAGAATATTCCCACAAGTAATGGATGACGCCGTGGACCGGACACACCAATGTTGGAGAAATAGGGATACATTACACATATCAAGAAATTAATTGTCCTGATAGGCTTTCATTTAATTCCTCTTTAAGACATAATATGATTTGTACCCATAGACTTTAATGTGACCCCTCAATAAGACATAATTTCATAGACTTTCATGGTGACCCCTCTACATAACATGACTTGTCCCCTTAGACTTTCACATAACCCCTCTAGAAGACATGATTTGAACTTATAGACTTTTAAGATATCCCCTTCAAAACTATAATTTTCCCTTACAGATTTTCATGGGAGCTTTCTACAAGACATGATTTGTCCCCATAAGAAATAAATTATTTATCCCCCTAGACTATCATTGATACCCCATGAAATTAAGTTGTTTTTAACCTTTCTGCTTTAAACAACATTCTGCTGCAGATTAAATTAAGTCTTATTGTCATTGTCCAAATTAAGTATTCAGGAATTCCCTTGTTGTGCTACTTATGCGGTAAAACATCCAAGAAATTGTTCACGCTTGGCCACATTTAATGGACCTTCGGCAGTGGAAATCTAATTAAATTAACAGATCTGAAAACAAACTTAGGAAAAGGAGCAAAATATTCAGAGCGTGTTAAGCATGAAAAAAATAATCACTTAAGGGTGACATCAACAAATGACACTCATTACTTAGTTTCCATGTGACCAAGTCTGCTCTCCAGTGAACATAGAGGGAATGCCAATAATTTTCTTTTAAGTGATAGGTGGCAGTGAAAGTAAGATATTTAGCTTATTGCCTCTTTTCCATCAGCGATATTAAGCCCCTGGCTGTTTGACGAACAAGAAGTTAAGATAATACGTTCATCTTTTTATTTAATTAGGTTGCATCAACAAAATAATGTTTTTTTAATACCTATATGCAAGTGTGAACAATCTTACATATAATATAGGCATCGGACCAAAATTAAATATCTACAAATTACTATACGAGAAAATCCCATTACAAGTATGTGAGCATTGTGAATTATGACTTCTGGAAATAATCTAAAAAAATCTCTGTTTATATGTTTACAGTTTCTAAACACATTGCAGAATAAAACCGGTAATGGTGTAGACTATTCTTCATCTGAAACCGTGAAACAAAACATAAATATGAAAGGGCTTTCAACTGAGGCATTGCTAGGGTCCAAAAAGATTCGGGCTTGTACCCAAGTCAAACACAACATCCCCTTATCAGATTTGACATGTAACTGTGCTTTTTCTTTGTTATCCCCAAATATTGCTCTTTAGATATATTTTTATATTACATACTATTTGATGGGTCAAATATCTTGTTAGGTCATCACAATAGTTATATTGCTTTAATTTCCACACGGTACAACAATTATATGGTAACATTTGAAAATAACAAGATGCATAAGTCATATATAGAATCTTACATCTTTGCAATACAATACAAGTGTGTATCTATGTAAGATTATATTGTTAGATGATTATCTATGTGGTGTAGATTATCTATGTGGTGTAGATTATCTATGTATTGTAGATTATCTATGTGGTGTAGATTATCTATGTGGTGTAGATTATCTATGTGGCCCATGGAGAATGACAACTTGATGAACAAAATGTATCAAGAGAGACAAGAGTGTAACTAGACCTCACTGGACCACAAGGCTTTTAGGCTTTGGGGAGGCCCTCATTTCAACAGAGCCCTTTGTGGCTGTTTACAATCAGCAGAAGCTAAAATGGGAGCTATGTAATAGAGAGAGGGCATGTGACTATCATCCTTCCCATTTGACTAGTCTGTGCCAGAGGATATGCTTTGTGTGCACCCTTCTTGTACAAATATGGTAGACAATTATACAGTACCCTTTTTTCTTAATCCAATTCTGCTGTCAGTCTGTATAAGAAGTTGTAAAAGTTGAAGATTTTCCATTTATTTTGCATGAGAAATTGATGGCTTATGTAGCTGTAAAATAAAAGTATTATTACAACCATAATGCTATATACACCTTCTTACCTAGACTTAGCATGAGGGACAGAGGTGATTGCTGGCAGAAAAGGGAGCACAATACCACAGCTCCTGCTACACAATGGGGGGTAGTTATCAAGCCGTCTACTTTTCTGGCTTCGCCGGCCCAATACGCCCGCCTAAGCTCGCCTCACATCGCCGCAGCGGACCTGAAAAAGTACGCCTAAGTTATCAAATAAAGCTGTCAAAAAGCTGCGGGGCGATGAGCAGCGGACTGTGACAGTTATCACTAATCCGATCTCGCTGCCCTTCGGCTTTTTCCCAGCTTTATTGCTAGCCTGTCACTAAGCACTCACACTAAACTACACTGTTCTATCCCTATACCGGCGCCCCCGGAGCCCCCGCAACTAAATCAAGTTATTAACCCCTAAACCGCCGCTCCTAGAACCTATCGCAACTCTGATAAATGTATTAACCCCTAAACCGCCGCTCCCGGACACCGCTGCCACCTACAGTATACCTAGTAACCCCTATCCTGCCCCCCCTACACCGTCGCCCTCTATTATAAAATTATTAACCCCTATCCTGCTGATAACTAAATAAATAGTTTAACCCCTAAAACGCCGCTCCCTGAACCCGCCGCAACCTATATTAAACCTATTAACCCCTATCCTGCCCCCCCCTACACCGTCGCCACCTATAATAAATTTAATAACCCCTAATCTGCCCCCCCTACACCGTCGCCACCTATAATAAATTTATTAACCCCTAATCTGCCCCCCACTACACCGCCGCCACTGTAATAAAATTATTAACCCCTAAACCTAAGTCTAACCCTAACCCTAACGCCCCCCTAACTTAAATATTAATTAAATAACTATAAATAAATTAACTCTTATTAACTAAATGAATCCTATTTAAAACTAAATACTTACCTTTAAAATAAACCCTAATATAGCTACAATATAAATAATAATTATATTCTAGCTATCTTAGGATTTATTTGTATTTTACAGGCAACTTTCAATTTATTTTAACCAGGTACAATAGCTATTAAATAGTTATTAACTATTTAATAGCTTACCTAGCTAAAATAAAGAGAAATGTACCTGTTAAATAAATCCTAACCTAAGTTACAATTACACCTAACACTACACTATACTTTAATAAATTATTCCTATTTAAAAATAAATACTTACCTGTAAAATAAACCCTAAGATAGCTACAATATAATTAATAATTATATTATAGCTATCTTAGGATTTATATTTATTTTACAGGTAACTTTGTATTTATTTTAGCTAGTTAGAATAGTTATTAAATAGTTATTAACTATTTAATAACTACCTAGCTAAAAGAAATACAAAATTACCTGTAAAATAAATCCTAACTTAAGTTATAATTAAACCTAATACTACACTATCATTAAATTAATTAAATAAACTACCTACAAATAACTACAATTAAATACAATTACATAAACTAACTAAAGTACAAAAAATAAAAAAAGCTAAGTTACAAAAAATAAAAAAATAAGTTACAAACATGTTAAAAATATTACAACAATTTTAAGCTACTTACACCTAATCTAAGCCCCCTAATAAAATAACAAACCCCCCCAAAATAAAAAAATGCCCTACCCTATTCTAAATTAAATACATTTCAAAGCTCTTTTACCTTACCAGCCCTTAAAAGGGCCATTTGTGGGGGCATGCCCCAAAGAAAACAGCTCTTTTGCCTGTAAAAGAAAAATACAACCCCCCCCAACATTAAAACCCACCACCCACATACCCCTAATCTAACCCAAACCCCCCTTACAAAAACCTAACACTAATCCCCTGAAGATCATCCTACCTTTAGTTGTCTTCACTCAGCCGAGCCACCGATGGAACTGAAGAGGACATCCGGAGCGGAAGAAGTTAATCCTCCAAGCGGCGCTGAAGAAATCTTCCATCCGATGAAGTCATCATCCAGGTGGCGCTGAAGAAAAGTCTTCGATCCGGCCGATGTCATCTTCAAAGAGGCGCTGAAGAGGTCTTCTATCCGGGCAAAGTCATCTTCCAAGCCGGGTCTTGAATCTTCCTTCCGCCGACGCGGAACCACCTTCTTCACCGACGGACTACGACGAATGACGGCTCCTTTAAGGGACGTCATCCAAGATTCCATCAGCCAATCAGATTTTTCCTACCTTAATTCCGATTGGCTGATAGAATCCTATCAGCCAATCGGAATTGAGGGGACGCCATCTTGGATGACGTCCCTTAAAGGAACCGTCATTCGTCGTAGTCCGTCGGTGAAGAAGGTGGTTCCGCGTCGGCGGAAGGAAGATTCAAGACCCGGCTTGGAAGATGACTTCGCCCGGATAGAAGACCTCTTCAGCGCCTCTTTGAAGATGACATCGGCCGGATCGAAGATTTTTCTTCAGCGCCGCCTGGATGATGACTTCATCGGATGGAAGATTTCTTCAGCGCCGCTTGGAGGATTAACTTCTTCCGCTCCGGATGTCCTCTTCAGTTCCATCGGTGGCTCGGCTGAGTGAAGACAACTAAAGGTAGGATGATCTTCAGGGGATTAGTGTTAGGTTTTTGTAAGGGGGGTTTGGGTTAGATTAGGGGTATGTGGGTGGTGGGTTTTAATGTTGGGGGGGTTGTATTTTTCTTTTACAGGCAAAAGAGCTGTTTTCTTTGGGGCATGCCCCCACAAATGGCCCTTTTAAGGGCTGGTAAGGTAAAAGAGCTTTGAAATGTATTTAATTTAGAATAGGGTAGGGCATTTTTTTATTTTGGGGGGGTTTGTTATTTTATTAGGGGGCTTAGATTAGGTGTAAGTAGCTTAAAATTGTTGTAATATTTTTAACATGTTTGTAACTTATTTTTTTATTTTTTGTAACTTAGCTTTTTTTATTTTTTGTACTTTAGTTAGTTTATGTAATTGTATTTAATTGTAGTTATTTGTAGGTAGTTTATTTAATTAATTTAATGATAGTGTAGTATTAGGTTTAATTGTAACTTAAGTTAGGATTTATTTTACAGGTAATTTTGTATTTCTTTTAGCTAGGTAGTTATTAAATAGTTAATAACTATTTAATAACTATTCTAACTAGCTAAAATAAATACAAAGTTACCTGTAAAATAAATATAAATCCTAAGATAGCTATAATATAATTATTAATTATATTGTAGCTATCTTAGGGTTTATTTTACAGGTAAGTATTTATTTTTAAATAGGAATAATTTATTAAAGTATAGTGTAGTGTTAGGTGTAATTGTAACTTAGGTTAGGATTTATTTAACAGGTACATTTCTCTTTATTTTAGCTAGGTAAGCTATTAAATAGTTAATAACTATTTAATAGCTATTGTACCTGGTTAAAATAAATTGAAAGTTGCCTGTAAAATACAAATAAATCCTAAGATATCTAGAATATAATTATTATTTATATTGTAGCTATATTAGGGTTTATTTTAAAGGTAAGTATTTAGTTTTAAATAGGATTCATTTAGTTAATAAGAGTTAATTTATTTATATTTATTTAATTAATATTTAAGTTAGGGGGGCGTTAGGGTTAGGGTTAGACTTAGGTTTAGGGGTTAATAATTTTATTACAGTGGCGGCGGCGTAGTGGGGGGCAGGATAGGGGTTAATAAATTTATTATAGGTGGCGACGGTGTAGGGGGGGCAGATTTGGGGTTAATAAATTTATTATAGGTGGCGACGGTGTAGGGGGGGCAGGATAGGGGTTAATACATTTAATATAGGTTGCGGCGGGTTCAGGGAGCGGCGGTTTAGGGGTTAATACATTTATTATAGTTGCGGTGGGCTCCGGGAGCGGCGGTTTAGGGGTTCATATGTATAGAGTAGCTTGCGGTGGGCTCCGGGAGCGGCGGTTTAGGGGTTAATACATATATTATAGTTGCGGCGCGGACCGGGAGCGGCAGTTTAGGGGTTAACATATTTATTATAGCTTGCGGTGGGCTCCGGGAGCGGCGGTTTAGGGGGTAATACATTTATTTAGTTGCGGCGGTGTAGGGGGGACAGATTAGTGGTGTTTAGACTCGGGGTACATGTTAGGGTGTTAGGTGTAGACAGCTCCCATAGAAATCAATGGGATGTCTGTCAGCAGCAAACTTGTACTTTCGCTATGATCAGACTCCCATTGATTCCTATGGGATCCGCCGCCTCCAGGGGTGGCGGATTGAAAACCAGGTACGCTGGGCCGTAAAAGTGCCGAGCGTACCTGCTAGTTTTTTGATAACTAGCAAAAGTAGTGAGAATGTGCCGCACTTGTGTGCGGAACATCTGGAGTGACGTAAGAATCGATCTGTGTCAGACTGAGTCCGGCGGATCGATGCTTACGTCACAAAATTCTACTTTTGCCGGTCTCGAGCCTTTGATAACTAAGGCGTATCAGCCTCGCCACAAATACGCTGCGGAATTCCAGCGTATTTGAGGTTGACGGCTTGATAACTAGGCCCCAATGTATCTATTCTGTTATTCTCTTCTTTCTGGGGTACACCAAAGAGAGCCAAGGAGCTGGTGGTCTATGGAAAGCTACAGATCTATTGTTGCTTTGCCATATTCCCCCGTCACCCGGAACTTCTACTTATTGAAGCCAGCAAAAAAATCTAAGGCAACTGTAGACATTTACATACAAAGTCTGGCAAATAGTGTAATGAAGATAGCATCAGGGTCTGCTGCCATTACTGTAAAGCCCCCTTTAGTCTCCATGCATTAAGGGTCAGATCACAAGTGGAATGTTTTTTAACTCTCCCACTCGAGCGTTAACTGCACTAGAAGTAAGCTTCTTATGCTCGTCAGGTTGCGCTTGTATTATGAGATGAAAGTAAACTGTTTTTGCTCACACGCTAAACCGACAAGTGCAAAAATGTGAACTTACAATATTGCGTGTGCATTCACATATTCCCCCATAGAATTCAATGGAGCAAAAGAAGTGGGGAAAAAAATAAAACCCCACTCTCACGCAAACCTGATAGCATATTCTCAAGTGCGCTAACCCAACATGAAAATATGAATATTTCACATTCCAATGTTCTTCACATAGAAGAATATGTTCTATTTATTCACAAATAAATATGTCTACATATATATGATGGTATTTTTGTGCAATATACATCTATACCTATATCTATATACATGATTATACAGTATATAGGTATAGACATATACAGGTATTTATATATTCCATATATTTATGGAATGTCAAATATTTACAGTAAATACATAGTTAAAATCTTTATTAAATATGAATATTGAGTAAATATGATTTTACATGTTTTCAGCTGCTTAACTGCAATGGGCTCCAATGCACTTTTATGTATGTACAACTGTATTTATGTGTTTATATGTGGATATATGTCTGTGAATACATAAATACACATATAAATACATATGTACACACATACATATACATATATATATATATACAAACACATCTTTAGACATTTATATGTAAGTATCTCTATGTTAAAGCCCTTTGCCTGAGAACGCATTTCTTTGTGCCCTTATAACTTTAGTGTCAAATTTAAAAATATATATTTTTATTAGATGGTGTTATTATGAGTGTAACTTTATTTTGTAATGTGTTTTTGATCTGCTTTGTGACTCTTTTTTGTTTTGCAAAACAGTTATCTAGAGCTCTGAGGACGCGGTAATCATACTAGCGTAAATTGCAATTGTGCTAAAGCGATCGCGTTTACTTTCAACTTGAAATACGAGTGTTAAACCTGACAAGCGCAAAAACCCGCTACACGGATTTCGTATTGCCGCTGTGTGGGGCCTTCTTCCAACACACCTCTGCTGTATCCTGTGAGTGCCTTGGAGATTGAATCTGTCGGGCGACTTTGAGGACCCGGCCTGCCTATATTGCACATTTCAGTGTTTTCCTCCATGTGAGTAAATTTCCTCCTCCTGCTTGTGTGCTTTCTTTTTTCTCTTCTATAGTTCCCTTGAGTGTCTGGCTTGAAATTACAAGAATAGCTGACCGAACTTTGCTAAGTATTTGGAGACCCAAGATCATGGCTTCTAGTTATCAAGCCGTCAACCGCAAATACGCTGGAATTCCGCAGCGTATTTGTGATGAGGCTGATTCGCCTTAGTTATCAAGCCCTACTGCCCAGCAAAAGTAGAATATAGTGACATAAGCTTCGATCCGCCGGACTCAGTCCGACACAGATCGATGCTTATGTCACTACAGATGTTCCGAACGCAAGTTCGGCACAATCTGACTACTTTTGGTAGTTATCAAACTACTACCAGGTACGCTCGCCACTATTCCGGCCAGCGTACCTGGATTTTAATCCGCCGCCCTGGAGGCGGCGGATCCCATAGGAATCAATGGGAGTCTGACCATAGTGAAAGCTCATGTTCGCTGCTGCACGATATCCCATTGATTCCTATGGGAAATGTCTACACCTAACACTCTAACATGTACCCCGAGTCTAAACACCCCTAATCTGCCCTACCTACCCTGCCGCAACTAAATAAAGTTATTATCCCCTAAAGTGCTGCTCCCGGAACCCGCCGCAACCTACATTATATATATTAACCCCTAATCTGCCGCCCCCTATACCGACGCCACCTACATAAACTAATTAACCCCTATCCTGCATATCCCGGACCCCGCCGCAACTAAATAAATTGTTTAACCCCTAAACCGCCACTCCCAGACCCCGCCGCCACCTATATTAAACTTATTAACCCTATCCTGCCCCCATATACCGCCACCACCTATATTACAATTATTAACCCCTAAACCTAAGTCTAACACTAACCCTAACACCCCCTTAACTTAAATATTATTTTAATAAATCCAAATAAAAATTACTATTATTAACCAAATTATTCCTATTTAAAACTAAATACTTACCTTTAAAATAAAACCTAATATAGATACAATATAACTAATAATTATATTGTAGCTATTTTAGGATTTATTTTTATTTTACAGGCAACTTTGTATTTATTTTAACTAGGTACAATAGTTATTAAATAGTTAGTAACTATTTAATAGCTACGTAGTTAAAATAAAGACAATTTTACCTGTAAAATAAAAACAAACCTAAGTTACAATTACACCTAACACTACACTATAATTAAATAAATTATTCCTATTTAAAACTAAATACTTACCTGTAAAATAAACCCTAAGATAGTTACAATGTAATTAATAATTACATTGTAGCTATTTTAGGATTTATTTTTATTTTACAGGTAACTTTGTAGTTATTTTAACTAGGTACAATAGTTATTAAATAGTTATTAACTATTTAATAACTACCTAGCTAAAATAAAGACAAAAAATAAATCCTAACCTAAGTTACAATTAAACCTAACACTAAACTATCATTAAATTAATTAAATAAATTAGCTACCAATACCTACAATTAAATAAACTAAACTAAATTACAAAAACAAACAAGCACTAAATTACAGAAAATAAAAAAATATTACAAGAATTTTAAACTAATTACACCTAATCTAAGCCCCCTAATAAAATTAAAAAAAAAAACAAAATAATAAAAGTCCATACCCTATTCTACATTACAAAGTAATCAGCTCTTTTACCAGCCCTTAAAAGGGCTTTTTGCGGAGTATTGCCCCAAATTAATCAGCTCTTTTACCTGTAAAAACAAATACAACCCCCCCAACATTAAAACCCACCCCCCACACATCCCTACTCTAACCCACCCAAACCCCCCTTAAAAAAACACTAACCCCCTGAAGATCTCCCTACCTTGAGTAGTCTTCACCCAGCCGGGCCGAAGTCTTCATCCGATGGGGCAGTAGAGGACATCCAGACCGGCAGAAGTCTTCATCCTATCCGGGCAGAAGAGGACATCTGGACCGGCAGAAGTCTTCATCCTATCCGGGCAGAAGAGGACATCCGGACCGGCAGACATCTTCATCCAAGCGGCATCTTCTATCTTCATCCATCCGACGAGGAGCAGCTCTATCTTCAAGACCTCCGGCGGAGCATCCTTCCTGGCCGACAGACTAACGACGAATGACGGTTCCTTTAAATGACGTCATCCAAGATGGTGTCCCTAGAATTCCGATTAGCTGATAGGATTCTATCAGCCAATCGGAATTAAGGTAGGAAAAATCTGATTGGCTGATTGAATCAGCCAATCAGATTCAAGTTCAATCCGATTGGCTGATTGGATCAGCGATCGTATTGAACTTGAATCTGATTGGCTGATAAGTTTACATACCCTGACAGAATTTATGATTTCCTGGCCATTTTTCAGAGAATATGACTGATAACATAAAAACTTTTCTTTCACTCATGGTTAGTGTTTGGCTGAAGCCATTTATTATTAGTCAACAGAAACTACCCAAATGACCCTGATCAAAACTTTACATACCCTGGTGATTTTGGCCTGATAACATGCACACAAGTTGACACAAAGGGGTTTGAATGGCTATTTAAGGTAACCACCCTCACCTGTGATCTGTTTGCTTGTAATTAGTGTGTATGTATAAAAGGTCAATGAGTTTCTGGACTACTGACAGACCCTTGCATCTTTCATCCAGTGCTGCACTGATGGTTCTGGATTCTGAGTAAATGTCAAAGGATCTGCAGGAAAAGGTAGTTGAACTGTATAAAACAGGAAAGGGATATAAAAAGATATCCAAGGAATTGAGAATGTAAATCAGCAGTGTTCAAACTCCAAATGACTTTGTGCCAGAAGGTTTGAGGCTTGTCTCTGTGCTGTTTGGCGTATTGTAAGCGGGATACTTTGTGGCATTTGCGTAGTAATGGCTTTCTTCTGGCGACTCGACCATGCAGCCCATCTTTCTTCAAGTGCCTCCTTATTGTGCATCTTGAAACAGCCACACCACATGTCCTGTATTTCACCTGAAGTTATTTTTGAGTTTGTCTTTGCATCCCCTGAACAATTTTCCTGGCAGTCCTGGCAGGGACTGGTGATCTCCCGTTTCCTATGGCAGTGCTGCAGTGCGTTACTTCCTCAGAGATCTGGTTATGTCCCTGTCCAACACAGTCTTCAAGTTTGTAGTATAGAGTCTGTAATTGTCCTCGCAGCGGAGAAAGATAAGGGGAAAACCTAGGTTCTAACATAGTGGCACCTATTACTTTATAGAAAAAGTACTTCATAGAAACTAACCCTTTACACCTAAACCTTCAATTTTAAGCAAATATATATATATATATATATATATATTGTAAATGTACATACTATTCTAAGGCACATCTTTATTTTGAATACATCACTATATCTAGCGTTTATTTTAAATGTAATATCTCTTTACATGTTGTTTAATGCACATTTGATTCTGTGGTGTTGCAGTTTATCGGATGGAAGAGGTTTTCCTGATCTGTTCTACAACTGGTGTAGGGAATGTTCTGCTCGATGCACTTGCTGTACAGTCCCTTTGGTCTATATGAGTCCCACATAACCATGAAATCATTCTCAGCTGGTGCAAGTGCTGGATAATGATTACCATCAAGTGCCGAGCCATCAAAAGGAAACATCAAACAGGGCACAAAGAACACAGGAAGGTCAGCGTAGGACAAGAAAGGCTCAGTCTGGACCACTTGTTCTGTGACAAACTGATCTTTTGGGAATGTGTTCTGCGCAAATGGACAGTTCAGGTACATTTCCTACGGGTTGAATTTATTATAAAGCTCAGTTTACTGCGTAACAAAGAAATTCTGCAATATAAATATGACCTAGAAGCACTGGCATGGTAGCAACAGAACATTTTAAGTTAAACTGGCACATACAGGGCTAGATTACAAGTGGCACGGTATATTGCGTTTTCGCAATTGCAAAAGCTCTGCTCGTGTTAAGCTTTTTGCGCTATTCAGTTTCTGCTCGTATTACAAGTTAAAAGATTTTTTTTTATTTTGTGCATGCGGTAACCCAACTAGTGCAGACATTTAAAAATACATAGAACATTTTCTGCTATGTGCAGAACATTGGAATGTGAAATATTTACAGTAAATACACAGTTAAATATATAAATATATATATATATATATATATATATATATATATATATATATATATATATATACAGTCTATATACACACAAATTCATCTTTAGCAATCTATCTGTATGTGAGTCTATGTTAAAGTACTTTGGCAGCTTTTTTTCTCTCTAACACCTGAGATCTCATTTCTTTAAATCCCTATAACTATTTTGTGCAATATTGTTAATGTTATAATTTTTACTAGGCCGTGTTATTAGTGGTTTAACTTTACTTTGTATTTTTGAATTTTTTTGTGCAACTTTTTAGTTTTACAAAACCAGAGCGCTGAGATTGCGCTAAGAATTGTAGTGTAAATTTCGCTCAACTTGTAATATCAGTGCAATTAAAACGTATTGTGAAAACACAATATCGCTTGCGCAAAAACATTTGCGCCTTACTTGTAATGTAGCCCTTACATTGTAATATTAGAATGGAGTCCAAAAATCATTATTACATTTGGCTTCTGTAAAGTTTTTGCTGTAGTTTATATGTTTCCTCATTTGATTTTACAAGTGAGAAAAAAACTTCCCTGTTAAGTCTAAGGAGCCGATTTATCATTGATCATGTCCGCCGCACATCAATAAATTCCGACAGCGTATCATTGTAAATTATCCTGATTGTATCTGATCGGGATGGTTGCTGTCCGCCGCCTCAGAGGTGTGGACGAGTTAAGGAGTAGTGATGTCGCGAACCTAAAATTTTGCGTTTGCGAACGGCGGACGCAAACTTCTGCAACTGTTCGCGAACGGGCGAACCGCCATAGACTTCAATAGGCAGGCGAATTTTAAAACCCACAGGGACTCTTTCTGGCCACAATAGTGATGGAAAAGTTGTTTCAAGGGTACTAACACCTGGACTGTGGCATGCCGGAGGGGGATCCATCGCAAAACTTCCATGGAAAATTACATAGTTGATGCAGAGTCTGTTTTTAATCCATAAAGGGCATAAATCACCTAACATTGCTAAATTGTTTGGAATAACGTGCTTTAAAACATCAGGTATGATGTTGTATCGATCATGTAGTGTAAGGGTTACGCCCGCTTCACAGTGACAGACCAAACTCCCCGTTTAAAGGGACAGTTTACACCAGAATTTTTATTGTTTTAAAAGATAGATAATCCCTTTATTACCCATTTCCCAGTTTTGCATAACTAACACATTTATAATAATATACTTTTAACCTCTGTGATTATCTTGTATCTAAGCCTCTGCAAACTGCCCCGTTTTTCACTTCTTTTGACAGACTTGCAGTCTAGCCAATCATTGCCTTCTCCCAGATAACTTCTCGTGCACGAGCACAGTGTTATCTATATGAAATACGTGAACTAACACCCTCTAGTGGCGAAAAACTGTTAAAATGCAATCTGAAAGAGGTGGGCTTCAAGGTCTAAGGTGGGCTTCAAGGTCTAAGGTGACACTGTGCCCTGGCAGGCAGGCACTGAAACGCACACGTGTGAAGGAAACTGACTGCTATTATTTAACACAGTCAAAAAAGTGTTTTTTTTTTTTAAATCTACACTACTGTTACACCAGATATGAGTGGTGGCACTGGGCAAGTGGGCACAGTATACGCTGTGAGCCTGACACACACGCTGGCAGGCAGGCAACTGCAATTAGATTACACAGGAAAAAAAAAACCAGACTGATGTTCTAGCCCTAAAAAGGACAGCAGAGATCAGATGAGTCCTTTAGGACTGTAGTGGACACTGAATACACTAGCCTAGCTATCGATTTCCCTATTAAATCAGCAGCAGCTACACTGTCCCTCCTCTCACTAAGAATGCAGCTTCCAAATGAATCTAAAATGGATGCTGTCCAGGAGGTAGGAGGGTCTGGGAGGGAGGGTCTTCTGCTGATTGGCTGGAATGTGTCTTCTGACTGTGAGGTACAGGGTCAAAGTATTACTCAATGATGACGAATAGGGGGCGGATCAAACATCGCATATGTTCGCCCGCCGTGGCGAACGCGAACAAGCTATGTTCACCGGGAACTATTCGCGACATCACTATTAAGGAGCAGCGGTCATAAGACCGCTGCTTCTTAACTTGATTTTCAGAGGGACCTGAAACTCTGGGGTGGATTACAGAATCCGCTGCTTGATAAATCTACACCAAAGTCCTATGTGATTTGTAGATTTTAGGAGAAAATTTGGCATCTTGGAATATGTTACTTAGCAACACTCGACTGATGGTAAAAAAAAATCAATCTGCACATGTGACCTTCACCTGTCAGTTGAGATAAATATTTTTGTATAAATAAAAGTCAGGCTAATTTATTTTTCATATAGTTTTTGATTTTTAAAGTTACTGTTTTATGTATTATATTAAAGGGACAGTCTACACCAGAATTTTTATTGTTTAAAAAGATACTGTAGATAATCCCTTTATTACCCATTCCCTAGTTTTGCACAACCAACACAGTTATATAAATACACTTTTTACCTCTGTGATTACCTTGTATCTAAGCATCTGCAAATTGCCCCCTTATTTCAGTTCTTTTGACAGACATCCATTTTAGTCAATCAGAGCTGGCTCACCTGAACTCCACGTGCGTGAGCACAGTGTTATCTATATGACACACATGAACTAACACCCAGTAGTGGTGAAAAACTGTCAAAATGCCCTGAGAGAAGAGGCAGACTTTAAGGGCTTAGACATTAGCATATGAATCTCCTAGGTTTAGCTTTCAACTAAGAATACCAAGAGAACAAAGCAAAATTGGTGATAAAAGTAAATTGGATTTTTTTTTTAAAATGATATGCCCTATCTGAATCATGAAACTTTATTTTGGACTAGACTGTCCCTTTAACCCATTCATTATACTTGATTTTATGCTATTCATATACAAGTAAATTATACATCAGCATTATTAGATTGTTTAAATGTTTATATTTTTACATAACTGTTTACATTAAAAATTTTAAATTAAAATTTTGCAAAAAATAAAATGTCCATTAGTTGCTAAGGACACTCTTTCCCTTTACACCTAGTAGAGAAAGAGAAAAATGTGACATTAATGTCAACAATGGCTTTAATGTAAATGTAATAAGAATTGTGTTTTTTGGGGCTCTTACTGACTGACTTCAGTGTGAGCTAAAATAAACCTTACACTGCTGTAATGCAATTTCAACACTAGACTTGTGCAGCCCAGAAATATTTGGTTTGTCTGAATCTTCCGTAATAAACATTTGGGGAAATTAATTTCCCTGGATATTCGCATATGTCATTTGGTAATGAACGCTGAATATTTGTTAAACATTTACATTTGTTAAATGAATGTAAATGTAAGTTTAAGGTGAACAAGATCACATGTAGCTTATATTTACCTTTAGCGTGTTGGAGAGCTGCTCTAACCTGCTCCTCCTCTTTTATGCATACCCCTTGTCTCAACCAGAGCAGAAACCATTGGAAGAATAGTCCATAGATGGCTTTTATTTGGTTCTCATCTTCTACTTTTGGGGCAGTTTTTTTTGTCATAAACAATTAAGGTATATCAATTACAGATGTGTTAACCAGAAAACAATTGAGAATTCATATCACCTTGCTAGAATTCTAGAGTTATGTGTTTACCTCAGAGGAGCAACTATCTTCACCAAGCTGGATCTGCAATGGGCATACACCTTGATCAGAATTAAAGTGGTTGATGAAAGGAAAACATACATTCTTCATTCTTTTTCTCTAGTATATAAAGAAGCAAGCAGGGGTGCCCACAACTGATATTTGTTTCACAATATTTTTTGGGAAAAGATTTGCATTCTATTAAGAAAAGCTTTTGAGTGATACAAGTGATTTGCCAATAGAAAGAGACTCTACTTTCTTCCTTTGAAGTTCGAATATATTGTTGACCACCAAAAGTATTAAATTGAGCCCTTGCTTGTAACATATCCTTTCTTGTGTGTGGGTCAGTGTCTTATCTTTTCCAGCTTCCTTCTTCCCTTAGGATCCATCCTGAATTCCATGTGCCCCCCCCCCCTTAAATGGGCAATCTTCAACAGGTAATCCAAAACTGTACATCGTCCACCTTAAGGACTAGTCAATAGTCAACATGAGTATAACATTTCCAAAATCCTTGACTCCAAAAGCCAGGCATGTGGTGTTAAATATCTGGTCCATTGGAGGGGTTACCTCTTCACTAAACAATTTTGTGTATTGGCTAAGAATCTGCATTCCCCCATCCTACTTAGAAAATTTCATACAAAGCTTCTGGATTATTATTATTATTATTATTGGTTATTTGTAGAGCGCCTACAGATTCTGCAGCGCTATAAACAAAGGCGGAGTACAACAAAACAATTATAGGGATCAAATGGGTAGAGGGCCCTGCCAAGAGTCGCACTGTTGTAGTCAGCTCTTAAGAGGGTGATCTACAAACAGCTGTACTCTTAGGCTTACATGCTAAGGGGGTTCAGGGGATACCAATGGAGGAGAGGAACTGGTATAAAGAAAGGTTAGCGTATGTTGTATGCATCCCTGAACAGTAGAGTCTTTAAGGAGCACTTGAAGCTTTTAAAACTAGAAGAGAGTCTTGTGGAGCGAGGCAGAGAGTTCCACAAGATGGGAGCCAGTCTGGAGAAGTCCTGTAAATGGGAGTGCGATGAGGTGACAAGAGAGGAGGAGAGTAGGAGGTTGTGAGCAGAGCGGGAGGGAGAGTATCTGGAGACAAGGTCTGAGATATATGGGGGAGCAGTGCAGTTGAGGGCTTTGTATGTCAGAATGAGAATTTTGTGTTTGATCCTAGAGGCAAGAGGAAGCCAGTGAAGGGATTGGCAGGGAGGTGCAGCAGATGAAGAGCGACGTGTAAGGAAGATGAGTCTGGCAGAGGCATTCATTATGGATTGTAAAGGAGCTAGGCGGCAAGTGGGGAGACCAGAGAGGACAGAGTTGCAGTAATCGAGGCAGGAAAGAATGAGAGAGTGGATTAAAATCTTAGTTGTGTCTTGTGTAAGGAAGTGTCTAATTTTAGAGATGATTTTAAGGTGGAAACGGCAGACTTTAGCCAATGACTGAATGTGAGGAGTGAAAGAAAGATCTGAGTCAAATGTGACCCTGAAACGTCGGGCATGCGGGGTAGGGGTAATGATGGAGTTGTCGACAGTTATAGAGAGATTGAGGGTGGAGAGTTTAGAAGAAGGGGGGAAAATATGGAGCTCAGTTTTGGAGAGATTTAGCTTGAGGTAGTGAGAGGACATCCAGTTAGAGATGTGAGAAAGACAGTTAGTGACACGGGTTAGCAAGGAAGAAGATAGGTCTGGTTCAGAGAAGTAGATTTGGGTGTCATCGTCATACAAATGATATTGTAAACTGTGGGACTTTATTAGGGAACCTAGTGATGACGTGTAGATTGAGAAGAGAAGGGGACCGAGGACAGAGCCTTGCGGTACTCCGACAGAAAGTGGTGACGGGGCAGAGGAGGCCCCAGAGAAGGTTACACTAAAGGCACGGTTTGACAGGTAGGAAGAGAGCAACGTGAGGGCTGTGTCACAGATGCCGAAGGATTGGAGGGCTTGGAGCAAAAGAGGGTGGTCAACAGTGTCAAAGGCTGCGGACAGATCAAGGAGGATAAGCAGAGAGAAGTGGCCTTTTGATTTTGCTGTAAGTAGGTCGTCGGTAACCTTAACAATTGCTGTCTCTGTGAAGTGATGGGGACGAAATCCAGATTGCAATGGGTCAAGGAGGGAGTTTATTGTAAGGAAATGGGATAGGTGTGCATAAGCTAGTTTTTTTAAAAGCTTTGATGCAAGAGGGAGGAGGGAAATAGGGCGGTAGTTGGATGGGGAGGTAGGATCAAGGGAAGGTTTTTTGAGGATAAGTGTGACCAGTGCATGTTTCAGCGCTGAGGGAAATATACCGGTGCTGAGGGAGAGGTTGAAAGTGTGTGTGAGTATAGGGGTAAGGGTGGCAGAGAGGGAGGGGAGTAGCTGTGAGGGGATAGGGTCAAGGGGACAGGTAGTGAGGTGAGAGCGCAGTATAAGTGCCGAAACTTCTTCCTCGGTAACAGGGGAGAACGAGCTAAGTTTAAGGTTATGTGGGTTGTGGTTGATTGAGAGCATTTGAGAGAATGGAATTATGTTGAGAGCTGATTTCATTTCTGATGGATTCGATTTTGTTATTGAAGTGGTTGGCAAAGTCTTGAGCTGACAGAGAAGTTGTATTAGGAGGTGGGGCAGGGCGGAGAAGAGTATTGAAAGTGGAGAAAAAATGTTTTGGGTTTGAAGAAAGATTAGAGTAGAGAAGTAGTGTTGCTTATGGAAATTAAGGGCAGAGTAGTAGGAGTTCAAGATAAATTTGTAATGTTGAAAATCAGCTGAACTCCTAGATTTTCTCCAGTGCCACTCAGCAGTACAGGAACATCTGCGTAGGTATTGTGTCAGAGGAGTATGCCAGGGCTGAGGATGAGTGTTTGATTTCCGAGCTATGGTAAGAGGGGCGAGATTGTCAAGGACGGGTGTAAGGGTGGAATTATAGTGGCAGATAGATTGTCAGGGCAGGAAAAGGAGGAGAAGGATGAGAGGAGAGGTTTGAGGGAATTAGAAAGCTGTTGTTGATCTAATGACATAATGCTTCTGTGAAGTTTGGTGTGAGGAGCAGAAGGAGGGAGAGTTGTAGGGAGCGATGATATGTTGCAAGTAAGGAGATGGTGGTCAGAAGGAGGAAAGGGGGAGTTTGTGAAGTTTGAGAGAGTGCATCGATAGCTAAAGATCAGGTCAAGGGAGTGACCATCTTTGTGAGTGGGAGAATCAGTCCATTGTGACAAACCGAAAGAGGAAGTGAGTTGCAGAAGTTGTTTTGCAGAGGAGGCAGTGGGATTGTCAAGAGGGATGTTGAAGTCACCAAGAATGAGGGAAGGGGTGCCTGAAGAAAGGAAATAAGGTAGCCAGGCAGCCAAGTGATCTAGAAATTGAGTTGAGGAGGACAGTATATGACTACAACACGTATAGAAAGAGGAGAGAATAAGCGAATCATGTGGGTTTCGAATGAGGAAAATGTGAGGGAAGAGATGGGATGTATTTGTTGAAAGGTGCAACGAGAGGAAAGTAAAATACCTACACCACCTCCTTGTCTATTACCAGACCTAGGAGTGTGGCTGAAGTGGAGATCCCCATGTGACAGAGCAGCAGTGGATGCTGTGTCTAGGGGAGAGAGCCAGGTTTCTGTTAGGGCCCCGTTAAGCCCCGTTAGGGGCTGTGAGTTGGGGGAACTGTGCCCCACCCCTGGGAGTTGAACCAGGGTCTGCAGTTAGCTGGGTTATTGCTTTGAGCTACTGGAAGACTTTATCTGCAAGTGGATTTTTGCAAATTAGCCTGCTGCTTTTTAGCAATTAACCTCAGACTATTTCATCCCAGGCTTTTCGTGTATTCCTAGACAGCATATCTGTTCATGTTTCTGTCTGAACCTCAGTCACTATCAGCTACCTACAAACTTATCTGGTAGCTTAGGGACCCCAGAAGAAAATAAATCCCCTTTGAGCTGCGATAAAAATTCAATTTTTATTAGAATCTAATAAAAACATTAATAGACGATCCACATGGATCGTTCCATTCATGTTCCTAATGAATTATAATAAAAATATTACTTTAATCACAGTTCAAATCAGATATATTTGCTTCTGTTGTTATTAACCAGTACCTGCTAAGCTGTAGTAGCGTATCCCACATGAAGATCCAAGCACTGTGATATGTGGCATGTGGCGGAGATGACAGAGCCATCCGGCTGTTGAGTAGAGGCAAATTTGTTGTGGAAAGTATGCAAGGTTTTCTGGAAGCCTTCTCATAAAATAGACCAGACCAGCATGGATATTCAGCCGTCCAGGATACACTGTTGTTGTGTTGAGTAAACAAATATTTGAATGGTGCACAAGTGTTCTATGAACTGAGTATACAGGGAGTGCAGAATTATTAGGCAAATGAGTATTTTGACCACATCATCCTCTTTATGCATGTTGTCTTACTCCAAGCTGTATAGGCTTGAAAGCCTACTACCAATTAAGCATATTAGGTGATGTGCATCTCTGTAATGAGAAGGGGTGTGGTCTAATGACATCAACACCCTATATCAGGTGTGCATAATTATTAGGCAACTTCCTTTCCTTTGGCAAAATGGGTCAAAAGAAGGACTTGACAGGCTCAGAAAAGTCAAAAATAGTGAGATATCTTGCAGAGGGATGCAGCACTCTTAAAATTGCAAAGCTTCTGAAGCGTGATCATTGAACAATCAAGCGTTTCATTCAAAATAGTCAACAGGGTCGCAAGAAGCGTGTGGAAAAACCAAGGCGCAAAATAACTGCCCATGAACTGAGAAAAGTCAAGCGTGCAGCAGCCAAGATGCCACTTGCCACCAGTTTGGCCATATTTCAGAGCTGCAACATCACTGGAGTGCCCAAAAGCACAAGGTGTGCAATACTCAGAGACATGGCCAAGGTAAGAAAGGCTGAAAGACGACCACCACTGAACAAGACACACAAGCTGAAACGTCAAGACTGGGCCAAGAAATATCTCAAGACTGATTTTTCTAAGGTTTTATGGACTGATGAAATGAGAGTGAGTCTTGATGGGCCAGATGGATGGGCCCGTGGCTGGATTGGTAAAGGGCAGAGAGCTCCAGTCCGACTCAGACGCCAGCAATGTGGAGGTGGAGTACTGGTTTGGGCTGGTATCATCAAAGATGAGCTTGTGGGGCCTTTTCGGATTGAGGATGGAGTCAAGCTCAACTCCCAGTCTTACTGCCAGTTTCTGGAAGACACCTTCTTCAAGCAGTGGTACAGGAAGAAGTCTGTATCCTTCAAGAAAAACATGATTTTCATGCAGGACAATGCTCCATCACACGCGTCCAAGTACTCCACAGCGTGGCTGGCAAGAAAGGGTATAAAAGAAGAAAATCTAATGACATGGCCTCCTTGTTCACCTGATCTGAACCCCATTGAGAATCTGTGGTCCATCATCAAATGTGAGATTTACAAGGAGGGAAAACAGTACACCTCTCTGAACAGTGTCTGGGAGGCTGTGGTTGCTGCTGCACGCAATGTTGATGGTGAACAGATCAAAACACTGACAGAATCCATGGATGGCAGGCTTTTGAGTGTCCTTGCAAAGAAAGGTGGCTATATTGGTCACTGATTTGTTTTTGTTTTGTTTTTGAATGTCAGAAATGTATATTTGTGAATGATGAGATGTTATATTGGTTTCACTGGTAAAAATAAATAATTGAAATGGGTATATATTTGTTTTTTGTTAAGTTGCCTAATAATTATGCACAGTAATAGTCACCTGCACACACAGATATCCCCCTAAAATAGCTATAACTAAAAACAAACTAAAAACTACTTCCAAAACTATTCAGCTTTGATATTAATGAGTTTTTTGGGTTACATAGAAACATAGAAACATAGATATTGACGGCAGATTAGAGCCATAGGCCCAGCAAGTCTGCCCGACCTTACCTAACAGTATAAACTTATCTAGTTCGTAGGATAGCCCTATGCTTGTCCCATGCATTTTTAAAGTCCCCCACAGTGTTTGTTGCTACTACCTCTTGAGGAAGTTTATTCCATAAATCAATCACTCTTTCTGTAAAGAAGTGCTTCCTCAAATTACTCCTGAATCTACTACCCTTTAGCTTGAGCTCATGACCCCTTGTTCTTGAATTTTCCATTTTATGTAAAATACCCACAGCTTCAGTTTTACTAAACCCTTTAATGTACTTGAAAGTTGCTATCATATCACCTCTTTCCCTTCTCTCCTCTAAGCTATACATATTTAGGTCATTGAGCCTGTCCTGGTAAGTTTTATTTTTTAGACCATGTACCATTTTGGTAGCCCTCCTTTGCACAGATTCAAGTTTGTTAATATCCTTCTGAAGATATGGCCTCCAGAACTGCACACAATACTCAAGATGAGGCCTAACTAATGATCTATAAAGTGGCATAAGAACCTTACTATTTCTGCTGCAAATACCTCTACCAATACATCCAAGCATTCTGCTAGCCTTACTTGCTGCATTACTACATTGTTTACTAAGTTTTAAATCATCTGAAATAATAATTCCCAAGTCCTGTTCCTCGTCTGTAACAGTCAGTAAAGTGTCATTGAGTCTGTAATTAACATTTGGATTTTTCTTCCCTAAATGCATTATTTTACACTTTGCTGTGTTAAACTTTAGATCCCAGTCGTTTGTCCAATCCTCCAATTGTTGTATATCACTTCTCATTTTGTCTACCCCCCCCGGAACATCCACTCTGTTGCAAATTTTTGTATCATCTGCAAAGAGACATACTTTCCCCTGTAGCCCTTTGCTGATATTGCAGATAAATATGTTAAACAAAACAGGCCCCAGAACTGACCTTTGAGGAACACTACTAGTAACAGCCCCCTCTGCTGAATGAACTCCATTTACTAAGACACTTTGTTTTCTGTCCTTAAGCCAGCATTCCACCCAGTTCACAATTTTTGAATCTAGACCAAGGAGATATAGTTTGTGAATAAGTCTATTATGTGGGACGGTGTCAAATGCTTTGCTGAAATCTAGATATGCTACATCAACTGCTCCTTCCTTGTCTAATACTTTTGTTACATAATCAAAGAAGTCAATTAGATTAGTCTGACATGATCTCCCTGAAGTAAAACCATGCTGATTTTGGTCCTCTAAATTGTTTGTCTTTATGTAAGTCATAATTCTTTCTTTTAAGAGGCTTTCCATTAATTTCCCTACTACTGAAGTTAAACTAACTGGCCTGTAGTTGCCAGATTCTTCTCTACTGCCCTTTTTATGAAGAGGTATTACATTTGCTATTTTCCAATCATCTGGGACAGCTCCTGTTAATAGTGACTGATTAAACAGATCAGTTAATGGGACAGTTAGCACTGATCGAAGTTCTTTTAAAACCCTTGGATGAATATTATCAGGGTTCATTGAGAACATGGTTGTTGTTCAATAATAAAATTAATCCTCAAAAATACAACTTGCCTAATAATTCTGCACTCCCTGTATAATATACATATACAGTGGCCTGTTCTTTACTGGAATTTTTATATTTTACATTTATGGCAATAGAAATATAAGGGGCACTGATTATATACTCTGGTTTTGTTCAGATTAGGGACCCCATCACCTGATACCACATAATGGCCAGGAATAGAAGGGGGAACTTAGCTGCAGATTGTTACATGTGCCTTGTTGCTCCTGAGCCTACCTAGCTGTGCATTTCGACAAAGAATACTAAGAGAATACAGTGCATTTAAATAGTTTCGTAAATAGCATACTTTATCTAAACCATAAATGTTTTATTTTGATGTTCATGTCTCTTCAATCATTAATCAAGTTGGAATAGCCAACTGAGATAACATTTTATGTGCTAGCATCTTAGTCATGTGCTCTGTATTAGGCATGTACAATGTTGTAACCAATACTAAAGTGAAGGCCAATATAATTGTCAGTGCTTTTTAGTTTATTGAGAGTTTCTTTTTCAGATAGTACTCTTAAAGCAAAATATACAGGTCTGGGTTATAGAAGCAAATGTCAGTCCATGCGGAGGACCCAGAGTTTGAGTAATGACTTCATAACATTATCTCACAACTCTGAATAGAGCCTTGTATATAACCAACAGTTGTAAAACTTCTCAAGGCAGTAGTAGGTAATAAATACTCCTACAATGATTAATGTCAGATTGGGGATGAGGAAAGGAGAGATACAATCTTCAGAGTGTAGTCAGGAACTGAATTAGAAAGAAGGGTCAAAATAGAATCCAAGGGTCAAATCACAAGCAGCGAGGCAGAGGAAACCAACGGATAGACAAAAGAGTAGTCATAAACAAATCAGGTTCCAAATATAAACAGTATTACACATTCCAAACAAAAGATGCACCCATCATAATTAGGAACCATGGCACAAATCAGATGCTGAGGAGGGAACAGCATGACGAACCAGTCTGCATCCAATGTCATATTACAAAGGGAAACACAGATATAGAATTAGAAATTACTGACAAGAAATACACAACAATTTAAGAAGAATATTGTGAAAAATAATAACAGCCTCTTTGTTCCATCTGTCATTGTATGTTCACAAAACTAGTAATATATGCTTTAGTACATGATAAGTTGCTTTGGCTTTAACATTCACTAGACCATTTCATAACTGATGATACTCTGATGGCTGGCAACTGAGTAGTTTTTTTGTTTAGGAACATCCATTGCTGTTTTTATATTTTCAATAGAGAGATGATTTGTGAGTCAGGACATAAGAAAGCTGTCAGCAGGTTTAAAACTTGGAAAATCTTCAACCACAGTGAGCTGACAGCATCATTTTTAAAAAATATATCATTATACCACAGTCCAACAGGGAACGTCTTAGACATCCTCGTATGATCTGAGTGTGAGTGAGTAAGTGAGAGATGACCATATACATCACACAGTGCTACCACAGTTTAGATTCCAGCCTACACATTTTGCCCAGACAAGGTGAACCATCTGTGATGCTCCAGACATACACTGTTTATTAAAATATAACTGTTGCTTGTGATTTGGCAAAATTCAATGCACATGATTCCAGCAGGGTGAATTAGAGAGGACTGGGAGTATTAGCAGCTATAATTGATAGCTGTGGACACTGGAAACATGGACCACTGAGTACATTCTCTAAAGACCCCTCCAGCTTCATCAGTTCCTGTTTTATTCTAGGCAGCAACCTGATTATTCCACCAGATGAGATGACTTGGAATAGTTGGGTATGTATATGTATCTGGAAAAGGTAGAGAGATCTCTTGGTGAATATGTCACAGAGGCAAACATTCATGAAGGGATCTTCTTAAAGGGACATTTTATTAAAAATATATCAATATAAAAGAGCAACATCTATATATGATGGATTTTAAATTTGTACGAAAAGTGAGAAGGCTTGTTCAATTTAAACTGAAATCAGTATCAGGTGTTTTCTTCATACTAATGCTCACTTCCTAAAAATGCTCTTTCTCTGATAGGTAACTTCCTGTGAATGCTCGCTGACTGATAGGCAACTTCCTGCTAATACTCACTGGCTGAAAGATAACGTCTTGTGAATAGTTACTGGTTGGTAGATAACTTCCTGGGAATTCTCACTGGCTGAAAGATAACTTCCTGCTAATGTTTAATGACTAAAATATAACTTCCTGTAAATGCTCAATAGCTGATAGATAACTTCCTGCTAATGCTCACTGGCTGATATATAACTTTCTGTGAATGTTCGCTGGCTGATAGGAAGCTTCCTGCTAATGCTCACTGGTGGATAGATAACTTACTGTGAATGCTTTTGGTTGATACGCAACTTTCTGCTAATGCTCACTGGCTTAAAGATAATGTATTGTGAATGTTTACTAGCTGATAGATAACTTCCTGGGAAGTCTCACTGGCTGAAAGATAACTTCCTTCTAATGCTCACTGGCTGATAGATATTTTACTGCTAATGTTTACTGATGAAAAGATAACTTCCTATGAATGCTCAATGGCTGATAGATAACTTCCTGATAATGCTCACTGGCTGATATATAGCTTCCTGAGAATGCTCACTGGCCGATAAGCAGATTCCAGCTACAGCTCACTGACTGATAGTCAATGTTTTGTGAATGCTTGCTGGCTAATAGGAATCTTTCTGTGAATGTTCACTGGCTAATATATAACTTCTGACTCCAAATATGCATAAGTGATCCCAGGGATGCACATTTGGAGTTGGGATTTAGTTTCCAATTGACTTTTTTGGACATATCCTTTTTGCACTAACACATTTTTTTTTTTGTTTGATTTATTATTGTTTGTGTTTTAATAGTTTAATAATTTTCTTTTTTTGATATATAACTTCCTACTAATGCTCATTGGCTGACAGAAAACTTCTTGCAAATGCTCACTGACTGATAGGCAACGTCCTGTGAATGCTAACTGGCTGATATATAACTTCTGATGAATGCTCACTAGCTGATAGGCAGCTTCCTGCTAATGCTCATTGGCTGATAGGCAACATCCTGTTAATGCTCACTTGCTGATAGGCAGCTTCCTGATAATACTAACTGGCTGATAGGCATCTGAATGCTCACTGGCTGATAACTTCTTCTGAATTATCACTGGCTGATAGGCAGCTTTCTGCTAATGCTCACTGGCTAATAGATCACTTCCTCTGAATGCTCATTGGCTATTAGGCAACTTACTGTGAATGTTCACTGGCTGATAGATAGCTCTTTTTGAATGCGCACTGGCTGATAAACCAACTTTCTGTGAATGCTCACTGACTGATATATAACTTCTGATGAATGCTCACTGGCTGATAGATAAGTTCCTTGGAATGCTTACTGGCTGATAGGCAACTTCCTGTGAATGCTTACTTACTGATATGCAGCTTTCTGCTGATGCTCATTAGCTGAAAGACAACTTCCTGTGAATGCTCACTGGCTTATATATAACTTCATGTGAAAGCTCACTGGCTGATTTATAACTTCCTGAGAATGCTCACTGGCTGATTTATAACTTCCTGTGAATGCTCACTGGCTGATAGGCAGATTCATGCTACAGCTCACTGGCTAATAGATAATGTCTTGTGAATGCTTACTGGCCAATAAGAAACCTTCTGTGGATGTTCACTGGCTAATAGGCAACTTCCTGTGAATGCTTACTGGCTGATATATAACTTCTGATGAATGCTCACTGGCTGATAGGCAGCTTCTTGCTAATGCTCATTGGCTGATAGGCAACTTCCAATAATAATAATAATAATAATGATAATAATAATAATAATAATAATAATAATAATAATAATAATAATAATAATAATAATAATAAGAAGAAGAAGAAGAAGAAGAAGAAGAAGAAGAAGAAGAAGAAGAAGAAGAAGAAGAAGAAGAAGAAGAAGAAGAAGAAGAAGAAGAAACTTTCTGTGAATGCTCACTGGCTATTAGGCAACTTCCTGTGAATGCTTACTGGCTGATATATAACTTCTGATGAATGCTCACTGGCTGATAGACCAACTTTCTGTGAATGCTCACTGACTGATAGGCAACTTCCTGTGAATACTCACTGACTGATATATAACTTCTGTTGATTGTTCACTGGCTGATAGGCAGCTTCCTGCTAATGCGCACTGGCTGAAAGATAACTTCCTGTGAATGCTCAATGGCTGATAGATAACTTCCTGCTAATGCTCAATGGCTGATAGATAACTTCCTGCTAATGCTCACTGGCTGATATAATTTCCTGTGAATGTTCGCTGACTGAACTTCATACTGATGCTCACTGGCTGACAGATAACTTCCTGCAAATGCTCACCAACTGATAGAAAACTTCCTGTGAATGCTCACTAACTGTTATATAACTTCTCATGAATGCTCACTGGCTGATAGGCAGCTTCCTGCTAATGCTCACTGGCTGATAGATAACTTCCTGCTAATGCTCACTGGCTGATATATAACTTGCTGTGAATGTTTGCTGGCTGATAGGCAGCTTCCTTCTAATGCTCACTGGTGGATAGATAACTTCCTATGAATGTTCATTGGTTGATACACAACTTTCTACTAATGCTCACTGGCTGATAGATAACTTCCTGTGAATGCTCACTGGCTGATAGTTATCTTTCTGATAATGCTTACAAGCTGACAAGGAGCTTCCTGCTAAAGCTTACTGGCTGGTAGGCAACTTCCTGTAAATGCTAACTGGTTTATAGGCAGCTTCCTGCTAATACTCATTGGCTGATAGATAACTACCTGTGAAAGTTCATTGACTGATAGGCAACTTCCTGTGAATACTCATTGACTGATATATAACTTCTGTTGATTGCTCACTGGCTGATAGGCAGCTTCCTGCTAATGCGCACTGGCTGATAGATAACTTCCTGCTAATGATTACTGGCTGAAAGATAACTTCCTGTGAATGCTCAATGACTGATAGATAACTTCCTGCTAATGCTCAATGCTTATAGATAACTTCCTGCTAATGCTCACTGGCTGATATATAATTTCCTGTGAATGTTCGCTGGCTGAACTTCCTACCGATGCTCACTGGCTGACAGATAACTTCCTGCAAATGCTCACCAACTGATAGAAAACTTCCTGTGAATGCTCACTAAATGATATATAACTTCTCATGAATGCTCACTGGCTGATAGGTAGCTTCCTGTTAATGCTCACTGGCTGATAGATAACTTCCTACTAATGTTTTCTGGCTGAAATATAACTTCCTGTGAATGCTCAATGGCTGATAGATAACTTCCTGCTAATGCTCAATGGCTGATAGATAACTTCCTGCTAATGCTCACTGGCTGATATATAACTTCCTGTGAATGTTTGCTAGCTGATAGGCAGCTTCCTTCTAATGCTCACTAGCTGACAAGGAGCTTCCTGCTAAAGCTTACTGGCTGGTAGGCAACTTTCTGTAAATACTAACTGGTTTATAGGCAGCTTCCTGCTAATACTCATTGGCTGATAGATAACTACCTGTGAATGTTCATTGACTGATAGGCAACTTCCTGTGAATGCTCACTGGTTCAATGGCAGCTTCCTGCTAATGCTCATTGGCTAATAGATAACTATCTGTGAATGCTCATTGGCTGATAGGCAACTTCCTGTGAATGCTCACTGGCTGATAAGCAGATTCCAGCTACAGCTTACTGACTGAAATACAATGTTTTGTGAATGCTTACTGGCTGATAGGAAACTTTCTGTGAATGCTCACTGACTGATATCCAACTTTCTGTGGTTGATTACTGGCTGATAGGCAGCTTCCTGCTTATGCTCATTGGCTGATAGGCAACTTCCTACTAATGCTCACTGGTGGACAGATAACTTCCTGCAAATGCTCACCGACTGATAGGCAACTTCCTTTGAATGCTCACTGGCTGATATATAACTTCTGATGAATGCTCACTGGCTAATAGGCAGCTTCCTGCTAATGCTCATTGGCTGATAGGCAACTTACTGCTAATGCACACTAACTAAAAGGCAACTTCCTGCTAATACTCACTGACTGATGGGCAACTTCCTGCTAATGCTCACTGGCTGAAAGATAACGTCTTGTGAATAGGGTTGCCACGTCAGCCATGTTTTCCTGGACACTTATGAGTTACACATGCTGCAGGGTGTGCAGGGAGGGACATGTATTGTGTTTCTGGACAGCACTATTCATAATCCTCCCTGCACACCCTGCAGCATATGTAACTTTTAAGTGTTCTGTATTTTAAGGGACGGGTGGCAACACTACTTGTGAATGTTTACTGGCTGAAAGATAACTTCTTGGAAATGCTCACTGGATGAAAGATAACTTCCTGCTAATGTTCACTGGCTAATAGATAACTTCCTCCTAATGTTTAGTGGCTGAAAGATAACTTCATGTGAATGTTCAGTGCCTGATAGATAACTTCCTGCTAATGCTCACAGGCTGATATATAACTTTCTGTGAATGTTCCCTGGCTGATAGACAGCTTCCTGCTAATTCTCACTGGTGGATAGATAACTTCCTGTGAATGCTCATTGGTTGATACAAAACTTTCTACTAATACTCACTGACTGATGGGCAACTTCCTGCTAATGCTCACTGGCTGAAAGATAACGTCTTGTGAATAGGGTTGCCACGTCAGCCATGTTTTCCTGGACACTTATGAGTTACACATGCTGCAGGGTGTGCAGGGAGGGACATGTATTGTGTTTCTGGACAGCACTATTCATAATCCTCCCTGCACACCCTGCAGCATATGTAACTTTTAAGTGTTCTGTATTTTAAGGGACGGGTGGCAACACTACTTGTGAATGTTTACTGGCTGAAAGATAACTTCTTGGAAATGCTCACTGGATGAAAGATAACTTCCTGCTAATGTTCACTGGCTAATAGATAACTTCCTCCTAATGTTTAGTGGCTGAAAGATAACTTCATGTGAATGTTCAGTGCCTGATAGATAACTTCCTGCTAATGCTCACAGGCTGATATATAACTTTCTGTGAATGTTCCCTGGCTGATAGACAGCTTCCTGCTAATTCTCACTGGTGGATAGATAACTTCCTGTGAATGCTCATTGGTTGATACAAAACTTTCTACTAATGCTCACTGGCTGATAGGCAGATTCCAGCTACAGTTCACTGACTGATGACAATGTTTTGTGAATGCTTACTGGCTGATAGGAAACTTTCTGTGAATGCTCACTGACTGATAGGCAACTTCCTGTGAATGATCACTGGCTGTTATATAACTTCTGATCAATTGCAACTTCCTACTAATGCTGACTGGCTGACAGATAACTTCCTGCAACTGCTCACCGACTGATAGGCAACTTCCTGTGAATGCTCACTGGCTGATATATAACTTCTGATGAATGCTCACTGGCTTAAATGCAACTTCCTGTTAATGCTCACTAACTGATAGGCAGCTTCCTGATAATACTAACTGGCTGATAGATAACTACCTCTGAATGCTCACTGGCTGATAGATAACGCCTGAATGCTTGCTGGCTGATAGGCAGCTTCCTGCTAATGCTCAATGGCTGATAGATTGCTTCCTCTGAATGCTCATTGGCTAATAGGCAACTTCCTGTGATTGTTCAATGGCTGATAGATAACTTCCTGTGAATGCACACTGGCTGATAAACCAACTTTCTGTGAATGCTCACTGACTGATATATAACTTCTGATGCATGCTCACTGGCTGATAGATAAATTCCTCGGAATGCTCACTGGCTGATAGGCAACTTCCTGTGAATGCCCACTTGCTGATATGCAGCTTCCTGCTGATGCTCATTAGCTGATAGGCAACTTCCTGTAAATGCTCACTGGCTTATATATAACTTCATGAAAATGCTCACTGACTGATTTATAACTTCCTGTGAATGCTCACTGGCTGATAGGCAGATTCCTGCTACAGCTCACTAGCTAATAGACAATGGGGCCTAGTTATCAATCAGTCAACCTCAAATACGCTGGAATTCCACAGCATATTTGTGGCGAGGCTGATTCGCCTTAGTTATCAAAGGCTAGAGACCGGCAAAAGTAGAATTTTGTGACGTAAGCTTCGATCCGCCGGACTCAGTCCGACACAGATCGATTCTTACGTCACTCCAGATGTTCCACAATCTGACTACTTTTGCTAGTTATCAAAAAACTAGCAGGTACGCTCGGCACTTTTCCGGACCAGCTTTCCTGGTTTTCAATCCACCGCCCTGGAGGCGGCGGATCCCATAGGAATCAATGGGAGTCTGACCATAGCGAAAGTACAAGTTCGCTGCTGCCAGACATCCCATTGATTTCTATGGGAGCTGTCTACACCTAACACCCTAACATGTACCCCGAGTCTAAACACCCCTAAGCTGTCCCCCCTATACCGCCGCAACTAAATAAATGTATTACCCCCTAAACCGCCGCTCCCGGAGCCCACCGCAAGCTACTCTATACATATTAACCCCTAAACCGCCGCTCCCTGACCCCGCCGCAACTATAATAAATGTATTAACCCCTAAACCGCCGCTCCCGGACACCGCCGCAACCTACATTATACCTAGTAACCCCTATCCTGCCCCCCCTATACCGCCGCCCTCTATAATAAAATTATTAACCCCTATTCTGCTGATCTCGCACCTCGCCGCAACTAAATAAATAGTTTAACCCCTAAACTGCTGCTCCCGGACCCTGCCGCAACCTATATTAAATTTATTAACCCCTAATCTGCCCCCCCTACACCGTCGCCACCTATAATACATTTATTAACCCCTATCCTGCCCCCACTACACCGCCGCCACTGTAATAAATGTATTAACCCCTAAACCTAAGTCTAACACTAACCCTAACACCCCCTAACTTAAATATTAATTAAATAAATCTAAATAATATTTCTATTATTAACTAAATTAATCCTATTTAAAACTAAATACTTGTAAAATAAACCCTAATATAGCTACAATATAAATAATAATTATATTGTAGCTATCTTAGGATTTATTTTTATTTTACAGGTAACTTTCAATTTATTTTAACTAGGTACAATAGCTATTAAAAAGTTATTAACTATTTAATAGCTACCTAGCTAAAATAAAGAAAAATTTACCTGAAATATAAAATTAACCTAAGTTACAATTACACCTAACACTACACAATACTTTAATAAATTATTCCTATTTAAAACTAAATACTTACCTGTAAAATAAACCCTAAGATAGCTACAATGTAATTAATAATTACATTGTAGCTATTTTAGGAATTATATTTATTTTACAGGTAACTTTGTATTTATTTAGCTAGTTAGAATAGTTATTAAATAGTTATTAACTATTTAATAACTACCTAGCTAAAAGAAATACAAAATTACCTGTAAAATAAATCCTAACCTAAGTTACAATTAAACCTAACACTACACTATCATTAAATAAATTAAATAAATTAACTACAAATAACTACAATTAAATACAATTACATAAACTAACTAAAGTACAAAAAATAAAAAAAGCTAAGTTACAAAAAAAAAAAAAAAAAAATAGGTTACAAACATTAAAAAATATTACAACAATTTTAAGCTAATTACACCTAATCTAAGCCCCCTAATAAAATAACAAAGCCCCCCCCAAAAAAAAAATTCCCTACCCTATTCTACATTTAAAAAGTTCAAAGCTCTTTTACCTTACCAGCCCTTAAAAGGGCCTTTTGTGGGGCATGCCCCAAAGAAAATTGCTCTTTTGCCTGTAAAAGAAAAATACAACCCCCCCAACATTAAAACCCACCACCCACATACCCCTAATCTAACCCAAACCCCCCTTAAAATAACCTAACACTAATCCCCTGAAGATCATCCTACCTTGAGTCGTCTTCACTCAGCCGAGCAGCGATGGAACCGAAGAGGAGATCCGGAGCGGCAGAAGTTATCCTCCAAGGGGCGCTGAAGAAATCTTCCATCCGATGAAGTGATCCTCCAGTCGGCACTGAAGAAGTCTTCCATCCGGGCGATGTCATCTTCCAAGCGGCGCTGAAGAAGTCTTCTATCCGGGCGATGTCATCTTCCAAGCGGGGTCTTCAATCTTCATCCCGCCGACGCGGAACATCCTTCTTTCCCGACGGACTACCGACGAATGAAGGCTCCTTTAAGGGACGTCATCCAAGATGGTGTCCCTTCAATTCCGATTGGCTGATAGGATTCTATCAGCCAATCGGAATTAAGGTAGGAAAAATCTGATTGGCTGATTGAACAGCCAATAGAATGCGAGCTCAATCTGATTGGCTGATTGGATCAGCCAATTGGATTGAACTTGAATCAGATTTTTCCTACCTTAATTCCGATTGGCTGATAGAATCCTATCAGCCAATCGGAATTGAAGGGAAGCCATCTTGGATGACGTCCCTTAAAGGAGCCTTCATTCGTCGGTAGTCCGTCGGGAAAGAAGGATGTTCCGCGTCGGCGGGATGAAGATTGAAGATTGAAGACCCCGCTTGGAAGATGACATCGCCCGGATAAAAGACTTCTTCAGCGCCGCTTGGAAGATGACATCGCCCCGGATGGAAGACTTCTTCAGCGCCGACTGGAGGATCACTTCTGCCGCTCCGGATCTCCTCTTCGGTTCCATCGCTGCTCGGCTGAGTGAAGACGACTCAAGGTAGGATGATCTTCAGGGGATTAGTGTTAAGTTATTTTAAGGGGGGTTTGGATTAGATTAGGGGTATGTGGGTGGTGGGTTTTAATGTTGGGTGGGGTGTATTTTTCTTTTACAGGCAAAAGAGCTGAATTCTTTGGGGCATGCCCCACGAAAGGCCCTTTTAAGGGCTGGTAAGGTAAAAGAGCTTTGAACGTTTTTAATTTAGAACAGGGTAGGGCATTTTTTTATTTTGGGGGGCTTTGTTATTTTATTAGGGGGCATAGATTAGGTGTAAGTAGCTTAAAATTGTTGTAATATTTTTAAAATGTTTGTAACTTATTTTTTTTATTTTTTGTAACTTAGCTTTTTTTATTTTTTGTACTTTAGTTAGTTTATGTAATTGTATTTAATTGTAGTTATTTGTAGTTAATTTATTTAATTAATTTAATGATAGTGTAATGTTAGGTTTAATTGTAACTTAGGTTAGGATTTATTTTACAGGTAATTTTGTATTTTTTTAGCTAGGTAGTTATTAAATAGTTAATAACTATTTAATAACTATTCTAACTAGCTAAAATAAATACAAAGTTACCTGTAAAATAATTATAAACCTTAAAATAGCTACAATGTAATTATTAATTATATTGTAGCTATCTTAGGGTTTATTTTACAGGTAAGTATTTAGTTTTAAATAGGAATAATTTATTAAAGTATAGTGTAGTGTTAGGTGTAATTGTAACTTAGGTTAGTTTTTATTTTACAGGAAAATTTCTCTTTATTTTAGCTAGGTAAGCTATTAAATAGTTAATAACTATTTAATAGCTATTGTACCTAGTTAAAATAAATTGAAAGTTACCTGTAAAATAAAAATAAATCCTAACATAGCTACAATATAATTATTATTTATATTGTAGCTATTTAAGGGTTTATTTTAAAGGTATTTAGTTTTAAATAGGATTAATTTAGTTCATAATAGAAATATTATTTAGATTTATTTAATTAATATTTAAGTTAGGGGGGGTGTTAGGGTTAGTGTTAGACTTAGGTTTAGGGGTTAATAATTTTATTACAGTGGCGGCGGTGTAGTGGGGGGCAGGATAGGGGATAATAAATTTATTATAGGTGGCGACGGTGTAGGGGGAGCAGGATAGGGGTTAATAAATTTAATATAGGTAGCGGCTGGGTCCGGGAACGGCGGTTTAGGGGTTAATACATATATTATAGTTGTGGCGGGGTCAGGGAGCGGCGGTTTAGGGGTTAAACTATTTATTTAGTTGCGGCGAGGTGCGGGATCAGCAGGATAGGGGTTAATAACTTTATTATAGAGGGCGACGGTATAGGGGGGGCAGGATAGGGGTTACTAGGTATAATGTAGGTTGCGGCGGTGTCCGGGAGCGGCGGTTTAGGGGTTAATACATTTATAAGAGTTGCGGCGGGGTCTAGGAGCGGCGGTTTAGAGGTTACTAACTTTATTTAGTTGCGGGGGGCTCCGGGGGCGCCGGTGTAGGGGGTAGAACAGTGTAGTTAGTGTGGGTGCTTAGTGACAGGCTAGCAAGAAAGCTGTAAAAAAGCCGAAGAGCAGCGAGATCGGATGAGTGATAACTCTCACAATCTGCTGCTCATCGCCCCGTACTTGGTGCGTGGCTTTTTGACAGCTTTTTTGATAAGGTGAATTTTTGCAGGTCCGCGGCGGCAATGTAAGGCGAGCTTAGGCGGGCGTATTGGGCCGGCGAAGGCAGGTAAAGTAGACGCGTTGATAACTACCCCCCAAAGTCTGATGAATGCTTACTGGCTGATAAGAAACTTTCTGTGAATGCTCACTGGCTGATAGGCAACTTCCTGCTAATGCTCACTGGCTGTCAGATAACTTCCTGATAATGCTCAGTGACTAATAGGCAACTTCCTGTGAATGCTTACTGGCGGATATATAACTTCTGATGGATGCTCAGTAGCTTATAGGCAGCTTCTTGCTAATGCTCATTGGCTGATAGGCAACTTCCTGTTAATGCTCACTAACTGATAAATCATTTCCTCTGAATGATCATTGGCTGATAGACAACTTCCTGTGAATGTCAGACATCCCAACTCTCCCTGAAGTTCAGGGAGTCTCCCTGATTGTAATAGCGGCTCCCTGATGCCAGCAAATGGAATGCAATCTCCCTGAAACTCCAAGTACCATGATCCAATGTGGCCCAAATCTGGAAAAGTATTTCTTTAAGGAATGCCTTTAGTTGCTGGGATGTTATAAAACCCTCAAAGCATGCACCAATAACCAAAAAGCCCCCACTGATTTTAATAAAATAAAACACAAATACTACCTTATTTACTGCACGTAATGAAACTTCGTATTCTAAAATATTTAAGCATTCAACAAGGGTACGGTCACTGTAATTTTTTTTTTTTAATGTGACTTTAGTGGGAAGCTACTTTAATGATAAGTTTTTATCTTATTTAGGGTTTAAAGGTGTCCAATATATAATTGGGGGGGGGGGTGGCGCAGTAGCGGGGGAGAAGCCACCTCCCTGAAATGGGCTTTTCCAGGTTGGGATGTCTGGAATGTTCACTGACTGATAGATAATTGTTAAGATTACTGCAGCTTTTACTGTATCTTTGCACTAACCTTGTCTCATAATTATATGTTAGAAGTGCTGCAGCTATAAGCTCAGCTCACCACACCCCCTGGGTGTGTTTGGGTCTCTGTGACATCATCAGAAGCCATGTTAGTTTTACTGATGGAACCTGCTAGAGATTAAGCCATGTGGTTGTAGCTGAATAAAAGTTATCTAAAGTTCCTGCTGCAGAATCTTCATGATATGTGCAAAAGACATCAGACACAAGGTAACAGCACACAACTGAATGTTCTAATCCTGATTACACAGAGAACATAACAGCTGGCGACGAGGATCTGTGGTCTGACCCTATAATGGCACTTATTGGCACCTTACCTGTGTTTGCAGCAGACACAGACAGATAGGACACATGGGTTGAACAGTTTGAGCTATATTGTACAGCAAATAAAATAGGAGCTGATAAGCAAGTGGCTGTTTTTCTGACAATTATAGGCTCAGCAGCTTACACTACATTAAGGGACATTCTCTCACCAGATAAACCTAATGCTAAACCTCTGTCTGACCTGATCTGCCTGTTATCTGACCACTACCTAAGCCTCTGGAGATATCAGAACACTTTAAGTTTTACACACGCAAGCAATTGCAGCATGAGGACATTAAAACTTATGTGATCAGTTTAAAGAAACTAGCAAGTAGCTGCAGATTTGGGGATTATTTAAACACTGCTTTACGTGATATGTTTGTTATTGGACTCATGGACTGTACAGTACAAAAGAGACTATTAGCAGAGGATGAGTTAACACTAAAGCGTGCTATAGAGATAGCTACAGTCATGGAACTTGCTTCTAAAGATGCACAAATGCTCCAGGCCCCAGCACAGGCAGTTTGTTATAAGGAAATAGATGTTTTTCATACAAGTATGCACCTTAATAAACAGTATCCAGCTAGACAAGGGTCACAGACAGCATGTTACAGATGTAGTGACACAAATCACACAGCAAATGCCTGCAGCTTTAGGAACAGCACCTGCTATGGGTGTGGGAAGATTGGTCATACAAAGAGAGTGTGCAGAAGTTCCTTAGACAGAGATAAAAGTAAGAAAGGCAGCAAGTCACGTGCAGCTTTTCATGTGCAAGTAGAGACACCACATACTGATTCAAGGGGAAGACAAACAATTATAAACATTACAGATCTACAGCATTGAGAATAAAATTCCAGAACTGCAAGCAAAGGTGAATATAGATGGTAGACCTCTCATTATGGAAGTTGATACAGGAGCAGCAGTCTCTGTTATCACAGCTGCTGATTGGAACCGCCTGGGACTAAGGCAACCAATTGTTCCAACAGCTGTCACCATGCAAACATATTCATATGAAATAATAAAGCCTATTGGGTGTGTATCACCTACAGTGACATTTAATGGTATAACTAAAAAGCTACGCCTCTACATTTTACCTAAAGGAGGACCACCTTTGTTTTGTAGATCCTGGATCCAAGCATTGGGCATGCCAAAGTTACCACAACAAACTACTGGACCAAAGTGGCAATTAAAATTCTTCTTGGATTAATTCACTAAAGCACAAACATAAAACTGTATTTGATGGGAACCTAGGTTTAGTGAAAGACAAGCAGATTCAGCTTCACCTAAAAGAAAATGCTATTCCACAATTTTGTAAACCAAGAGTTGTACCATTTGCACTTAAACCTAAAATTGAAGCAGAACTAGAAAGACTACGACATCAGGGGATTATTGTTCCAGTTTCTAGCAGTGAATGGGCTTCCCCAATAGTTCCTGTCAGAAAAAAGAATGGGGACATTCGCATCTGTGGAGATTTCAGAATGGGTCTTAACCCTCAATTACTTGTGGATCAGTATCCTTTACCACGGATTGAAGAATTGTTAGTTCTCTGGCAGGGGGTGAAAAATTTTCAAAAATTGACTTGCATCAAGCATACTTACAATTAGAGGTACATCCAGACTCCAGACACCTGTTAACTATCAACACTCACAAAGGACTTTTTCAGTATACGCGGATGGTGTTTGGCATTGCCCCAGCACCTGCAGTGTGGCAGCGGATAATGAATGAGATCTTGGCAGGTATTCCAGATACCCACTGTATGTTAGATGACATGCTTATCACTGGTGAAAATGATGCTGCTCATAAAGCCAATGTTGAAGCTGTTTTACAGTGCCTACAGGAATTCGGACTGAAAGTTAACATGGAAAAGTCTGAGTTCTTCTGCAAGAGTTTAGAATATTGTGCACATGTAGTGGACAAGACTGGTCTCCACACAACTGCTGAAAAAGTGAAAGCGCTGGTTCATGCTCCCACCCCTGTTAATGTATCTCAGCTACGTTCTTATTTGGGGTTGCTCAATTACTATCACAGATTTTTACCAAATTTGGCTCATTTACTATATCCACTACACCCTCTTTTAGATAGTAAAAAACCAGTGGGCCTGGACTGACTTATGTACACGAGCATTTGAACGCTCAAAGCAACTTCTTCTGGAATCAAGACTCCTTGTCCACTATGACCTTAAGAAGCCTTTGGTACTAGCCTGTGATGCTTCACCATATGGTTTAGGCGCAGTACTTTCACACATTATGCCCGATGGTTCTGAACGTCCTGTGTCTTTTGCGTCCAGATCTTTAACTCCATCGGAGAGAAATTATGCCCAGATTGATCGGGAAGCTTTAGCAATAATTTGGGCTGTGAAGAAATTCCACATTTATATATATGGCATGGCAGACCTTTTACTCTGATCACGGATCATAAACCACTCTTGTCCATTCTGCACCCTCAGAAGGGTATCTCCAACACAACAGCTGCTCGACTTCAGCGCTATGCACTTCAGCTGGCGGCTTACAACTACTCCATTAAATATCGATGCCACAGTGATCATACGAATGTGGATATGTTTTTTAGATTACCAATGGTACATCACATGTCAGCATCTTCTAAAATCATAGAAACCCCTCCACAGCCTGTAAATCTAAATTCCAAAGTGATTGCTACTTATACATGCTCTGATTCTACCTTACAGGAAATTAAGTCTTTTGTTCAACATGGGTGGCCTAAAGTGGTTCGCTCTGACCTTCAGCCATATTTTACAAGAAAGAAGGAAATTGTGCATGACTCAGGCTGTCTGTTATGGGGGTCACGAGTGATAATTCTGAACTTACTGCAAACATTAGCATTAAAGTTACTACACAGCTCACACCAGGGTGTAGTAAAAATGAAGCAAAGAGCATGAGAATATTTTTGGTGGCCTAAATTGGATACAGATATTGTTTCTTATTTAGCTGCTTGCAATGCATGTGCACAGACACAGCGGAATCCCAGCAGGGACACCTCAAAAACTTGGCCATGGCCAAATGAACCTTGGACAAGAATCCATGTTGATTTTGCAGGGCCAGTGGATGGACGAATGTATTTGGTGGCTGTGGATGCTCATTCCAAGTTGCCAGAAGTAGTTCAAATGTCAAGTACTACAACACAACAAACCATTGTCGTTCTTTCCAGTATGTTTGCAAGATTTGGACTGCCACAAACTTTAGTCTCAGACAATGGTCCACAGTTCATATCACATGAATTTGAAACATTTCTAGATACAAATAACATCAAACACTGTAAGACAGCTCCATATTTTCCAGCCTCTAATGGACAGGCTGCAAGATTTGTTCAAACTTTAAAACGCCACTTAGCTGTCTCTCACAAATCAAAATTTAATCCAAACTCCCTTTCTAATTTTTTGTTTAACTATCTAAACACACCCCATGCCACTACTGGGCTATCACCTGCAATGTTAATGTTTGGAAGACGCCTGAGAACTCCACTGGATAAAGTTAGACCAGAACATCCCAAACAAGAGTTGAACACTTCTAGCGTTTCTGAATTTGTTCTTCATGACAGAGTATGGGTTAAAAATTACTTTCCCGCCATGTAGAACAAATGAGACATAGATCTCAACCAGCTACACAAATATCAAATGATTCAGATGGTGAGGATATCTGGCATGGAGTGTGGTGCCCACCTGAGTCTTCTGAGGATGAAAATGCAATGAACACAACTGAAACAGATCAACCTCAGAATGATTCTGTCCAACAACAAAATATCACAGGTGATCAACAACCATTGGGTACTCCTCCACAGACAATTTCTCCTGAACCAAATACTCTACGGCCCTCTAAAAACAGAAGGCCACCTTCTAGATGGCAATGTGAGGATTCAGTGAGAGATTATTCAGCAAGGAATGACCTAATCCGAAGGCGGACTTATCGCAGAAAATATAACTGTGACTAAAATCTAGGCTGTGACCTAGGTCTTGTGCACATAGACTATAGAGATAAACTGTTTTAAGTTCAAGTGTATGGTTTAGTTACTTGTTGTATGTTACAATATTATCCACTGTCTGTTCTTTATTTTTATTTATTTTTTATATTATTATTTTTTTTTGAGAAAAAAGGGGATGTTAAGATTACTGCAGCTTTTACTGTATCTTTGCACTAACCTTGTCTCATAATTATATGTTAGAAGTGCTGCAGCTTTAAGCTCAGCTCACCACACCCTCTGGGTGTGTCTGTGTCTCTGTGACATCATCAGAAGCCATGTTAGTTTTTACTGAGGAATCTGTAAGTGAATAAGCCATGTGGTTGTAGCTGAATAAAAGTTATCTAAAGTTCCTGCTGTAGAGTCTTCATGATATGTGCAAGACACATCAGACACAAGGTAACAGCACACAACTGAATGTTCTGACTACACAGAGAACATAACAATAATAATTTCCTGTGAATGCTCACTGGCTGCTAAGCAACTTTCTGATAACACTAACTAGCTGCAGTTTGTTACTTTCTCAGAACTCTGAATGCTCACTGGCTGATAGATAACTTCTTCTGAATGCTTACTGGCTGATACTAGGCAACTTCCTGTGAATGATCACTGGCTGATTGGCAACTTCCTGTTAATGCTTACTAGCTGATAGGCAGCTTCTTGTTAATGCTCACTGGCTGATAAATAATTTCCTCTGAATGATCATTGGCTGATAGACAACTTCCTGTGAATGTTCACTGGCTGATATATAATAACTTCCTGTGAATGCTCAGTGGCCGCTAAGCAACTTTCTGCTAATGCTTACTAGCTGATAGTCAGATTCCTGCTAATGCTCACTGGCTGATATATCACTTCCTCTGAATGCTCATTGGCTGATAATCAACTTCCTGTGAATTTGAAAGAAAGAAAAGAGGGCGCCTTATAGTGTATTTCATACAAACAAATCTGCAAGCGTATGAATGATGTTAGGCTCACCACATAGTGTTGCATCGTACTGTGACCGGTGTTTGCGAGCGGGCTTGCACTTTTCAGTGGCTAGTACACTTTTTGTGGAATCCAAAACCGCAATTCAGCAATCTCCTATTGGTCCATCAGCATGGGAGAAATTGTTCTCCTCGATTTAGTAAAAAGGGCAAAACCAGGTCAGCATATGAAAAACAACTTCCCGAGGATAAAATAAAAAACAATGCTTTATTTTTTTACAACTCGTTTCTCGACCATCCAACAGGTCGTTTTATCAGGCAATATAAAACGGAACAGAATAGCTTCATTAGCGACATTAAATACACTTGTTGTGATTAAAACAGGAAGTTGTCATTTTTAAAAAAACACCAATCGATATACTTTATATCAGTCATATGTGATCTATTCACTTTGTGCCAGAAGAAAACTCTCTGAATGATCGACCAAAGATTTCTTATTATGGTCATATTTGCATCCTATTAGCGTATTATTATAAATATACTTTGTGTGGTGCAACAATGAAATGTGTAAAATGCATTTGTATAAAAACATTTAGCAATTCAATTCACAATGAATGAATGAAATGAAAGCTACTCTGTATCCGTTTTGTATTGCCTGATGAATCAACCTTTTGGATGCTCGAGAAACGCGTTGCAAAAAATAAAGCATTGTTTTTATATTTTATCCTCTGGAAGTTGTTTTTCATATGCTCACCTGGTTCAGCCCTTGTTTTTTACTAAATCGAGCAGAACAATTTCTCCCACGCTGATGGACTAATAGGAGATTGCTGAATTCTATTCCAGATTGCGGTTTTGGATTCCACAAACAGTGTCCGCTGAAAAGTGCTAACCCGCTCACAAGCACAGGTCACAGTACGGTGCAACACTATCTGGTTAGCCTAACATCATTCATACGGTTGCACATTTGTTTGTATGAAATACACTATGAGGCTCCCTATTTTCTTTCTTTTATTCAACTTTACAGATTGCCCCACTGTCAGGAATCTAGCTCACACTTCACTGTCCCTTTAAGTACTGCAGAAACTTTCCCCTCTGCCTATTTAAGGCTCCTCCTTGCTAAAGCTCATTGCTTAGTATTGCAGTTTTGAGTTTGTTCATCTGTGAGCCTTTGCCTAATTACCCTGACCGTTTTTTCAGTATCTCCTGTTCAAGTTATCTGCAACCGGATTCTATATCCTTTTTTGTGCTAGTTCACTGTTAGTTTCTAACAGTATCTTTGTACCTCTATCGCTTGTTTTACCATTAAGGTTTTACCTTCCTGCTGTCCTGGACTTTGACTCATCTGTGAGCCCTCCGCTCTCCATACCTGCTTGCCCCTGCGCTCACCGCCGGAACGCGGTGACGTCATCGCCGGCTGCGACTTTCTCCCTCATGCAGCAGGCCTGAAGCCTGCTTGCTCTCCGGATGTTGCTTCTGCCTTCTCCGCTCCAGCTGGGTAAGCCTGCTCTTTTGGACTGCCTCAGTACAATTACTAGTTCTTACCGCAATCTCTCTGTGTGCCAATTGGTTGCTATATGTTTTAATAACGCTACATAAGCTGGTTTTGAGACTTACTTATATTACCTCATTTTTCATGTTACCATACAATTTCTATGACCTATTTTTTCATACATATTGTTATTACCTTATACTCAGCAGTATACCTATTTTACCTCAGGATAGATTAACATTTACCCCTGCTGCTATTATTTTTTCTTTCACAGTGTCAACCCTGACACATGTGGCAGCCATAGGGTGTATGTGTAATCTGAACCTGTATATTAAACATTGCATATAGTGATTGTCAGTTTAACATTGTTGCCAAGGTATTTCCTTATGTTTTCCAAATTTATCACAAATGCAAAACAACCTATTTTGTACATTGAGTCTCCTAGCAGTTGTGGTCCTTAATTCTTTTGTATCATCTATACATAAGAGAATTTTGATTCAGCGTATCCTGACACCCACAAACCGGGCTTTAAAGGGACAGTCTAGTCCAAAAAAACTTTCATGATTCACTTAGGGCATGTAATTTTAAACCATTTTCCAATTTACTTTTATCACCAATTTTTCTTTGTTCTCTTGGTATTCTTAGTTGAAAGCTTAACTTATGAGGTTCATATGCTAATTTCTTAGACCTTGAAGGCAGCCTCTTAAGAATGCATTTTAACAGGTTTTTTACCACTAGAGGGTGTTAGTTCATGTTTTTCATATAGATAACACTGTGCTCGTGCACGTGAAGTTACCTGGGAGCCATCACTGATTGGCTAAACTGCAAGTCTGTCAAAAGAACAAATAAAGGGGCAGTCTGCAGAGGCTTAGATACAAGATAATCACAGAGGTAAACATATATAAATATAACTGTGTTGGTTATGCAAAACTAGGGAATGGGTAAACAAGGGATTATCTATCTTTTAAAACAATAACAATTCTGGTGTAGACTGTCCCTTTAAGCGGAGCAGCCTCGTTCCAACTGACTTGACATTGGGAGTAACACAGACCAAGACATACTTCGCTGGCCTTCAGAAATTGGACTCAAAACCACCATTGGCTTACAAGGTTTCATTTCGACTATAACACACAGTTTTTTTACTAAGCCCTTTTGTACAATATATTGTATTTTGTTGCGCCATTATCAAGTTGATTGCACACGTATTTGTATGGGTTGTGTTTTCTGCCTCAGTGAGTTTTTTATTTTATAGATTGTTGTTTCCAGATGTATCAGTACCTCTTTTTCTTTTCTTTTTCAGTGTTCATTATTGCTTAAAGGGACACTGAACCCAAATTTCTTTCATGATTCAGATAGAGCAGCAATTTTAGGCAACTTTCTAATTTACTCCGATTATCAAATTTTCTTTGTTTTCTTGCTATCTTTATTTTAAAAGCAGGAATGTAAATCGTAGCAGCCAGCCTATTTTAGGTTCAGCACCATGGATAGCACTTGCTTATTGGAGGCTTACATTTACTCACCAGTAAGCATGCATAACCTAGGTTCTCAACCAAAAATGGGCTGGCTCCTATGCATCACATTCCTGCTTTTTAAATAAAGATATCAAGAGAACGAACAAAAATTGATAATAGGTGTAAATTAGAAAGTTGCTTAAAATTGCTTCTCTATCTGAATCATAGAAGAAAAAAATTTGGGTTTAGTGTCCCTTTAATGCTTTTTGGTACCCCCTTGGGTTTTCCAACTTCCTGTGAATGTTCACTGGCTGAATGGACAACTTTCTGTGAATGCTCACTGACTGATATATAGCCTCTGATGAATGCTCACGGACTGATATATAGCTTCTGATGAATGCTCACGGACTGATATATAGCTTCTGATGAATGCTCGCGGACTGATATATAGCTTCTGATGAATGCTCACTGACTGATATATAGCTTCTGATGAATGCTCACTGACTGATATATAGCTTCTGATGAATGCTCACTGACTGATATATAGCTTCTGATGAATGCTCGCGGACTGATATATAGCTTCTGATGAATGCTCACTGACTGATATATAGCTTCTGATGAATGCTCGCGGACTGATATATAGCTTCTGATGAATGCTGGCGGACTGATATATAGCTTCTGATGAATGCTCACTGACTGATATATAGCTTCTGATGAATGCTCACTGACTGATATATAGCTTCTGATGAATGCTCGCGGACTGATATATAGCTTCTGATGAATGCTCACTGACTGATATATAGCTTCTGATGAATGCTCGCGGACTGATATATAGCTTCTGATGAATGCTCGCGGACTGATATATAGCTTCTGATGAATGCTCACTGACTGATATATAGCTTCTGATGAATGCTCGCGGACTGATATATAGCTTCTGATGAATGCTCGCGGACTGATATATAGCTTCTGATGAATGCTCGCGGACTGATATATAGCTTCTGATGAATGCTCGCGGACTGATATATAGCTTCTGATGAATGCTCACGGACTGATATATAGCTTCTGATGAATGCTCACTGGCTGATAGATAAAATCATCGGAATGCTTACTGGCTGATAGGCAACTTCCTGTGAATGCTCACTTGCTGATATACAGCATCCTGCTGATGCTCATTTGCTGATAGGCAACTTCTTGTGAAGAAAAATCTGTGGAAGGAAATCACATACAGAGGGGGCCTCCTAGCGTGATACTGTGATTGCAGAGGAATATGTTAAAGTCTTGTGTTGTGGTTATACTCACAAGAGTGGCAGCACCCTTTGTGCTGAGTGACGCAGGCTGCGAACTCCCAGTGTCCCAGCTCACTGATCTCTGGTGTGGAAACAATTCAAACAGGCGTCCTGGTATCCGTGCTGGATGGAACAAAAAAGCTCAGGCTTCCAAAAAGTTAAATTATGTTTATTTAAAAGAAAGTAAAAACTATCACCTAGATTACGAGTTTTGAGCGCTATAGAGAAATTAATGATTGCAACAAAAGTTACGTTATTTAATTTCCTATAGCACTGCCATTACAAGTTTTCAAACATACGTCTTTTGCCTGCGATATGGATGCATTGAGCTCCACACCGCACACAATCAGAGCGCTGTGTTTGACGTGCTTGTGCACGATTTTCCCATAGACATCACTGAGAAGAGCCGACAACAAAAAAAACACCTGCGATCATGAAAACAAAAGATCCATAATGCAGCCCCATTGATGTCTATGGGGAAATAAAAATACTTTTTAAACCTAACACCCTGACATAAACCCTGAGTCTAAACACCCCTAATCTGCTGCCCTCAACATCGTTGATGCATGCCTACAGTTATTAAGCCCTAATCTGCCGCTCCCGATATTGCCGCTACCTAAATAAAATTATTAACCCCTAATCTGCTGCTCCCAATATCGCCACCACTATACTACATTTATTTACCCCTAAACCGCCAGCCCCCCACATCACAACAAGCTAAACTGTACTATATTAACCCCTAAACCTAACATAACCCTAACGTAACCCTAAACCTAACCCTAACACCCCCTAACTTTAACATAATAAAAATATAGCTAAATTAAAGGGACAGTCAGCACCCGACACAACCGGATTCCATATGTTTGTAAGGAAAATGAAGATCCGCCTGCACCGGCTCCCTTGTCTATTACCTCTATCCTTGTCCTAGGAATCCTTCCAAATACATACGTTGATGTAGTCCAAATATGGCCGTCAAATTTCCCCCATGGTTACGTACTAACCTTCTCTTTCAATCCATCCTCCAATCAGAATGGAATCCTCGGTCAGAATCTTCAAACTCGTTCATGAATTAGCCAATAGAATGAGAGCTGCTTAAATCCTATTGGATAATTTCAATAGCCAATAGGATTTTAGCAGCCCTAATTCCTATTGGCTGATTCAAATTTTTTATCCAATAGGAATGCAAGGGACGCTATCTTGAATCTCGTCCCTTGCATTGAAGATTCAGTGTACGGCGGCGACCGTATGAAGAGGATGCTCCTCACCTGATGCCTTCAGGATGCTCCGTGCTGGCTGGATGAAAATCGAAGAGGCCGCCTGGATGAAGACTTCCTGTCTGGATGAGGACTTCACAGCCTGGATGAAGATAGAAGAGGCCCCCTGGATGAAGACTTCTTGCCGCATGGATGATGACTTCACCGGATGGCTGAAGATAGAAGAGGCTATCTGGATGAAGACTTCTTGCCGCATGGAGGATGACTTCGCCGGCTGGATGAAGATCCTTCAAGTGGGACTTCAACAACTGTAAGTGGATCATCGGGGTTAGTGTTAGGTTTTTTAAGGATTTTTTGGGTGGGTTTTTTTTTAGTTTAGGGTCTGGGCAGTAAAAGAGGCAATGGTTAGCTTAGGTTATTTTAGATAGTTTTTTTTATTTAGGGAGGGTTGGGTGGTGGGTTTTACTGTTGGGGGGTATTTGTATTTTTTTTTTACAGGTAAAAGAGCTAATATCTTTGGGGCAATGCCCCACAAAAGGCCCTTTTAAGGGCCATTGGTAGTTTATTGTAGGCTAGGTATTTTTTATTTTGGATGTTTTTTTTTTGTAATTTAGTTTTATTTAATTGGTAGTTAGTTTAATTTTAGTTTAATAATTATAATAGCTTAATTGTTAGTTTAAAATATTTTTTTTTTAATTTGGCAAGTTAATTTTTAGTTTAATTTAAGCTAATGAAATTGTAATTTTCATATAACGTTAGGGGGTTGTTAGGTTTAGGGGTTACTAGTTTAAATTAGTTTATTTTGTTGTGGGGGCTTTCGGTTTAGTGGTTATTAGTTTATTTTAGTATATTTTGCTCTAGGGGGCTTGCGGTTTAGGGGTTAATAGGTTTATTATAGCGGCAGTGTGAGCGGACGGCAGATTAGGGGTTAATAATATTTAAATAGTGTTTTCAATGTGGGAGTGTGGCGGTTTAGGGGTTAATACGTTTATTATAGTGGCAACAATATTGGGGAACAGCGGAATAGGAGTTAATATATATAGTGGCGGTGATGTCGGGAGGGGCTGATTAGGGGTTAATGAGTTTATTATAGTGTTTGCGATGTGGGAGGGCCTTGGTTTAGGGGTTAATAAGTAGTTTATGGGTGTTTAGTGCACTTTGTAGCAGTTTAGTTATGAGTTTTATGTTACAGATTTGTAGTGTAAAATTCATAACTACTGACTTTAAATGGTGGTACGGATCTTGTAGTTTTAGGCTGTAACGCTCACTTTTTAGCCTCACCGCAAAACTCATAATACCGGTGCTATGGGAATCCCATGAAAAAATTTCATTTTTACGTGCGCGGAACTGACGTTACATTACAGGCAAAAAGGTGTGCGGTACAGCTATACCGACAACACTTGTAATAGCTGCGGTGCTGTTTTAAAGCTTACAATGCCATATTTTCAGCGTTACAAGCCGCAACGCAAAACTTGTAATCTAGGTGTAAGGGTGCAAATATACACCCAAAGTGTCAGTTTGAATTTAAAACCCAGAGCATCCAGTTCAGTAACAGATGCCTGATGAAGCAGCTAGCATAGCTGAGAAACGCGTTGTAATCTATCCTTTGCATTGTTTTTATACACTTTGTGGTAGATTTATTAATGTGCGAGCAGACATGATACAATGTAGCGTAACATGTCCGCTGCACATCGATAGCCAATAGGATGAGAACTACTGAAATTCTATTGGCTGATTTGAACAGCCAATAGAATTTCAGAAGCTCTCATCCTATTGGCTGTTTTGAACAGCCAATAGGATTACAGTATCTCTCATCCTATTGACTGATTTGAATTTCCAAAATCAAATCAGCCAATAGGAATCCAAGGGATGCAATTTTGAAAAGACTCCCTTGCATTGAAGATTCAGTATACGGCGGCGACCGTATGAAGAGGATGCTCCTTGCCGGATGTCTTCAGGATGGACCCGCTCCGCTCCACCTGGATGAACATAGAAGACACCGCCTGGATGAAGATGGAGCCACCTGTATAAAGATGGAGCTGCTGGGATGAAGATCCTTCAAGCGGGACTTCATCAACTGTGAGTACCTAAAGAGGGGTTAGTGTTAGGTTTTTTTAAGGTTTTTTGGGTGTTTTTTTTATATAAGGGGTTGGGCATTTCTTAAAAGAGCTAAATGCCCTATTAAGGGCAATGCCCATACAAATGCCCTTTTCAGGGCAATGGGTAGATTAGTTTTTTTTTAGATAGTTTTTTTTTATTTTTGGGTTTGGGGGTGGGGGTTTGTAATGTTAGTGGGTCTTTGTATTTTTGTTTAGAAAAAGAGCTGATTTCTTTAGGGCAATGCCCTAGAAAAGGCCCTTTTAATTGCTATTGGTAGTTTATTATAGATTAGGTTTCTTTTATTTTGGGGTGAGTTTTTTAAGAGGGGTATTAGAATGGGAATAATTGTTATTATTTTGGATAATTCGTTTGTTATTTTGTGTAATTTTTTTTCATTTTGGGGTGGGTTTTTCTTTTTAGAATAGCCATTTTTTTTTATTTTTAATGGACAGCAAAAGAGCTGAATGCCCCTTTAAGGGCAATGCCCATACAAATGCCCTTTTCAGGGCAATAGGTAGATTAGGTTTTGCTTAAATTTTATTTTGTGGGTTGGGAGGGAGGTGGGGATTTGTATACTGTTAGGGGGTGTTTGTTTTTATTTCGTAGAAAAAGATCTGATTTATTTAGGGCAATGCCGTACAAAAGGCCCCTTTAAGGGCCCTTGGTAGTTTATTATAGATTAGTGTTTTTTATTTTGGGGTGTTATTTTTTTGTTTTGTTTTTTTTAAAAAGGGTATTAGAATAAGAACCATTTTTATTGTTTTGGATAATTTCCTTTGTTATTTTTTGCTATGGTAGGTTTTTTAATTTTTTTTAATTTTAGGGTTTTTTATTTTTTGTAATGATAGTTTTTTTTATTTTTATAATGTTGGATTTTAGTGTAAGGCAGCTTAGGTTTTATTTCACAGGTAAGTTTGTATTTATTTTAACTAGTTAGTAAAAAGTTAATAACTATTTACTAACTATAAAATAGAAGAAAGAGAGGGGCGCCTCATGTGTAAAATCACCAAATCAAAAAAAGCCAAAGTTTATGCACTCGAGCCAAATTGGTACTCACATTTAAAATAAGAGCCCCAATGTGCTAATGGAAGCAGGCTGACATAATATGGTGTGTCAGTACATCCACTCCAGGATATCCCCACCAGGTTTGTCTGTAATGGAGAGTCAAGACAACAAAGGAAACCACATGTGCAGATCAACAAAATAGATGGAACAATGGAGATAATTATACCAAATGGGTACTCACAATGTCCAATAGCACACTTATGTGCTGGTAGATGCAGACTGATCATTTTAGGTTAGGGCGTATCAGCTCACCCACTCCAGGTGTTACCAACAATATGGTCCAAAAACAGGATAAATGCACAAACAGCCCAATATTGGGCAATGAGAGGTAAGGTAAAAACCACTATACTGTTATAGTATATACTTGTGTTATAGTGAAAAACATTTTTATTAAAAGACTGAAAACAAAAATTGAAATTAAAAATTAAAATATTAAAAGAATATAACAACAAGTAGTGGTTAAGGGGATAATCCCCTCTAATGCAACACATTTCTCGGCACTGAAGGGCCGTTTCCTCAGTAGAGTGGGGGGATTTGAAATTGACAAGGGAGAGTGGTTCCATCTGAGTGAGACAAAGGAGAGTGTGGGCTGATCTCGAAGAGACAACATAGAGAGGTCTGCTCTGTTAAAGATAAGGGGAAGTGGTCTTTTGGAAAACAGGTAGAATACATGTAGGGAGTAGATTAGAATAATAAGGGAAAAATATAGATGTAATATGTGGGGCAAGAAAATACATATACAGTATCCCACAAAAGTGAGTACACCCCTCACATTTTTGTAAATATTTTATTATATCTTTTCATGTGACAACACTGAAGAAATGACACTTTGCTACAATGTAGTGAGTGTACAGCCTGTATAAAAGTGTAAATTTGCTGTCCCCTCAAAATAATTCAACACACAGCCATTAATGTCTAAACCATTGGCAACAAAAGTGAGAAATTGGGCCCAATTAGCCATTTTCCCTCCCCGGTGTCATGTGACTCATTAGTGTTACAAGGTCTCAGGTGTGACTGGGGAGCAGGTGTGTTAAATTTGGTGTTATCGCTCTCACACTCTCTCATACTGGTCACTGGAAGTTCAACATGGCACCTCATGGCAAAGAACTCTCTGAGGATCTGAAGAAAATAATTCTTGCTCTACTTAAAGATGGCCTAGGCTATAAGAAGATTGCAAAAACCCTGAAACTGAGCTGCAGCATGGTGGGCAAGACCATACAGAGGTTTCACAGGACAGGTTCCACTCAGAACAGGGCACGCCATGGTCGACTAAAGAAGTTAAGTGCACATGCTCAGTGTCATATCCAAAAGTTGTCTTTGGGAAATAGACATATGAGTGCTGCCAGCATTGCTGCAGAGGTTGAAGGGTGGGGGGTTAGCCTGTCAGTGCTACCATACGCCACACACTGCATCAAATTGGTCTGCATGTCTGTCATCCCAGATGATGCACAAGAAATCCTGCAAACAGTTTGCTGAAAACAAGCAGACTATGGACATGGATTACTGGAACCATGTCCTGTGGTCCGATGAGACCAAGATAAACTTATTTGGTTCAATTGGTGTCAAGCTTGTGTGGCGGCAACCAGGTGAGGAGTACGAAGACAAGCGTGTCTTGCCTACAGTCAAGCACGGTGGTGGGAGTGTCATGGTCTGGGTCTGTATGAGTTCTGCTTGCACTGGGGAGCTACAGTTCATTGAGGGAACCATGAATGCCAACATGTACTGTGACCAGGGCCACCATCAGGGGGTGACAGGGGTGACTCCTGTCAGGGGCCCAATGGGCCAGGGGGGCCCATGAGGCAAGAACTAAAAAAAAATATATATATATATATTTTTTTTTACATTTTGGCAGCCACCAGTGGGTACTACAGCAGAGTGCTAATTTAGCATGTGAGATGTTAGTACAAGGAGTAAAGTATTAGCATTTGAGATGATTTCTGAGTGTGCACTAAACCCCTATGCACAGACTTGGCACTTTGTTTGTATAGTGTGTGCGTACCACAGCTTATGGTTCCACCAAGACCATATAAAGTACAGCATTTTCAAAATCCATAAGTACAGCTGACAGATGGGAACGTTTGTACACTGTATTTGAAGTGGTGCTCTTGGTTGGGGAAAATATCAAACAAACATATGTCAACCTTTTAAAAGTACTTTTCTTCATCTAGCCATCTACCCAGATCATTAATGTACAATTTTGAATTCACAGAATTATTTTTGTTTGCACACTTACAAATATGATTATTTAAAAAGTGATCTCTTAATTTCTGCAATTTTGTTATCATGCATGTAACACACTGTTGATTTATGGGATGCAATGTGCATAAATGTTTCCTCCTGTGAGTGTTTCTGTGGGTGTCTGTGTTTATGTCTTTGTGCTTTGGTTTGTGTCTCTATGAGTGTGTATGTATTTTTTTTCTGTGGGTCTCTCTGTGAGGGTTGGTGTGTATGTATTTGTGCATTTTCTGTGGATGTCTGTGAGGGTGTGTGCATGCATATGTCTTTGAGCTTTTTCTATGGGTGTCTCTGTGAGGGTGTGTGTATGTTTGTCTTTGTGTATTTTCTCTGGATGCCTCTGTGAGAGTGGGTGTGTATGTCTGTGTTTTCTGTAGATGTCTCTGTGAGGGTGTGTGTTTTCTGTGGGTGTCTCTGTGAGGATGTGTGTATGTCTTTCTGTGTTTTCTGTGGTTGTCTCTGTGTGTGTATGTCTTTGTGTGTTTTCTGAGGCTGTCTCTGTTGGTGTTTCCTTGGGTGTATGTGCAAGTTTGAATTATTATTGTTTAGGCAGTTCAGGGCCCTTCTTTTCAGCCACTGCATGCTGTTGTCATCATTTAGTTGGCATCTTCCTTTACAAAAAGATAATCAGAACTCCATATTTTGTTTTCTAAATCTCCTTTTTTTTACAAAACTGTAGTTTACCTCATTACTTGTCAGGTCAATGTAAACAAGTGATGAGTGTCTGTTTGGGTGTCTGTGTCTGCGTGTGTTTCTTTGAGTGTCTATATGTGAATCCTTATGTGTGAGTGTGTGTGTTTCAGTGTATGAGTGTGCCTGTGTGTTTGTATGTTACTACCTTTACAACATTTCCAAGTTTAAATAGACACTTAAGAATAAAGTGCATATACGTTTTAGTCACTTGGTCAAAAATTGCACATGTCAAAGGAGGGGGGGGGGGCCTGATCAATGGTTAAGTCAGGGGCCCCAAAATTTCTAGTGGCGGCCCTGACTGTGACATACTGAAGCAGAGCATGATCATCTCCCTTTGGGGACTGGGCTGCAGGGCGGTATTCCAACATGATAACGACTACAAACACACCTCCAAAACGAACACTGCCTTGCTAAAGAAGCTGAGGGTAAAGGTGATGCATTGGCTAAGCATTTCTGCAGACCTAAACCCTATTGAGCATCTGTGGGGCATCCTCAAATGGAAGGTGTGGGAGTGCAAAGTCTCTAACATCCACCAGCTCCGTGATGTCATCATGGAGGAGTGGAAGAGGACTCCAGTGGCAACCTGTGAAGCTCTGGTGAACTCCATGCCCAAGAGGGTTAAAACTGTGCTGGAAAATAATGGTGGCCACACAAAATTTTGACACTTTGGGCCCAATTTGGACATTTCCACTTAGGGGTGTACTCACTTTTATTGCCAACATTAATGGCTGTGTGTTCAGTTATTTTGAGGGGACAGCAAATTTACACTGTTATACGGGCTGTAAACAATAACATGCAATATGTGTAGACTTGATTGGACATACATAAGGCTATCCTAATTAATAAGTAACATGTAATATGTGTAGACTTGATGGGACATGCATAAGGCTATACTAAGCAATCAGTAACATGTAATATGTGTAGACTTGATGGGACATGCATAAGGCTATACTAAGTAACATGTAATATGTGTAGACTTGATGGGACATGCATAAGGCTATCCTAAGCAATAAGTAACATGTAATATGTGTAGACTTGATGGGACATCATTAACGCTATCCTAAGAAAACAGTAACATGTAATATGTATAGACTTGATGGGACATATATAAGGCTATACTAAGTAAACATTAACATGTAATGTGTGTAGAATTGATGGGAAATGCATAAGGTTATCCTAAGAAAATAGTAACATGTAAAATGGGTAGACTTGATGGGACATGCAAAAGGCTATCCTAAGTAATAAGTAACATGTAATATGTGTAGACTTGATGGGACATACATAAGACTATCCTAAGGAAAAAGTAGTATGTAATATGTGTAGACTTGATGGGACATGCATAAGGCTATCCTAAGGAAACAGTAACATGTAATATGTGTAGACTTGATGGGACATACATAAGACTATCCTAAGGAAAAAGTAGTATGTAATATGTGTAGACTTGATGGGACATGCATAAGGCTATCCTAAGGAAACAGTAACATGTAATATGTGTAGACTATGGGATATACATAAGGCTATCCTAAGGAAACAGTAACATGTAATATGTGTAGACTTGGTGGGACATGCATAAGGCTACCCTAAGTAATAAGTAACATGCAATATGTGTAGACTTGAAGGAACATGCATAAGGCTATCCTAAATAATAAGTAACATGTAATATGTGTAGACTTGATGGGACATGCATAAGGCTATCCTAAGTAATAAGTAACATGCAATATGTGTAGACTTGATGGAACATGCATAAGGCTATCCTAAGTAATAAGTAACATGTAATATGTGTAGACTTGATGGGACATGCATAAGGCTATCCTAAGTAATAAGTAACATGTAATATGTGTAGACTTGATGGAACATACATATGGCTATCCTAAGTAATACGTAACATGTAATATGTATAGACTTGATGGGACATACATAAGGTTATACTAAGTAATAAGTAACATGCAATATGTGTAGACTTGATGGAACATGCATAAGGCTATCCTAAGTAATAAGTAACATGTAATATGTGTAGACTTGATGGGACATACATAAGGCTATCCTAAGTAATATGTAACATGTAATATGTATAGACTTGATGGGACATACATAAGGATATCCTAGGTAATACGTAACATGTAATATGTGTAGACTTGATGGGACATACATAAGGTTATACTAAGTAATAAGTAACGTGTAATATGTGTAGACTTGATGGGACATACATAAGGTTATACTAAGTAATAAGTAACGTGTAATATGTGTAGACTTGATGGGACATGCATAAGGTTATACTAAGTAATAAGTAACGTGTAATATGTGTAGACTTGATGGGACATGCATAAGGCTATCCTAAGTAATAAGTAACGTGTAATATGTGTAGACTTGATGGGACATACATAAGGTTATACTAAGTAATAAGTAACGTGTAATATGTGTAGACTTGGTGGGACATGCATAAGGCTACCCTAAGTAATAAGTAACATGCAATATGTCTAGACTTGAAGGAACATGCATAAGGCTATCCTAAGTAATAAGTAACATGTAATATGTGTAGACTTGATGGGACATGCATAAGGCTATCCTAAGTAATAAGTAACATGCAATATGTGTAGACTTGATGGAACATGCATAAGGCTATCCTAAGTAATAAGTAACATGTAATATGTGTAGACTTGATGGGACATGCATAAGGCTATCCTAAGTAATACGTAATATGTAATATGTATAGACTTGATGGGACATACATAAGGTTATACTAAGTAATAAGTAACATGCAATATGTGTAGACTTGATGGGACATGCATAAGATTATCCTAAGCAATAAGTAACATGTAATATGTGTAGACTTGATGGGACATACATAAGGTTATACTAAGTAATAAGTAACATGTAATATATGTAGACTTGATGTGACATACATAAGGCTATACTAAGTAATAAGTAACATGTAATATATGTAGACTTGATGGGACATACATAAGGCTATACTAAGTAATAAGTAACATGTAATATATGTAGACTTGATGGGACATGCATAAGGCTATCCTAAGTAATACGTAACATGTAATATGTATAGACTTGATGGGACATACATAAGGCTATCCTAAGTAATAAGTAACATGTAATATGTGTAGACTTGATGGGACATACATAAGGTTATACTAAGTAATAAGTAACATGTAATATATGTAGACTTGATGGGACATACATAAGGTTATACTAAGTAATAAGTAACATGTAATATATGTAGACTTGATGGGACATACATAAGGCTATCCTAAGCAAACAGTAACATGTAATATGTGTAGACTTGATGGGACATGCATAAGGCTATACTAAGTAATAAGTAACATGTAATATGTGTAGACTTGATGGGACATGCATAAGGCTATCCTAAGTAAACAGTAACATGTAATATGTATAGACTTGATGGGACATACATAAGGCTATACTAAGTAATAACTAACATGTAATATGTGTAGACTTGATGGGACATACATAAGACTATCCTAAGGAAACAGTAAAATGTAATATGTGTAAACTTGATGGGCCTCTTGTTTCTTATCTACACGTCAAGTTCTATGTTTCTATATTAAGGTAAAGCATGGTTATTATGATCTTGGCAACAAAAGGATAACATATGTAGAGCATGCAGGTAAGGAATACAAAATGGCCTGATTTGGAGGTGAGCTCATCTAATATGGGAAATTGTGGAAGAATGGAAAAGGAGCATTTTTTCTGCTAACACTTTCTACATTTCTCTTGTCCCCTGCAAAGAGTAATAAGAAGCTGAATTTCCAATATCAGAGTTGCTTTCATCCCGTTAGCTTTCAGCGGTCACAATGATTAAGTAATGTGATCAGCCCAGGCTTTCCGTAGCACCTCTCCAACACTCCAGCTCATTGTATCTCAGCCTACGAGATGTTGCCAGGAGCGTTGGCGCAGTGACAAAGCGCCCATGAAGAACATCACCAGTAAAATAGCTAACAGATGTCATGCACGGAGGTTCGTTAATATTTTACGACGGGCTGTGAAGTGTATTGTGGAAAGGGAAAAAGGAAAACAGCAAGTGAAATTGAATAAGAGCCGGGAAACAAGAGAATCATTATATAATAACTTGTGTAGCCTGAGAAACTGAGTGTTATAGACTCTATATAGGAAAGGACTTACTATGTTTGCAAAAAACTATGTAGAATGTAAAAATATTATTCTTTAATTTAGCTATAACAAGTGATGCTCATATTGATAAATAAAATTGTTTATTTACTAAGAAATCATCTTTTGTTATTTGCAATTTTTTATTAAAAAAAACAAAAAAACTATTTTATTCCAGTTGTGAACTTCTTATATTAAATATGGTTTATTAATCCTTGGGGCATGGTCTCCCATTAAACAACTAGACTGTAAGCTCCTAGGGGCAGTCTCTTTATTTATACCACTAGACTGTAAGCTTTTTGGGGCAGGGATTTAAGTTCCATAAGACAGGGTCTGCAATTATTCTACTAGATTGTAAGCTCATTGGGGCAGGGTTTCTTATTATACCACAAGACTGTAAGTTCCTTGAGGCAGGATCACCCATTATACCACTAGATTGTGAGCTCATTGGGGCAGTCTCTCCCATTATGCTAACTGGATTTATACTGCCTGGGGCAATGTCTTGTATTGTAGCATTAGATTGTAAGCAGGAGGGGAAAATATTTCTGTTAGAATTTTTAAACCAAAAGTATAGTAGAACAATACTCTTTTAGCTTTAACAGATAATTTAAAGTTACCTTCCTCAATATTATCTTACGATAAGATAATAAACATCAATACACTGAAATGATAAATGAGCTGCTTTTTATTAATACCTGATGGTACTTGTAGATGGTAACAGTAGAAACGCCAAGCAGAGCAGTAAGACTGGTTAGTCAGCCCGAGGTCAAAAGCTGATCAGTAACCCAGTAACAAACCAAAGCGAGAGGCAGAAACAAAACAGGGTCAGGTGCAGGAGAAGGATAAACATACATCTAGGAAACAATGTAAAGATGAAACTCCAGCGGCTAGATTTAGAGTTGGGCGGTAGCCGTGAAAACCAGCGTTAGAGGCTCCTAACGCTGGTTTTTACCGCCCTCTGGTATTTGGAGTCAGTCAGGAAAGGGTCTAACGCTCACTTTGCAGCCGCGACTTTTCCATACCGCAGATCCCCCTACGCCATTTGCGTATCCTATCTTTTCAATGAGATCTTTCTAACGCCGGTATTTAGAGTCGTGGCTGAAGTGAGCGTTAGAAATCTAACGACAAAACTCCAGCCGCAGAAAAAAGTCAGGAGTTAAGAGCTTTCTGGGCTACGTTATACTTATGTACCCCTAATCTGCTGCCCCTAACACCGCCGACCCCTATATTATATTTATTAACCCCTAATCTGCCCCCCTCAACGTCGCCTCCACCTACCTACAATAATTAACCCCTAATCTGCCTATCGAACTGCACCGCTACTATAATAAAGTTATAAACCCCTAATCCGCCTCACTCCCGCCTCAATAACCCTATAATAAATAGTATTAACCCCTAATCTGCCCTCCCTAACATCGCAGACACCTAACTTCAAACATTAACCCCTAATCTGCCGATTGGATCTTGCCACTAGTCTAATAAATGGATTAACCCCTAAAGCTAAGTCTAACCCTAACACTAACACCCCCCTAAGTTAATTATAATTTAAATCTAACGAAATAAATTAACTATTATTAAATAAATTATTCCTATTTAAAGCTAAATACTTACCTGTAAAATAAATCCAAATATAGCTACAATATAAATTATAATTATATTGTAGCTATTTTAGGATTAATATTTATTTTACAGGTGGTAACTTTGTATTTATTTTAACCAGGTACAATAGCTATTAAATAGTTAATAACTATTTAATAGTTACCTAGTTAAAATAATTTCAAAATTAACTGTAAAATAAATCCTAACCTAAGTTACAATTAAACCTAACACTACACTATCAATAACTTCATTAAATAAACTACCTACAATTACCTACAATTAAACCTAACACTACACTATCAATAAATTAATTAAATAAAATACCTACAAATAACTACAATGAAATAAACTAACTAAAGTACAAAAAATAAAAAAGAACTAAGTTACAAAAAATAAAAAAAATATTTACAAACATTAGAAAAATATTACAACAATTTTAAACTAATTACACCTACTCTAAGCCCCCTAATAAAATAATAAAGCCCCCCAAAATAAAAAAATGCCCTATCCTATTCTAAATGAAAAAGTTCAAAGCTCTTTTACCTTACCAGCCCTGAAAAGGGCCCTTTGCGGGGCATGCCCCAAATAATTCAGCTCTTTTGCCTGTAAAAAAAAAACATACAATACCCCCCCCCAACATTACAACCCACCACCCACATACCCCTAATCTAACCCAAACCCCCCTTAAATAAACCTAACACTAAGCCCCTGAAGATCTCCCTACCTTGTCTTCACCTCACCGGGTTCACCGATTGGTCCAGAAGAGGGTCCGAAGTCTTGATCCAAGCGGCGGTTGAAGAACTCCATCATCGGGCTGAAGTCAAAAGTCCATCATCGGGATGAAGTCTTCTATCAAGCCGCATCTTCAATCTTCTTTCTTCTGGAGCGGAGCGGAGCCATCTTCTTCCCAGCCGACGCGGATCCAACCTCTTCAAGCGACGCCTACTCGCCGAATGACGGGTACTTTAAATGACGTCATCCAAAATGGCGTCCCTCGAATTCCGATTGGCTGATAGGATTCCATCAGCCAATCGGAATTAAGGTAGGAATATTCTGATTGGCTGATGGAATCAGCCAATCAGATTCAAGTTCAATCCGATTGGCTGATCCAATCAGCCAATCAGATTGAGCTTGCATTCTATTGGCTGTTCTGATCAGGCGTCGCTTGAAGAGGTTGGATCCGCGTCGGCTGGGAAGAAGATGGCTCCGCTCCGCTCCGGAAGAAAGAAGATTGAAGATACGGCTTGATAGAAGACTTCATCCCGATGATGGACTTCCGACTTCAGCCCGATGATGGAGTTCTTCAGCCGCCGCTTGGATCAAGACTTCGGACCCTCTTCTGGACCGATCGGTGAACCCGGTGAGGTGAAGACAAGGTAGGGAGATCTTCAGGGGCTTAGTGTTAGGTTTATTTAAGGGGGGTTTGGGTTAGATTAGGGGTATGTGGGTGGTAGGTTGTAATGTTGGAGGGGTATTGTATGTTTTTTTTTTACAGGCAAAAGAGCTGAATTCTTTGGGGCATGCCCCGCAAAGGGCCCTTTTCAGGGCTGGTAAGGTAAAAGAGCTTTGAACTTTTTTAATTTAGAATAGGGTAGGGCATTTTTTTATTTTGGGAGTCTTTGTTATTTTATTAGGGGTCTTAGAGTAGGTGTAATTAGTTTAAAATTGTTGTAATATTTTTCTAATGTTTGTAAATATTTTTTTATTTTTTGTAACTTAGTTCTTTTTTATTTTTTGTACTTTAGTTAGTTTATTTCATTGTAGTTATTTGTAGGTATTTTATTTAATTAATTTATTGATAGTGTAGTGTTAGGTTTAATTGTAGGTAATTGTAGGTAGTTTATTTAATTTATTTATTGATAATATTTAATTAATTTATTGATAGTGTAGTGTTAGGTTTAATTGTAACTTAGGTTAGGATTTATTTTACAGGTAATTTTGTAATTATTTTAACTATTTAGCTATTAAATAGTTATTAACTATTTAATAGCTATTGTACCTGGTTAAAATAAATACAAAGTTACCTGTAAAATAAATATTAATCCTAAAATAGCTACAATATAATTATAATTTATATTGTAGCTATATTAGGATTTATTTTACAGGTAAGTATTTAGCTTTAAATAGGAATAATTTATATAATAAGAGTTAATTTATTTCGTTAGATTTAAATTATATTTAATTTAGGGGGGTGTTAGTGTTAGGGTTAGACTTAGCTTTAGGGGTTAATCCATTTATTAGACTAGCGGCGAGATCCGATTGGCAGATTAGGGGTTAATGTTTGAACTTAGGTGTCGGCGATGTTAGGGAGGGCAGATTAGGGGTTAATACTATTTATTATAGGGTTATTGAGGCGGGGGTAAGGCGGATTAGGGGTTAATACATTTATTATAGTAGCAGTGCGGTTCGGTAGGCAGATTAGGGGTTAATAAGTGTAGGTAGGTGGAGGCGACATTGTGGGGGGCAGATTAGGGGTTAATAAATATAATATAGGGGTCAGCGGTGTAATGGGTGAAGGAGGGAGTCTAATGTAAAGAAACGGGATAGGCGTGCGTGTACTAGCTTTACAAGAAGCTTTGAGGCAAGAGGGAGTAGGGAAATAGGGAGGTAGTTGGAAGGGGAGGTTGGATTGAGAGAAGGTTTTTTGAGAATAGGTGTGACCAGTGCATGTTTTAAAGATGAGGGAAATATACCAGTGCTGAGGGAGACGTTGAAAATGTGTTTAAGTATAGGGTTAAGGGTAGAAGAGAGGGAGGGGAGGAGCTGTGAGGGGATGGGGTCGAGGGGACAGGTAGTGAGGTCAGAGCGCAGTATAAGGGCAGAAACGTATTCCTCAGTAACAGGGGTGAAAGAGCTAACTATATATGGCTATGTGGGTTTTGGTTATTTGCAAGCTTTTGAGGGGGTGAGAGATTGGTAGTATGTCGGGAGCTGATTTCGGTTCTGATGGAATCGATTTTGTTATTGAAGTGGCTGGCAAAATCTTGAGCTGACAGAGAAGTTGCATTATGAGGTGGGGTGAGCGGAAAAGATTGTTGAAAGTGGAGAACAGACATTTTGTGTTTGAAGAAAGAGTGGAGATATGAGTAGAGAAGTAGTGTTGCTTATACAGATTAAGGGCAGAGTAGCAGGAGTTCAAGATGAACTTGTAGTGAAGAAAGTCAGCTGAACTCCGAGATTTTCTCCAGTGCCGCTCAGCAGTATGGGAACATCTGCGTAGGTACCGTGTCAGAGGAGTATGCAGGGCTTAGGGTGAGTGTGTGGTTTCCGAGCTATGGCAGGAGGGACCAGATTTTCAAGGACCAATGTAAGTGTGGAATTATAGTGGCAGATAGATTGATCAGGGCAGGAAAATGAAGAGATGGATGAAAGGAGAGGTTTGAGAGAACTAGCGAGCTGTTGATGATCTAATGACATAATGCCTCTGTGAAGTTTGGTGTGAGGGTTAGAAGGAGGGACAGTTTTAAGGAAAGGATGAAATGTTGTAAGTGAGGAGATGATGGTCAGAAAAAGAAAAAGGGGAGTTTGTGATGTTTGGGAGAGTGCATCAATAGCTAAAAATCAGATTAAGGGAGTGACCATCTTTGTGAGTGGGAGAGTCAGTCCATTGTGACAGACCAAAATAGGAGGTGAGATGCAGAAGGGATTGTCAAGAAGGATGTTGAAGTCACCAAGAATGAGGGCAGGGGTGTCTGAGGAAAGGAAATAAGGTAGTCAGGCTGCAAAGTTATCTAGAAATTGAGTTGAGGAGCCAGGGGGGGCGGTATATGACCACAACACGTATAGAGAGGGGAGACAATAAGCGAATCATGTGGGTTTCGAATGAGGAAAATGTGAGGGAAGAGATGGGATGTATTTGTTGGAAGGTGCAACGAGAGGAAAGTAAAATACCTACACCACCTCCTTGTTTATTACCAGACCTAGGAATGTGGCTGAAGTGGAGACCCCCATGTGACAGAGCAGCAGTGGATGCTGTGTCTAGGGGAGAGAGCCAGGTATCTGTGAGAGCCAGAAGGTTAAGGGAGCGGGAGATAAATAGGTCATGGATAGATGTGAGCTTGTTGCAAACAGAGCGAGAGTTCAAGAGTGCACAAGTGAAGGGGGTAGTGGCTTTAGATACAAGAGGAATGTGAGTAAGGTTGTCAGAGTTTTGTTTGCTGATTCTGTGAAAAGGCACACATGGATGAGCATGGCTAGGAAGTTGTTGGGGACCAGGATTAGGGGAGATGTCACCAGCAGCTAGTATGAGCAATAGGGAGAGTGACATGAGGTGAGATGCAGATTTGGGGTGAGGTGTGGGGGGAGAGGAGGAGTCTTGGAATGTGTGAAGTTCATGAGTACAAAAGTAACATAAGTTTTAGAGAGATGGACTAATGAACAGAGAAGGTGGTGAGGGGGAAGGAGTAATTGAGTAAAGTAGTTTATAATCCAACTCAATAATAAATTAATTTCACTTACCTAACATTTTCCTTATCTAACTCTGCATTAACATCTTTCTCAATCTTGCAGTCCTCACCTCCTGTTTCTCAACCTCCTACCCTTCTAGATTGTAAGCTCCCACAGGAATAGGGCCCTCGATTCCTCCTGTATGTGTTTGTAAATGTTATCCTGTCTCTTACAAGTCTTGTATTGTTTTATTTAAATGAATTGTATCCATGGACAGCACTGCAGAATATGTTGGCGCTTCATAAATAAAGTATAATACTAATAATTAAGAAATACTGTAGCAATATTTGTCAGCGCCCTTTGGCAACACACTGCTCCTTATAGTTGACAACACAGAGCTGCATATGATTTCTGGGGAGAAGAGAAATCTGGATAATTTTTTAATTATTTTTAAACTTCAGTGGAAAGTCTGATATCCGGCTAAGGAATGTGATGTTTCACTAAAAATGATTTGGATTTCAGTTAGACAAATGGATTTTATAAGAGGAAAAATCGCTTTGTGAATAAAATAATCACTTTATTAGAATAAACTGGAAACCTTCTTCCTCTGACACAAATCCTTGGAGTTGTATTAAATAAATGCTCCTCTCTTTAATAAAACTAGTTTGTGTTTTCATGCTGTAGAGTCCTGATCACTATCACAGCTGTGGTTGTCGTCCTTATCAACCCCAGGGACCTATAAACCTTTAGAAATCACTTGTGCACAACCCTGCATTTTCTTTTATTCCCTGTATTCATTTATATGGTTTAGCTGAAACATGTTAACAGTTTTTTTATGTGAAAAGGAAAATTCTGTACATTTGTATGCTTAAAAGGACACGAAACACAAACATGTTCTTTCATGATTTAGGTAGAACATACAATTTTAAACAACTTTCCAGTTTACTTCTATTATAAAATTTGCTTCCTTTTCTTGGTATCATTTGTTGAAGGAGCAACAATGCACCACTGGTTTCTAACTGAATACATGGATGAGCCAATGACAATCGGTATATATATGCAGCCACCAATCAGCAGCTAGAACCTAGGTTCTTTGCTGCTCCTGAGCTCTCCTAGCTAAACCTTTCAGCAAAGGATAACAAGAGAAGGAAGCAAATTAAATAATAGAAGTACATTGACATTTTTTTTAAAATTGTATGTTCTGTCAAAATCATGAATGTCTAAGTATTACTTTACTGTCCCTTTAATAGAATTTGTTTAAGCATATCACCATTTCAAAGAAACCTAGGCCTTTAGCTAACTTAGGGCTAGATAACGAGGGGAGCACAAAAGTTTCCGACTTACCTCTCGTATAACGAGTTGAAAGTAAACACGATCGCGTGAGTGCGATTTACATTAGAATAATTACCTCAGCTTCAGACGTCTGGTTAACTCTTTCGTGAAGCATAAAAGTTTCACAAAACACATCAAAGATATATTACTAAGTATAGTTACACTGATAATACCATCTAATAAAAATTATAAAGAAATATTGCACACAAATGTTATAAGGGCTCAAAGATATGAGGTCTCAGGTGTTAGAAAAAAAAGGCTTCTAATACACATACATATAAATCTCTAAATATATATATATATGTATAAATGTATATATATATATATGTGTGTACATATGTATTTATATGTGTATATATGTATTTATATGTGTACATATGTATTTATATGTGTATATATGTATTTATATGTGTACATATGTATTTATATGTGTATATATGTATTTATATGTGTATATATGTATTTATATGTGTATATATGTATTTATATGTGTACATATGTATTTATATGTGTATATATGTATTTATATGTGTATATATGTATTTATATGTGTATATATGTATTTATATGTGTATATATGTATTTATATGTGTATATATGTATTTATATGTGTACATATGTATTTATATGTGTATATATGTATTTATATGTGTACATATGTATTTATATGTGTATATATGTATTTATATGTGTACATATGTATTTATATGTGTATATATGTTTTTTATGTGTACATATGTATTTATATGTGTATATATGTATTTATATGTGTACATATGTATTTATATGTGTACATATGTATTTATATGTGTACATATGTATTTATATGTGTATATATGTATTTATATGTGTATATATGTATTTATAGACACATATAAACACATAAATATATTTGTACACATATATAGACATATATATACAGGTAGCCCTCAGTTTACGCCGGGGTTAGGTTCCAGAAGGAATGGTTGTAAATCGAAACCGTTGTAAATTGAAACCCAGTTTATAATGTAAGTCAATGGGAAGTGAGGGAGATAGGTTCCAGGCCCCTCTAAAAATTGTCATAAGTAACACCTAATACATTATTTTTAAAGCTTTGAAATGAAGACTTTAAATGCTAAACAGCATTATAAACCTAATAAAATAGTCACACAACACAGAATATATAATTAAACTAAGTTAAATGAACAAAAACATTTGCTAAACAGCATTATAAACCTAATAAAATAATCACACAACACAGATTTCACTTGCATTTTTCTGCAAACAGTTCTTTCCATGCATTCCAATTTGGACTTATTTATAGACAGGAAGATCTTGTTCCTTTGAAATCTGCTCAATAGCTCAGGTCTGGTGAAACTGATTAATTTCAGCTTGCTTGGCTTTGCTGCAACACAAGCGGACAACTCCACCTACTGGCTATTTTAATAAATGCACTGCTTCTCAATGCTTTTCAATAGCAGTCACATGACTGGAAAAAAAGGTTGTTATTCTGAAACGGTGTAAATTGAACCGTTGTAAAACGAGGGCCACCTATATATATATATATATATATATATATATATATATAAAAGTGCACTGGAGCCCTTTGCATTTAAGTAGATGAAAACATGTAAAAGCATATTTATGCAATATTCATATTTAATAAAGATTTTAACTATGTATTCACTGTAAATATTTCACATTCCAATGTTCTGCACATAGCGGAATATGTTCTAAGTATTTATAAATAGATATTCCTATATATATCAGTATATATCTATACCTATATATAATCATGTATATATACTGTATGTATATATATATATATATATATATATAGGTATAGATATATATTGCACCAAAATACCATTTTATATATATTATATATATATATATATATATATATATATATATATATATATATATATATATATTTATGAATACATAGAAAATATTCTAATATGTAAAGAACATTGGAATATGAAATATTTATGTTTTCATGTTGGGTTAGCACAAATGAGAATATGCAATCGTGTTTGCACGAGAGTGGAGGTTTTTTCACACTTTTTTTCTCCATTGACTTCTATGGGGAATATGTGAACGCGCACGTGGTATTCTAACTGCAGGTTAGCACGAGAGCAAAAACGGTTTACTTTCAACATGCAATACGAGCGCAACTCGAAGAGTGCAAAAATCTATCTTCTAGGGGTAAATTTATTAAAGTGTGAATGGACATGATACGATGTAGCGTATCATGTCCGACTCACATCGATAAATGCTGACAGCATACGCTGTAGTCATTTATCATAGCACCAGCAGTTCTTGTGAATTGCTGGTGCAATGCCGCCCCCTGCAGATTCATGGCCACTAGCAGGAGGTGTCAATCAACCCGATCCTATTCGATTGGGTTGATATTTGTCTGCCGCCTCAGAGCAGGCGGACAGGTTATGGAGCTTACGGAGCTTGATCTAGCCCTAAATAAATATTAAAAGTAATTGTTAAAATAGTATTAGTTATATCATAGAGGACGAATGAAGAAGGAGAGACTTTGGAGAGCTGGAGTAAAGTAAAATAAATCCTTTATTTTTTAAACTTTAAGCATACAGCAATTCACTAGAATTCCATCCTCAGAGTTTGTCATAATAGCTGACGCGTTTCAGCTAAACAAGCTGTAATCATAGCTTGATTAATGGCAGACATGCTGAGTGTTTTAAAACATAAAACACCATACGATTGGTTAAAATCAAAATGACATCACTCTATGTAGTAATCGGATATATTCTTAAAGTGACCAAACACTCAAATATCTTCACAGCACAATGACGGCAACACTGTTACAAAACAAACAGTAGTGTTTATTGGCAGAATACAGATCCAACAATAATCCAGCAACGTTTTGGGCACTCAACCCTTAAACATGCAATAGGTATAGCAATAGGTATACCAGGATTATGGGTTGAGAGCCCGAAAGGTTGTTGTTTGATCACTTTTTGAGGCAAACAGTGAGCGTCTGCTTCTATGTGCACTTTACATTATATGGACATTGCTGACGCTTTATATTGATTGATATTCTTAAAGTGAACCATACTGATACCAATATGACTATCCGCCTTGATTCTAATAAAACCTTTAAAAGAAATATTGACACAGGGCCACATTTTATTTTTAATGTTGAAGCTCCATCAATTTTATACCCACACTAAAGTTACTTCAAAGTCATCCATTTTTAGTGTTAATGTATATCTCCTATATAGCCCTACATTCAATGCTAAACAGGTTTTTTTTAAATTAAAATATTACAATAAAGGGGGAACCTAGGATTATAACATTTTCAATAACATTTATTATTTAACATTCCATCAGATATTACCACTTTCTATTTTCACAATACTACCTAGCCCAAAGACACGTATATAAAACAAATATAGGATACATTAAAGCCAATATTGTTAAGTTGTTACATTTGAAAACTCTATACTAAATTATTGTTAACACTGGAATAGCAGTCTGATCTCTAGTTTGATGTGTTTGGGGTGGAGAGGCCTCTACAATAGATGATGAATAACAACAGAGTATAGATTAACTACTTCCTGATAAGGATATATATAAAATGCCCTGAATAATAGAATTTGAGAACTGTAATACACAAATAGGGGATATTATATTATATCGTTAAATAACCAGAATTTTAATTATTTAAGTTAATTAGGTCATAATCCCTGTGGTTTTCCTGGTCTTTAAAGTAAGTATCCAATACACCTCTTATTTTGCCAATTGTAAATCCCTATCTCCTCCCCGATATGGTGGGGGTACATGATCAATGATAGTCTATATAAGGCTATCTGCCTTCATATCATGAATGGTATTAAAGTATGTTATAAGGGGTGGGATGAGTGTGTCTATTTTGATATTGCAAACATGCTCTCGAATACGAGACTTGATCTCTCTAGAGGTCAACCCTACATAATGTAGGTCACATTGAGTGCATGTCAATAGGTAAATAACATACTCTGTCCTGCAATTATAACACTTCTTATGTGTGAATGTATCTCTTGCAACCGTACTAGAGAAGCCATTACCTATTTGGACTAGTTCACAAGCTTTACAATTTAGGTAATGACATCTGTAAACCCCCTTAACTGATAGCCAGGAACTTTGATTAGAACTCTTCTTGCTCTTTAGACAGATGGGGGCTACTTTATACGACACCCATTTCTGGCTACGTCTACCAACTCATAACCTACTGTAAGCAGTGTGAAATGCTTTTTAATGATGTCACAGATTTGTCCAAATTGTTCACTGTAAGTGGTTGTGATGGGGATTTTATCACCTTCATGTCTTGCTTGTGAAGTGGTTTACTATTTCACACTAACAAATCATCTCTTACGAGTTTCTACTGATTTTCTAATTCCCTTAACCTTTAGTTTTGGATAGTCTTGGGACACCAATCTTTCTGTTAAATTGTCTGCTTGCTTTTGAAAAGTAGGTCTATCGGAACAATTTCTCAATGTTCTGATGAATTGTCCCTTAGTGATATCCTTAAAACCCCAATTAAAGGGACACTGAACCCAAAAAAAATCTTTTGTGATTCAGATAGAGCAGCAATTTTAAGCAACTTTCTAATTTACTCATATTATCAATTTTTCTTCATTCTCTTGCTATCTTTATTTGAAAAAGAAGGCATCTAAGCTTTTTTGGGGTTCAGAATTGTGGACAGCACTTTTTTATTGGTGGATGAATTTATCCACCAATCAGCAAGAACAACCCATGTTGTTCACCAAAAATGGGCCGGCATCTAAACTTACATTCTTGCATTTCAAATAAAGATACAAAGAGAATGCAGAAAATTTGATAATAGGAGTAAATTAGAAAGTTGCTTAAAATTGCATGCTCTATCTGAATCACAAATAAAAAAAAATTGGGTTCAGTGTCCCTTTAAGGTGGCTACTTTTAGCATGTAATAGTGTATTTCCTGCAGACGGTTTACGAAAGAATTGAGTATTTATGCCACCGCCCCCTTCATTGAAGTGTTACATCCAAAAAATGAATCTGTCGTTTCTCAACCTCATGAGCAAAAACTTTTTTGACCCAACCTTTACTTAGGAATGAACCTAGAAATGATAAGTAGCAAATATAAGGTCACGCAAGGAACGACAGGGACAGGTGTGAGCGTTAAAGACATGGATAAGGTTTTTCAGAGTGTTTTGCACATGCACAAGATATTAGAATTATTCCAAATCATCTTTGAATACTTACAGACATAGAAAAGTTCAGTTTTGCACTTTAATTTAATATGTCCATTTTGTTGCTGAAATAAAGTGCAAAACCCGTTGTACGTAGGGTGAAGCCATTCCTCGTATGGGTGATTTTCCTGCTATCTGGTCACATACGATCTGAACTTTATTACAGAAATGATGTTAACATTTTTATTGGGATCACTAAGAACTTGATAAACAGTTGCAGACAAACCAGATTGGAACCCCAATGTTTGTAACTATGTTATACGTTGATGAAAACACTGCTGACATCTAGTTTCTAAAGTCTGTAACAGTGTTACAAACACTGGGCTAGATTACAAGTGTCCCACTGCTTGAGCACAAACACCACTGGAAGAAAACTTTTAATGCACGAGTGTTTTAAGCTGACGTGTGCTAATTTCAGGACTACGGTTATCAAACACGAGCTAATCCGACACTGCAGACCAAATGCGCTCATCCTGACTCTTATATATATATATATATATATATATATATATATATATATACCTATTTATTTATACATGTGTATATATGTAGGAATATATATATAAATAAATAGAAATAACATTTTCTCCTATGTGAAGCACATTGGAATGTAAAATATTTACAGTAAAACACAGATTAAATATTAAAATTTAATAAAAAATTGTTTTTCAAATGTTAAGGTATTTGAGTAGAAAGGGTTCCAAAGTATGTATATAATACAGTGTATATATGAGTGTAACACTTTATTTTAATGTATTTATGCTGTGTTTGGTGCACATTTATTTTTAGCCCTAACCCTTTACGCAAGTTCTTCAGTCACGCTATTTAGAAGAGCGCAAATTTAGATTGCACCTGGCGGAAATCATTTACTTTCACCTTTCAATACACACGCAAGTTATCACGCCCGGGCTAAGGTTAGCATGCCACTTGTTATCTAACTCATTTTTGTAAATATTGCTGCCATATTCTGCTGAAAACATGTGCATGCTTGATCCTACCTAGGTATGCGAAAGATACCAAGAGAATGAAGTAAATTTGATAGAAGTGAATAAAGCTTTGTTATTTATTTCTATCTCGATTGCCTTTTCTAAATCATGAAAGTATCATTTTGACTTCCATGTCCCAGTTGTGCCTTTCTCAGAGAATACTTTTCTGAATTATATCAGTCTGATCTCACCTAGACAGTCTATACCTTAATTCCATGCAAACCTCCTCAGAATAAGTAGCATGGCAAACCCCAGACAATCGTTTCAGCCATCTTTGGGCACCAGGCCCATCAGTTTGGTGCAACCATATCGCTCTAGGCAAATTAGCAACGTCTGGTTCCCCCATCAACCCTTGAAAACACTTTCCCCTGGATCATAGAACACTACGGAAAAATGGGGAAAAATATTTTTTTTAATAAAAAACAAAGCAAATTTGTTAAGAAATTGGGTGCCAGTACCTAAAATAGCCACAAATAGGAAGAGGGGAGAGGTTAAGGAGGGGGGGGGGAGCGTAGGAGGGATCCTACACTGCAGAAACTATTTATTTATTTTAGAAAAATGCTTTAAAAAAAAAAAAGTCTTTAATTTTAGTACTGGCAGACTTTCTGCCAGTACTTAAGATGGCGGTGACAGAATAGATCTGTTTGTGAGGGGTCAGGGAGGGTTCAGGGGGTGGGATGTTTCAGGTGGGAGACAGAGCTCTACACTAAAGCTAAAATTAACCTTGCAAGCTCCCTACAAGCTACATAATTAACCCCTTCACTGCTGGGCATAATGCAAGTGTGGTGCACAGCAACATTTAGCTGCCTTTTAATTATCAAAAAGCGACAACAAAGCCAAATATGTCTTATATTTATGAACAAAGGGGATCCCAGAGAAGCATTTACAACCATTTGTGCCATAATTGCAAAAGCTAATTGTAAATAATTTCTATGAGAAACCTAAAGTTAGTGAAAAAGTTAACGATTTTTTTTATTTGATCACATTTGAAAATGTGAAATGGTGACATGAAATATACCAAAATGGGCCTAGATCTATACTTTGCGTTGTCTACTACACTACACGTAAGTTAAAATTAACCCTTCAAGCTCCCTACAAGCTACCTAATTAACCCCTTCACTGCTTGGCATAATACAAGTGTGGTGCGCAGCGGTATTTAGCAGCCTTCTAATCACCAAAAAGCAACGCCAAAGCCATATATGTCTGCAATTTCTGAAGAAAGGGGATCCCAGAGAAGCATTTACAACCATTTATGCCATAATTGCACAAGCTCTTTGTAAATAATTTCAGTGAGAAACCTAAAGTTTGTGAAAAAGTTAGCAATTTTTTTTATTAGATCACATTTGGCGGTAAAATGGTGGCATGAAATATACCAAAATGAGCCTAGATCAATACTTTGTGTTGTCTACTAAGAAAAAATATATACATGTGAAGGGATATTCAGGAATTCCTGACAGATATCAGCGTTCCAATGTAACTATTGCTAATTTTGAAAAAAATGGTTTGGAAATTGAAAAGTGCTACTTTCCCTATAACTTACAAAAAAGCAAAGAACATGTAAACATTGGATATTTCTAAACTCAGGACAAAATTTAGAAACTATTTAACATGGTTGTTTTTTGGTGGTTGTAGATGTGTAACAGATTTTAGGGGTCAAAGTTTAAAAAAGTGTTTTTTTCCATTTTTTCATCATATTTTATAAACATTTTTATAGTAAATTATAATATATGATAAAAATAATGGTATCTTTAAAAAGTCAATTTAATGGCTAGAAAATCGGTATATAATGTGTCTGGGTACAGTAAATGAATAAGAGGAAAATTACAGCTAAACACAAACACCGCAAAAATGTAAAAATAGCCCTGGTCCTTAAGGGAAATTGAAAAATAGCCTTGTCCTTAAGGGGTTAAACCACCTGTGAAGGTCAGTAAAAATGTTTTTATTTATTTATTTATTCATTTATTTATTGTTTGTTTATGCTTCAAAGTTAACTAGATTTTCTGCTATGCTGCTTACTAATTTCAGTGATTTCACCAAGGGGATAAAAAGAAATGATTTTTTTGATTTTGATCAGATTTTTTTTAAATAAAATGCTTTGATTTGAAAAATTTGTCTAATGATGGTTTCTATTTAAGATACATTATAATCTAAAGGTTATTCATTGTGAAAAATAGATTTGTTTTTAATTATATAGCAATATACTGTATATTCATGGCTGTAATTTTTTTTTTTCCGTAAATTAATTCCATTAATCCACTCACAATGTCATGCTCTGTCGGATTATTTTGGGCAATTTTTCAATCTTGAAGATATTATCACATATTGGGCCAGAATATGAGTGGAGCTCAAATTAAAGATCCCGCTTGAATGTTAATTGCGCTAGAATTAAGATTTTTGTGCTCTAGCGCTGACCTGACGAGCGCAAAAAGCCAAATTAGAATATTGTGTGCGCATTCACGTATTCCCCCATGGAAGTCAAGGGAGCAAAAAACTGAAAAAGATCCCCCAACTCGCACGCAAAACCTTTTCTCATATTCCCATGTGCACTAAACCGACATGAAAATAATATTTTACATTTCAATGCTCTTCACATAGAATACTATATTCTATTTATTCCTAAATACAAATTTCTACATACTGTATATTTGATAGTTTTGATACAATATATATCTATATCTAACAAAACGATTTAACTTAACATAACTAATATGCCGCGGATTGCTGAAACAAAATTATTTAAAACCGCCGCCATCACCCACATTGCTGACACTAAATAAAGCTATTAACCCCAAAACCTCCATACCCCCACATCGCCAACACTAACTAAAGCTATTAACCCCTAAACCACTGCCCCCCCTTATCGCCAACACTAACTAAACCTATTAACCCATAAACCGCAAAACCCCCACATTGCCAACACTAACTAAACCTATTAACCTCTAAAGTGCCATTCCCCGACATCGCCAACACTAAATAAAACTCTAAATATAGCTATTAACCCCTAAACCGCCCTACCCCCACATCACCAACACTAACTAAACCTATTAACCCCTAAACCGCCGACCCGACATCGCAACTAGCTAAATTAAACTATATTAACCCCTAAACCATGCACCCCCTAACTTTAATATAATTAAAATAAGCCTAAATTAAAGTTACAATTATGAACTAACTACCTATATTAAAATAAATACAAACTTACCTGTGAAATAAAAATTAAACCTAAGCTTAAACTAATAAAACCTAACAAAAAAAATAAATAAAAAACCTAACATTACAAAAAAAATAAATAAAACTAGAAATACAAAAAATAATAAACACTAAATTACAAAAAATAAAAAAACTACCATTACAAAAACAAAAACAAACTAAATTATCCAAAATAATAAAATTATTCCTATTCTAATACCCTGTTTAAAAAAAAATAAAACACCTCAAAATAAAAAAAATAAAAACTAATCTATAATAAACTACCAAGGGCACTTAAAAGGGCCTTTTGTAGGGCATTACCCTAAAGTTAACAGCTCTTTTGCAAATAAATAAAAACAAACACCCCCAACATTACAAACCACCACCCCCCCAACCCACAAAATATAAAAAAAAAAGATCTACCCATTGCCACAAAAAGGGCATTTGTATAGGCATTTCCCTTAAAAGCGCATTCAGCTCTTTTAAAGCCCATTAAAAATAAAAACAGCCCTAATCTAAAAAAATAAAAAATACCCCAAAAATAAAAAAATTCCCATTACAAAAAATAACAAACGAAATTATCCAAAATAATAATAAAAAATCCTATTCTAATACCCGTTTAATTGTTTTTTCCTATTGGCTGAAAAATTTAAATCAGCCAATAGGAATAAGAGCTGCTTAAATCCTATTGGCTGATTTGAACAGCCAATAAAATTTAAGTAGCTCTCATTCCTATTGGCTGATTTGAATTTTTCAGCCAATAGGATTGCAACGATACCCCAATATAAAAGGGGTACCTTGCATTGAATCCTCAGTGTGCAGCAGACGATCGCATGAAGAGGATCTCAACATCGGACCCATGGACCTCCGCCTCCGCGGGGATGAAGAAGATAGAAGATGCCGTTCCCGCGATGGATGAAGATTGAGCTGCCTGGATGTAGATCTTTCACCGGAACTTCAGCAACTGTGAGTACTGTTTTTGTGGTAAGTGTTAGGTTTCTTTTTGTTTTTTTTTGGATGTTTTTTTTTTTATAGATTAGGGCTTTTTTATTTTAATGGGCTGAAAAAGAGCTTAATGCCCTTTTAAGGGCAGTAAAATAGATGAATGCCATTTTAAGGGCAATGCCCATACAAATGTCCTTTTCAGGGCAATAGGTAGATTATTTTTTTTTAGTTAGGTTTTTTTTTATTTTGGGGGTTTTGGGGGTGGGGGTTTGAAATGTTAGGGGGTGTTTGTTTTAATTTTTTGCAAAAGAGCTGTTAACTGTAGGGCAATGCCCTACAAAGGGCCATTTCTAGGGCTATTGGTAGTTTATTATAGACTAGTCCTAAAGCCCGTTCACACAGGGCATTTTTTGCAGTACAGTGGTCCCACCCCTTGCGCTCTCTCCCTCCCCCTCTCTTTTGCTCTCTCTCTCTCCCCCTCTCTTTTGAGCTCTCTCTCTCCCCCCTCTCTTTTGCACTCTCTCTCTCTCCCCCTCTCTTTTGCGCTCTCTCTCCCCCCTCTCTTTTGCTCTCTCTCTCCCCCTCTCTTTTGAGCTCTCTCTCCCCTCTCTTTTGAGCTGTCTCTCCCCCCCCTCTTTTGCCCTCTCTCTCACCCTCTCTTTTGTGCTCTCTCCCCCATCTCTTTTGTGCTCCCTCTCTCCCCTCTCTTTTGTGCTCTCTCTCCTCTCTCTTTTGCTCTCTCTCTATCCCCCATCTCTTTTGCGCTCTCTCTCTCCCTCATCTCTTTTGCGCTCTCTCCCCCCCCCTCCCCTCTTTTTTGCACTCTCTCTCCCCCCTCTCTTTTGCGCTCTCTCTCTCCCCTCTCTTTTGCACTCTCTCTCCCCCCTCTCTTTTGCGCTCTCTCTCCCCCTCTCTTTTGAGCTCTCTCTCCCCCTCTCTTTTGCGCTCACTCTCCACCCCTCTCTTTTGCGCTCTCTCTCCCCCCCCTCTCTTTTGCGCTCTTCCCCCCTCTCTTTTGCTCTCTCTATCCACCCCTCTCTTTTGCGCTCTCTCCCCCTCTCTTTTGCGCTCTCTCTCGCCCTCTCTTTTGCGCTCTCTCTCCCCCCTCTCTTTTGCGCTCTCTCTCCCCCCCCTCTCTCTCTCCCCCCTCTCTCCCATCTCCCTCTCCCCCCCCCCCCCCTCTCTCTCTCTCCCCCCTCTCTCTCACCTCCGATCTCTCTCCCCCTTTCTCTCTCCCCTCTCTCTCTCTCTCTCCGCCCCTCTCTCTCTCTCTCTCCCCCCTCTCTCTCCCCCTCTCTCTCTCCCCCTCTCTCTCTGCACTGTTGGATCAGGTCCGCAAGACCTTTGATAAATTGGGGGCTAGATATTTAAATATGTATAGATATATACATATATATATATATATATATATATATATATATATATATATATAGAGAGAGAGAGAGAGAGAGAGAGAGAGAAAGAGAGAGGAATATCTCTTTATAAATACAGTACAGAAAATATTCTGCTATGTACAGAACATTGGAATGTGAAATACTTACAGTAAATACACAGTATAACAATTTTATAAATATGAATATTGCATTAATATGTTTTTTCAAGTTTTCGTCTACTTAACTGCAAATGACTCCAATGTACTTCTATATATGTCTATATATCTGTACATATGTGTTTATGTGTTTACATCTGTATATACAGGTATGTCAGTAACTACATATATACACATATAAATACATAAATACATATGTACACACATATATATACAAATACATATACATATTTAGACTTGTATATTTATGTTTCTCTAAATTAAAGCCTTTTTTTTGTCTAACACCTGAGACCTTATATATTTAAACCCTTATAACTTTTGTGTGCGATATTATTTTCAAATAATATTTATCAGATGGTGTTATTATGAGTGTAACTGCAATTTGTAATGTATTTTTTATGTGTTTAGTTCAACTTTTTTGTTTTCTGAAACAGTTAACCAGACGCGGTAATCATTCTAGCATAAATCGCGATTGCGCTCAATCCGATCACCCTTACTTTCAACTAAATACAGAATACAAGCGCTAAACACCCACGATAAACCCCTTATTATTTGCGTGTAACTGTTACTCCACTCGTAACTTGCCCCATAATTAGATATGTGCATTTTTGGGAATTTGGCATTCATTATAGAAACAAATGCCAATTATAGTTGTGGCAGCAGCTGTTTTTGGCTCCGGATTTTTTAGTGTAAAAGTGCAAAACACAAAAATCTGTGCAAATCCAGATATTTGTGTGTGTCCTTGTTACATTAATAAATCTGGCACCAAAAATGGCCAAATGCTGCATCTGTTTCTATAGCGATGCTGAATTCCAAAAAAATGCACTCACCTAAATATAACATAATCAAGTGATACAAAAAACAAGCTTTTGTCAGGAAGAAATTAATAAACCGTGAAAACAATTGAATTTTATCAGCTATAAATTCAAACTGAAAAAAAAACAAAAAAACTTTAAAACAAATATTTTTTTTAAAACAATTAGATTTAGATTCTTTAGATCACTTAATTTATTAGTGTGTGCAATAGATAAACATAAAAGAGATGTGTATTTTTTTTTCTTTAAGTGCTATATTATTCAGTTTATCTTTTGTTTTAGTAGTGGAAGAAAAATTTATTTTTACAACTAAAACAGGAGGTGTCAGAGCCGGAGGAGATGCCATTCGGAGAATTTTCCGTGGTTGGCTGTGATACAGCTGCCTGCTGATGAAAAAGACACATGCAGATTATTTTTCTTGGAGATCTGGTTTCATAAAAAATAAACTGTTTCATTTGCAAAAAGAGCGTTCATCTTCAAAAAGCTCTTCATCACTTTACAAATCTTTCAAGGAGGTAACATATCCCCTGAAGGGAAATGAGAAATAATATATACAAACAAAGTGGTGAACTCATAGATAGGGGGAAAGCAGAGAATTCTGATAAGAGAAAGCAGATATGGGTTGGCTGGTGACTGTCTGGTGGTCTGAACTGGGTGGCAAAGAGGTATATCTGAGGTGAGAAGAAAAGGTTTTGCTCTAGAGGTGTAGACGTGTCTCATCTGGAAGGCAGGGGGCCCTAACTTGTGGACAGCCTGGTGTAATCTAATAAGATTGCTGGGGTTTGTCAGGGGTAGCAAGGTCTAAACAATTGCTCTGATCTATTGACTATGATGGTTTGATCATGGTGAAATGTAGACTAACGTAGGGAACAGGTTAGTCTGATCTGTTAAAACAGGTGGTCTAACCTGTATGTAGAGGGTGTGCTAGGTCTAGGTGATCAGATGGTGAGGTCTGCAGGAAAATCTGATCTGAAATACAGTTTTTTGTGATCAGGGGAAACAGGTGGGTCTATTGTATCAGGTAAGAAGGAGGATGTGTTAGCAATTAGGGAGTCTGTGTACAATAAAGTGTTATAGGGAGGTGGGTTGGTCTGATCTGGGTAAAACAACGCCCAATGAGGGGTTAGACCGGTGTGCTGTGGTGTGACAAGTCTCTTCTGCTGGGTAAGGCTTTCTCTGATTGAAGAACATGTGTCTGGTCTGGGGTATAATTGGATCTGATCTGAGAGGATAGGTAAGTCAGATCTTAGGAATGTGTGAGTCTGATCATGGGGAACAGATGGCCCTGATCTAAAATGTCTCATGTGACTGATCTTAGACAGTATACAGTAAAGTCTGATGTGGAGCCAGACATGGTCTTTTCAGTTAGGGAGAGACTGATCTTGAGGGGCTGGTGGGTTGGGTATTGTAGGGTTGGCATTAATCTAGAGGGATAGATAGGACTAATATGAGCAGTGGCGGTTCTACACAGGGCCTACAGGGGCCAGTTCCCCTGTAAAAATGTCTCTGCTCCCCCCCCCGTGGCCCCCCTGAGCTGACTGAATAATAAATGAAAATGAAATAATTTAATGATCAAGTTATTACGATTTTAATGCACTAGCACCAAAATCGGAACTAATGTAATGTGACTCAGCGTTCTACATGGATTAATTAGAGCGACGCATCCAAACACTGCCTTGCCGGATGCGAGATGAGAATGAGCACGGCAGCAACAAGTATTGAAGTCAAGGGATGAGCTACTAATGTCTTTTTGCAATAGGCGAAGGTAAGCAAAACAATTTTTATCTCGTAAAGTGATTTGTTGATCGTAACTGTGTTACTGTTGTTCCTAATCCTCACTCTGATAAGAAAATCAAGTTTGTAATTGTCTGGTCTCGCTATGTTTAAATATCTAAGCAAAGTCATCGAAGCAGAAGCAAATATCTGAATGTCAGTATCCTAGCTAGGTCTACACAATGCTGTAACGTTAACCGCGTAACTTTATCAGTCTTGGCTGTTGCATTTCGACAAATCATCAACAGTTAAATATTATCTTTGGTGACATTTTTTTCCGGGGTCCATGCCCACCTTTTGCAACATTGACCTACTGTATTTAATTTCTTATTTTTGATGGCCCTACCTCATTGTTTCAATTGATGCCCTCTTTATGTACAAAATAAACGTTTGTATGATTTCAATGTAAAGCAAAATTAAAGTATTTAATGTTTGAATATCATTTGTTTCCGTTATTTAATGTGCCTCTCTGATTAAACACTGGCCCCACCTTGGCCCCCCCAGTAAAAATTTGTCTAGAACCGCCACTGAATATGAGGGTAAGATGACTTTTATTTGGGGGTTAGACAAGGCATAAATTCAGATTAATACTGATTCTGTAGCACTTTAAATTAATACAAAATAAGCAACGGTACAGGGTGACTGGGCAGAACACGAGAGCTTAAAACTAGAATATGTCATTGTTACATTTCTAGCAAGGTGGTTTTACCAAACTGGACTTTAAATAGAATTTCAGTAAAAAGTTTCCCTGCTCTAATCTCCATACTGGGTGGAACACACCATTAGTTATACTGTATGTTATCTATGCTGGTTCTGTATAATAGGGTAATAAGAGCTTAAAGCTAAATACATGAGTGCTTGTGAAATAATAATTGTACAAGTTGCTAAATGATAACAAGTCTACTCACTTTACACAGTATTTTTTCTATTAAAGGGACACTGAACCCACATTTTTTCTTTCATGATTCAGATAGAGCATCAATTTTAAGCAACTTTCTAATTACTCCTATTATCATTTTTTTCTTCATTCTCTTGGTATCTTTATTTGAAAAAGCAGGAATGAACGCTTAGGAGTAGACCAATTTTTGGCTCAGAACCCTGGATAGCACTTGCTGATTGGTGGCTACATTTAGACACCAATCAGCAAACACTACCCAGGTGCTGAACCTAATATGGGCCGACTCCAAGCTTTCATTCCTGCTTTTTAAACAAAGATATCAAGTGAACAAAGAAAAAATGATAATAGGAGTAAATGAGAAAGTTGCTTAAAATTCCATTCTATCTGAGTCTCGAAAGAAAAAAATTTGGGTTTAGTGTCCCTTTAATGAGTACCAAATTAATTAGAGATTTCGGTACAAATGAAATAGTGACACAATAAGATAAATTACTGCTACAACTATTAATCCATTGACAGTTAATAAAATAAATAAAGAAATAAAGGCTATAACATATAGCTTTGTCTAGTATAGCAGCCAGTGTGTTATATACCATAGGGTTCCCTTGCTGAGTGCTTTCTGATCATTTCATACAGGGATCACTTTTCAGTAGTTATTACTTTGAGTAAAGCGATGTTCTATTAATAACACAGCATCAGATTGTTTTTACAGGTGGGATTGGTGCTCCTGGGTTTTAGGAGTCTGATTATTTTTTTGATCATTTGTGGGTCTCCCCCACACCCTGTAATTATCTGAAGGATGTGCTTGGTCAGTTCCTCTGCCTCCCATGCTGACTCAGTTAGGATTTTAGCACTCCATAATTTGGAGCAAGAGATTTTCAGCACTTTTTACAGATCGCTCACCCCGATCTCTTCTCACTGAGAATCCTTTTTCTGTGCCCACTGTGGCTGAGAACGAGGTGCATCCTGCACTGAATTTGTCTTTAGTTAAACTGCAGATGTTCAGAGGCTCAAGCGTGGGTGACATTCTGTCCTCTGCAATTTAATACTGAGACTACATAACCTCAGAAGTTAAAAAGTGTATTTATAGGGGCTAATCCTTATAATTATTAGCTGAATCATTCATTAAAAAGATGTGAAGGGACTGAATATGCGTATACAGCATACAGCTATATCACAAAATTAAATTATAATGATTCTAATAGACTATGTTATTTTAAGACACTTTTAAATTCATTTCTCATAGAATCCTTTGTTGAAAACCATTTCCGCTAATGGGAGCTAGCTGCTGGTTGATGGCTACACACATATGCCTCTTGTCAGCTGACTCCCAGTAGTGCATTGCTTCTCTGAAGCTGTCTTTAACTATGCGTTTAATCTATTTTTAAGGGACAAAATAGTAATGTGCAAGCAATATATTTAATAACACTTGTATTCCTCTTAAAGTTAAGATCTGCAGAAAGTCTGTAGAGTCTACAAAATGAAGATTATCAAGTCTCACGGAGAAACACATCACTACTCCAAGATTCATGAAGAAAAATCTGTCGAACCTTAATATAGATCAGTCCCATAGAAGCTACTTTAACCTTTATTCTTTTAAGGGATATTTTTCTTATTTCTTATTATTTGTTACATCTAAAGGAAAGCATTTTAAAAAGTATTGCAGCTTTTATTTTTTAAGTACATATTTGCGTCTCAAACAAATTATTTGTAAAGGCATGTCCTTCTAAACCAATAGAATTGTCGTTCTTATCAGCCAGTGAACAATAGTAAGAAACAATATTACTGTGTTAGCTTTAAGCTGAAATTGAAATGGCTTTTCCTTAACATTTTGTTCTGGCAAAAACAAACAAACAAAATATATCTTCAGTTTTACAGATTACTCATCTTTGGCTGCAAGATTTATTATAAAAGACACAAAGATTGAACTAATAACCAATATATTATATACATATGTTTCATATTATAATATTTATACACAAAATCTATTTGCCACAATCTTAATAGCTTTTAAAAAGAGAAACACAAGATAATTGTTTTATATTCCATTCAAATATGACAAACTAGTATTAACTATTAAAGTCTGTGTACACGGGCCAAAATGTGCCCAACTCCCTTCCCCTTCCATCATTTACCCATAACCCACCTCTCCCTCCATTAACCTATCCCTACCCTGTGATCGACCCATCCACTTGGATACCCTCTCTCTATCCCTCTATCTCTATCCCTGTATCCCTCTCCCTATCCCTCTATCCCAATATCCCTCTAACCCTAACCCTCTATCCCTCTCCCTATCCCTCCCTATCCCTCTATCCATCTATCCCTATGCCTCCATCCCTATCCCTCTATCTCTATCCCTCTCCCTATCCCTCTATCCCTCTATCCATCTATCCCTATTCCTCTACCCCTATTCCTCTATCTCTACCCCTCTATCCCTCTCAAAAAAAAATGTCTGCAGTGCAGTGGTCACACCCATAATAAACTTTTTTTCTGTAGTGAAGCTGCCCCCTCTCATTACCCTACCACCCTTCCAGATCAATTGCCTACCCTCTAATCCCCCTCCACTATAGGAGCAACCTCTGCTCCTCCCTCCTTCCCACTCACTGCCGCTCTAAAGGGGCACCCTCTCCACCCTCCCTCCTTCCCCCCTCCCTCGTTCCCACTCACTGCCACTCTAAAGGATCCCCCTCCCTCCTTCCGACTCACTGCTGCTCTAAAGAAGTCCCCCCTTCCTCCTTCTTACTCACTGCCACTCTAAAGGAACCCCCTATTCCCTTCCCACTCACTGCCACTCTAAAGGAGCCCCCTCTCCCCCCTCCCTCCTTCCCACTCACTGCTCTAAACATTTTTTTTCTGTAGCGGTCCCACCCACTCCCGCCCCCCTCCAGCGATGGGTCGCCCACCCGCCATCCTCCTAACCCTCCCACACCACCAACGATTGGCACCACCGATGCAGACTAATTCTGCACTGCCCCAGAAATAGCGCAATCTCGCTACTTTTAGCGAGATAGCGGCATAGGGCTTAACGACCAGCACTGCCCTAACGCAGTCTCTACTGCGCATCAGCACTGGTTGTTAAGGGGTAAAGACCAGGCATGTTTGGCTCGTGCAGTCTCTACTGCGCATGACTGCATCGGGACAAACATACCTGGTCTTTTATTATATAGGATATTTAAACAACATTTCCTAAAATTGTCTAAAAAAAAAAAAAAAAAAAAAGCCCACTTGCCAACACTGTGCAATTTAGTAAAATAAAATGGGCAAGATTACAAGTGGATCAATATTTAGTGCTTTTGCTTACACATTAACTGGTCTAGAAGTAAACTTTTTGAGCACGTTGGGTCGTGCTCATATTACATGTGCTAACCCGATGCACGCAAAAAGCTGAACTTACAATATCACTTGTGCAATAACCTATTCCCCCATACAAGTCATGGGAGAAAAAAATAAAAAAAAAACAACCTCCTTGCACGCTAACCCGAACGCATATTCTCAAGTGCGCTAACCCGACATGAAAACATGAATATTTCCATCTTAATGGGAGGAGAGTCCACTGCTTCATTCATTACTTGTGGGAATTAAGAACCTGGCCACCAGGAGGAGGCAAAGACACCCCAGCCAAAGGCTTAAATACCTCCCCCATTCCCCTCATCCCCCAGTCATTCTTTGCCTTTGGTCACAGGAGGTTGGCAGAGAAGTGTCGGAAGATTCAGAGTAGTCTCTTATGGAGGGTAGTACTCTTTGAAATGGGACTGGAGTTTTAAGTAGTCCTGTCAGCCTCGCAGGGAGAGCAAGGATGAATGTTAAAGTCCGGAGATGCAAATAGAGTCTTTCTGCGAAACCATCCCAACTCAGATTAACAGCTCCATAAGCAATCAGCATTGACGGGTTCCACTGCCTGCTTTTCTGCTCTCAAGTCCATGTCAGGAGCGATGCTACTACCCTGTCACACTTGAAAGGCCGTGTTCCTGTTCCATGACATTGATTCTTGTAAGATTGTTTCATTTATACACATATGATAACGTAAGAAGACAGGGTCACAGTGTGTCTCCTTTTATCTGTATAGTATCAAGAGTAATACTCTTGAAAGGGCGGTTAGTGAACATGCATTTGTGCATAATATTATTATTGTGTTTGATGCTGCAACATGTGTGAGATGAGGCTCTGTCAGTGTGTGAACAGTCAGTTTTCTAAGCGAAAGATCGATGCAGACCTTTTTTGGCGCATTTTCTCTATAGTGCAGGGGCGTTCCTGCATGGCACTCTATGTGACCAGTAGTGACCTCTTTAACTTCCTCTCTCTTCACCAGCGGTTGGAAGAGACAAAGCAGTTTCTCTGTGGTCAGGGTCATAGGAGGTGGTGAGTGCCCCGACCATTGGGATATAAAGGTGCCATTTAATTTCTATCTAGTCCAAGCGCAAGCTATGGAGGACTCTGATATGTAAGAGGGTACTCCCTCTTTAATTAAACCAAATAACTGTGTCTATTGTGAGGCGGTTCCGGTTGATCCGCCTGCTCAACTTTGTTCCACATGCTTTGATAAAATTGCAATATCTAAAAAGAATAAGAAATTTAGTACAACTGAGCCGTCCACCTCTGAGGGTTCTCCGTCCCGCGAGGTGTGTTCCCTACACTCATCTCCGATTACACATGCAGCTCCCCAGGGCACTACTAATCCTCCTGTGGGAGGGGCCCTTTAGCCGCCAGATTTTGCTGATCAGTTACAAACGGCGGTTTCTGCGACTTACCACACCCTGCTAAGCACAAGCAAAAGGTGAAACATAGTTATCCATCACAGGGGTCATCTACTCCACTGGATATCTCTGACAAATTATCCCCAGATGAAAACGACTCCAACTCTTCAGAGGATGTTTTTTCTGGGTCAGAATCGGGGACTTCTAGACCTCCATCTGCGGAGGAACCATATTTTAAATTTAAGATGGAGCATTTGCGGTTTCTGTTGAAAGAGGTGCTTGCTACGTTGGAGGTTCCTGAACCGAAACTACTGGAGGAACCTTCGATCCCTAAGCTAGATAGGGTTTACGAGGACAGGGTGATGCCTCAGACTTTCCCAGTCCCCATTAAAATGGCTTATATTATTAAGAATGAATGGGAGAAACTTGGTTTGTCATTTTCCCCTTCTACTTCTTTTAAAAAGCTATTGCCCATTCCGGACTCGCAGCTTGAGCTGTGGGGGGCCATTCCTAAGGTGGATGGTGCGATCTCAACGCTCGCTAAGCGAATGACTATCTCACTCGAAAATAGCTCTTCCTTCAAGAAGCCCATGGATAAAAAATTGGAGTCCATGTTGTCTGACAGCAGGAGCGAGCTGCACTGAGTATAATGGCGCGGTCAGGTCGGGCTGTGACTATACAGCTGGCCCAATGCGCTGTGTGATAAAAACAGACCCGCTCAGAAGAGCACAGAGAGCGGGTCTGAAAAACATTTTTAAAAAAAAATCAAAATCAAGTTCAATCCGATTGGCTGATCCAATAGCCAATAGAATGCAAGCTCAATCTGATTGGCTGATTGGATCAGCCAATCGGATTGAACTTGATTCTGATTGGCTGATTCCATCAGCCAATCAGAATATTCCTACCTTAATTCCGATTGGCTGATAGAATCCTATTAGCCAATCGGAATTTGAGGGACGCCATCTTGGATGACGTCATTTAAAGGAATCGTCATTCGGCGAGTAGGCGTTGGTTGAAGAGTTTGGATCCGCGTCGGTTGGAAAGAAGATGGCTCCGCTCCGCTCCAGAAGAAAGAAGATTGAAGATGCGGCTTGATAGAAGACTTCATCCCGATGATGGACTTCCGACTTCAGCCCGATGATGGAGTTCTTCAGCTGCCGCTTGGATCCAGACTTCAGCCCGAGGATGGACGTCACTCTTCAGCCCCCCGCTTGGGCTTGGATCAACACTTCCGAGGCTTGGATCAAGACTTCCGAGGACGGATCGGTGAACCTGGTATGGTGAAGATAAGGTAGGAAGATCTTCAGGGGCTTAGTGTTAGGTTTATTTAAGGGGGGTTTGGGTTAGATTAGGGGTATGTGGGTGGTGGGTTGTAATGTTGGGGGGGGGGTATTGTATGTGTTTTTTTACAGGCAAAAGAGCTGAATTCTTTGGGGCATGCCCCGCAAAGGGCCCTGTTCAGGGCTGGTAAGGTAAAAGAGCTTTGAACTTTTTTAATTTAGAATAGGGTAGGGCATTTTTTTTATTTTGGGGGGCTTTGTTATTTTATTAGGGGGCTTAGAGTAGGTGTAGTTAGTTTAAAATTGTTGTAATATTTTTCTTATGTTTGTAAATATTTTTTTATTTTTTGTAACTTAGTTCTTTTTTATTTTTTGTACTTTAGTTAGTTTATTTCATTGCAGTTATTTGTAGGAATTGTATTTAATTTATTTATTGATAGTGTAGTGTTAGGTTTAATTGTAGGTAATTGTAGGTATTTTATTTAATTTATTTATTGATAGTGTAGTGTTAGGTTTAATTGTAGATAATTGTAGGTATTGTATTTAATTAATTTATTGATAGTGTAGTGTTAGGTTTAATTGTAACTTAGGTTAGGATTTATTTTACAGGTAATTTTGTAATTATTTTAACTAGGTAGCTATTAAATAGTTCTTAACTATTTAATAGCTATTGTACCTAGTTAAAATAAATACAAAGTTGCCTGTAAAATAAATATAAATCCTAAAATAGCTACAATATAATTATAATTTATATTGTAGCTATATTAGGGTTTATTTTACAGGTAAGTATTTAGCTTTAAATAGGAATCATTTATTTAATAAGAGTTAATTTATTTTGTTAGATTTAAATTATATTTAACTTAGGGGGGTGTTAGTGTTAGGGTTAGACTTAGCTTTAGGGGTTAATCCATTTATTACAGTAGCGGCGAGATTCGGTCGGCAGATTAGGGGTTAATAATTGAATTTAGGTGTCGGCGATGTTAGGGAGGGCAGATTAGGGGTTAATACTATTTATTATAGGGTTATTGAGGCGGGAGTGAGGCGGATTAGGGGTTAATAACTTTATTATAGTAGCGGTGCGGTCCGCTCGGCAGATTAGGGGTTAATAAGTGTAGGCAGGTGGAGGCGATGTTGAGGGGGGCAGATTAGGGGTTAATAAATATAATATAGGGGTTGGCGGTGTTAGGGGCAGCAGATTAGGGGTACATAAGGATAACGTAGGTGGCAGCGCTTTGCGGTCGGCAGATTAGGGGTTAATTATTGTAGGTAGCTTGCGGAGACCTTGTGAGGGGCAGGTTAGGGGTTAATAAATATAATATAGGGGTCGGCGGTGTTAGGGGCAGCAGATTAGGGGTACATAAGTATAACGTAGGTGGCGGTCGGCAGATTAGGGGTTAAAAAAATTTATTCGAGTGGCGGCGATGTGGGGGGACCTCGGTTTATGGGTACATAGGTAGTTTATGGGTGTTAGTGTACTTTAGAGCACAGTAGTTAAGAGCTTTATAAACCGGCGTTAGCCCAGAAAGCTCTTAACTACTGACTTTTTTCTGGGGCTGGAGTTTTGTCATTAGATTTCTAACGCTCACTTCAGCCACGACTCTAAATACTGGCGTTAGAAAGATCCCATTGAAAAGATAGGATACGCAATTGACGTAAGGGGATCTGAGGTATGGAAAAGTCGCGGCTGCAAAGTGAGCCTCTAACACTGGTTTTCACGGCTACCGTCCAACTCTAAATCTAGGCCATAGTTATTTCAAATTTTTTTCCAAATATACTAAAATTGTGAAATACAATATCTAAAGTGAATACATTTCTCACTTTACTTAACTCATCATAATGTGAATTTCATTCATTTCAGGCTCCATATTTCCTACTGTATAATCCAGCACGTAGGAGAACAAATTGAAATAGCTACAATTTAAATCCCTATTCTTTGCTATGTTGCAGACAATAAAATGAATGAGGTTCACATTTAGTTTTCTGCTTCATTGATCTTCACTGTTCTAATTTAGGAATGTGCAGAACAACCGTAAGTGAGCTACAGAGCTTATAATGGGATTTTAACCTATGGATTCCCTGAGGGTCCTCACCAACCTAGCAAATCTCTCATTAGGAACTTCTTTTAAAAGGAACTTCAATAAATATGGTCCATCTTTTTGTTGTTATTATTATTACTGCAGGAAATGTGCTCAATATTTTGAACAAGACTGGTTGGAAAGTAATTTAATCATGTTTGTATGGCCAGACTCCAAGTCATTCATTTTTATTACATGAGTTATTTTTATATAAATTCCCAAATAAAACTTCATTCTAGAGCTGCATACAAAACAAGTGTTTCAAATTATTGATAATATTATTTTGTAAATATTGTTTTATTTTTTTGCAGCCTAGAATCAATATCCTTGACAAGTGTCTTGTGGCTAATTTATGGCAGTTAGTGATTAGCTTCTGCACTGATCAAGCGGTTATAATACATAAAAGAAAGTATAGATAATATGGATAGTAGATTATAATATACTAGTGTTAAAGCCAATGCACACAGGCCAAAATGTGTCCAACTCACTCCCCCCTCCCTTATTTACCCGCCTCTCCCTCCATGAACCTTTTCCTACCCTCTATCTAGCCATCCACTCGGATCCCCTCTCCCTCCCCCCCCCTTGCCGCTCTCAACATTTTTCTTTATACCAGCGCAGGGGTCCCACACACTCCCGCCCCCTACCTCTATCCCTCTATCTCTATCCCTCTATCTTTATCCCTCTATCTCTCTCCCTCTATCCCTATTCCTCTATGCCTATCCCTCTGTCATCTATCCCTCTATCACTATCCCTCTATCCCTCTATCACTATCCCTCTATCTCTTTCCCTCTATCCCTATCCCTATATCCCTATCCCTCTATCCCTCTATCCATCTATCCCTCTATCCCTCTATCCATCTATCCCTCTATCCCTCTATCCATCTATCCCTCTATCACTATCCTTCTATCCCTCTATCTCTTTCCCTCTATCCCTCAATCTCTCTCCCTCTATCTCTCTCCCTCTATCTCTATCCCTCTATCTCTCTCCCTCTATCTCTATCCCTCTATCCCTATCCCTCTATCTATCTATCTATCTATCTATCTATCTATCTATCTATCTATCTATCTATCTATCTATCTATCTATCTATCTATCTATCTATCTATCTATCTATCTATCTATCTATCCCTCTATCCATCTATCCCTCTATCCCTCTATCCCTCTATCCATCTATCCCTCTATCTGTATCCCTCTATCTCTATCCCTCTATCCCTATCCCTCTATCCATCTATCCCTCTATCCCTATCCCTCTATCCCTATCCCTCTATCTTTATCCCTCTATCTCTATCCCTCTATCCCTATCCCTCTATCTCTATCTCTATCCCTCTATATTTATCCCTCTATCTCTATCCCTCTATCCCTATCCCTCTATCATCTATCCCTCTATTCATCTATCCCTCTATCCCTATCCCTCGATCCATCTATCCCTCTATCCCTATCCCTCTATCCATCTATCCCTCTATCCATCTATCCCTCTATCCCTATCACTCTATCTTTATCCCTCTATCTCTATCCCTCTATCCCTATCCCTCTATCTCTATCTCTATCCTTCTATCTTTATCCCTCTATCTCTATCCCTCTATCCCTATCTCTCTATCATCTATCCCTCTATCCACCTATCCCTCTATTCTTCTATCCCTCTATCTCTATCCCTCTATCCCTCTATCTCTATCCCTCTATCTCTATCCCTCTATCCATCTATCCCTCTAGCCCTAGCCTTCTGTCCCTCTATCCCTCTATATTTATCCCTCTATCACTATCCCTCTATCCCTATCCCTCTATATTTATCCCTTTATCCCTATCTCTCTATCCCTACCCCTCTATCTTTATCCCTCTATCACTATCCCTATATCCCTCTATCCATCTATCCCTCTATTCCTCTATCCCTCTATCTCTATCCCTCTATCTCTATCCCTATCCCTCTATCTATCTATTACTCTATGCCTCTATCTTTATCCCTCTATCCCTCTATCTCTATCCCTCTATCTCTATCCCTCTATCTCTACCCCTCTATCCCTATCCCTCTAACTCTATCCCTCTATCCCTATCCCTCTGTCCCTATCCCTCTATCTTTATCCCTCTATCTCTATCCCTCTATCTCTATCCCTCTGTCCCTATCCCTCTATCTCTACCCCTCTATCCCTATCCCTCTAACTCTATCCCTCTATCCCTATCCCTCTGTCCCTATCCCTCTGTCCCTATCCCTCTATCTTTATCCCTCTATCCCTATCCCTCTATCTCTATCCCTCTATCTCTATCCCTCAATCTCTACCCCTCTATCCCTATCCCTCTAACTCTATCCCTCTATCCCTATCCCTCTATCCCTATCCCTCTATCTCTATCCCTCTATCTCTATCCCTCTATCTCTACCCCTCTATCCCTATCCCTCTAACTCTATCCCTCTGTCCCTATCCCTCTGTCCCTATCCCTCTATCTTTATCTCTCTATCCCTATCCCTCTATCCCTTTCCATCTATCTCTATCCCTCTGTCCCTATACCTCTGTCCCTATCCTTCTATCCCTATCCCTCTATCCCTATCTCTCTATCCCTAGCCTTCTGTCCCTATCCCTCTGTCCCTATCCCTCTATCCCTATCCCTGTATCCCTATCCCTCTATCCCTATCACTCTATCTCTATCTCTCTATCTTTATCCCTCTATCACTATCCCTCTATCCCTCTATCTCTTTCCCTCTATCCATCTTTCCCTCTATCCCTGTCTATCTCTATCTACTTTTAGCGAGATTGCGACAGAGAGAGGGCTTAACGACCCGCACCACCCCGGTGCAGTCTCTACTGAGCAATGGCGCTGGTTGTTATGGGGTTAAGGTTAGGTATGTTTGTCTCACGCTGCAGTCTCTACTGGACATGACTGCGTAGGACAAACATACCTGACCGTTTATAATATACGATAATAAAAGTACATTACATTTTTTTTGTTTTACTTTACATTTTGAGCTTGAGTGCCATCAATAGCGCTAAGTGCATTATCTTTTGTGCAGCCTCGTGCAAAGAATAATGTGCAATCTAGTATTACATGTGTGTGACCAACCAAAGCAAATTAGCATGGCCCTGGAAACTATATTTGTGCTCTCATTGAGCTCGAACTACAAGTGGTGAATTAAATGTTACATACAAATATAGAATGAGACAGTAGATATGAACCGAAAAGGCCCAGCAAGTCTACCCATATTACTGTTACTTATTACTTAGTATAGCCTTATGCATGTCCCATCAAGTCTACACATATTACATGTTACTTTCTACTTAGTATAACCTTATGCATGTCCCATCAAGTCTACACATATTACATGTTACTTATTACTTAGTATAACCTTATGCATGTCCCATCAAGTCTACACATATTACATGTTACGTATTACTTACTATAGCCTTATGTATGTCCCATCAAGTCTACACATATTACATGTTACTTATCACTTAGGATAGCCTTATGTATGTCCCATCAAGTCTATACATATTACATGTTACGTATTACTTAGTATAGTCTTATGTATGTCCCATCAAGTCTACACATATTACATGTTACTTATTACTTAGGATAGCCTTATGTATGTCCCATCAAGTCTACACATATTACATGTTACTTATTACTTAGTATAACCTTATGCATGTCCCATCAAGTCTACCCATATTACATGTTACTTATTACTTAGTATAACCTTATGTATGTCCCATCAAGTCTACACATATTACATGTTACTTATTACTTAGGATAGCCTTATGTATGTCCCATCAAGTCTACACATATTACATGTTACTTATTACTTAGTATAACCTTATGTATGTCCCATCAAGTCTACCCATATTACTGTAACTTATTACTTACGATAGCCTTATGCATGTCCCATCAAGTCTACACATATTACTGTTACTTATTACTTAGGATAGCCTTATGCATGTCCCATCAAGTCTATACATATTACTGTTACTTATTACTTAGTATAGCCTTATGCATGTCCCATCAAGTCTACACATATTACATGTTACTTATTACTTAGGATAGCCTTATGTATGTCCCATCAAGTCTACAAATATTACATGTTGCTGTTTACTTAGGATAGCCTTATGTATGTCCCATCAAGTCTACCCATATTACTGTTACTTATTACTTACGATAGCCTTATGCATGTCCCATCAAGTCTATACATATTACTGTTACTTATTATTTACGATAGCCTTATGCATGTCCCATCAAGTCTATACATATTACTGTTATTTATTACTTACGATAGCCTTATGTATGTCCCATCAAGTCTACCCATATTACTGTTACTTATTACTTACGATAGCCTTATGCATGTCCCATCAAGTCTATACATATTACTGTTACTTATTACTTAGTATAGCCTTATGCATGTCCCATCAAGTCTATACATATTACATGTTACTGTTTTCTTAGGATAGCCTTATGTATGTCCCATCAAGTCTACACAAATTACATGTTACTTATTACTTAGTATAACCTTATGCATGTCCCATTAAGTCTACACATATTACACGTTACTTATTACTTAGTATAGCCTTATGTATGTCCCATCAAGTCTACACATATTACATGTTACTGTTTCCTTAGGATAGCCTTATGCATGTCCCATCAAGTCTACACATATTACATGTTACTTATTACTTAGTATAACCTTATGTATGTCCCATCAAGTCTACACATATTACATGTTACTTATTACCTAGTATAGCCTTTTGCATGTCCCATCAAGTCTACACATATTACATGTTACTTATTACTTAGGATAGCCTTATGCATGTCCCATCAAGTCTACCCATATTACATGTTACTTAGTACTTAGTATAGCCTTATGTATGTACCATCAAGTCTACACATATTACATGTTACTGTTTACTTAGGATAGCCTTATGCATGTCCCATCAAGTCTACATATATTACATGTTACTTATTACTTAGTATAACCTTATGTATGTCCCATCAAGTCTACCCATATTACATGTTACTTAGTACTTAGTATAGCCTTATGTATGTCCCATCAAGTCTACACATATTACATGTTACTTATTACTTAGGATAGCCTTATGCATGTCCCATCAAGTCTACACATATTACATGTTACTTATTACTTAGTATAGCCTTATGCATGTCCCATCAAGTCTACACATATTACATGATACTTATTACTTAGTATAGCCTTATGCATGTCCCATCAAGTCTACACATATTACATGTTACTTATTACTTAGTATAGCCTTATGCATGTCCCATCAAGTCTACACATATTACATGTTACTTATTACTTAGTATAGCCTTATGCATGTCCCATCAAGTCTACACATATTACATGTTACTTATTACTTAGTATAGCCTTATGCATGTCCCATCAAGTCTACACATATTACATGTTACTTATTACTTAGTATAGCCTTATGCATGTCCCATCAAGTCTACACATATTACATGTTACTTATTACTTAGTATAGCCTTATGCATGTCCCATCAAGTCTATACATATTACATGTTACTTATTACTTAGTATAGCCTTATGCATGTCCCATCAAGTCTACACATATTACATGTTACTTATTACTTAGTATAGCCTTATGCATGTCCCATCAAGTCTACACATATTACATGTTACTTATTACTTAGGATAGCCTTATGCATGTCCCATCAAGTCTACACATATTACTGTTACTTATTACTTAGTATAGCCTTATGTATGTCCCATCAATTCTACACATATTACATGTTACTTATTACTTAGTATAGCCTTATGTATGCCCCATCAAGTCTGCACATATCACATGTTACTTGTTACTTAGTTTAGCTTTATATATGTCCCATCAAGTCTATACATATTACATGTTACTTATTACTTAGTATAGTCTTATGCATGTCCAATCAAGTCTACACATATTACTGTTACTTATTACTTAGTATAGCCTTTTGTATGTCCCATCAAGTCTATACATATTACATGTTACTTATTACTTAGGCTAGCCTTATGTATGTTCCATCAAGTCTACACATATTACATGTTACTGTTTGCTTAGGATAGCCTTATGCATGTCCCATCAAGTCTATACATATTACATGTTACTGTTTGCTTAGGATAGCCTTATGCATGTCCCATCAAGTCTACACATATTACATGTTACTGTTTGCTTAGGATAGCCTTATGCATGTCCCATCAAGTCTATACATATTACATGTTACTTTTTACTTAGGATAGCCTTATGTATGTCCCATCAAGTCTACACATATTACATGTTACTTATTACTTAGTACAGCCTTATGTATGTCCCATCATGTCTACACATATTACATGTTACTTATTACTTAGGATAGCCTTATGCATGTCCCATCAAGTCTACACATATTACATGTTACTGTTTCCTTAGGATAGCCTTATGCATGTCCCATCAAGTCTACACATATTACATGTTACTTATTACTTAGTATAGCCTTATGCGTGTCCCATCATGTCTACACATATTGCATGTTACTTATTAATTAGGATAGCCTACCTTATGCGTGTCCCATCAAGTCTACACATATTACATGTTACTTATTACTTAGGATAACCTTATGTATGTCCCATCAAGTCTACACATATTACATGTTACTTATTACTTAGTATAGCCTTATGTATGTCCCATCAAGTCTATACATATTACATGTTACTTATTACTTAGTATAGCCTTATGTATGTCCCATCAAGTCTACACATATTACATGTTACTTATTACTTAGGATAGCCTTATGCATGTCCCATCAAGTCTACACATATTACATGTTACTGTTTCCTTAGTATAGCCTTATGTATGTCCCATCAAGTCTACACATATTACATGTTACTTATTACTTAGTATAACCTTATGTATGTCCCATCAAGTCTATACATATTACATGTTACTTATTACTTAGTATAGCCTTATGTATGTCCCATCAAGTCTACACATATTACATGTTACTTATTACTTAGGATAGCCTTATGCATGTCCCATCAACTCTACACATATTACATGTTACTTATTACTTAGTATAGGCTTATGCATGCCCCATCAAGTCTACACATATTACATGTTACTGTTTGCTTAGGATAGCCTTATGCATGTCCCATCAAGTCTATACATATTACATGTTACGTATTACTTAGTATAGTCTTATGTATGTCCCATCAAGTCTACACATATTACATGTTACTTATTACTTAGGATAGCCTTATGTATGTCCCATCAAGTCTACACATATTACATGTTACTTATTACTTAGTATAACCTTATACATGTCCCATCAAGTCTACACATATTACATGTTACTTATTACTTAGTATAGCCTTATGTATGTCCCATCAAGTCTACACATATTACATGTTACTTATTACTTAGTATAACCTTATACATGTCCCATCAAGTCTACACATATTACATGTTACTTATTACTTAGTATAACCTTATGTATGTCCCATCAAGTCTACCCATATTACTGTAACTTATTACTTACGATAGCCTTATGCATGTCCCATCAAGTCTACACATATTACTGTTACTTATTACTTAGGATAGCCTTATGCATGTCCCATCAAGTCTATACATATTACATGTTACTGTTTTCTTAGGATAGCCTTATGTATGTCCCATCAAGTCTACACAAATTACATGTTACTTATTACTTAGTATAACCTTATGCATGTCCCATTAAGTCTACACATATTACACGTTACTTATTACTTAGTATAGCCTTATGTATGTCCCATCAAGTCTACACATATTACATGTTACTGTTTCCTTAGGATAGCCTTATGCATGTCCCATCAAGTCTACACATATTACATGTTACTTATTACTTAGTATAACCTTATGTATGTCCCATCAAGTCTACACATATTACATGTTACTTATTACCTAGTATAGCCTTTTGCATGTCCCATCAAGTCTACACATATTACATGTTACTTATTACTTAGGATAGCCTTATGCATGTCCCATCAAGTCTACCCATATTACATGTTACTTAGTACTTAGTATAGCCTTATGTATGTACCATCAAGTCTACACATATTACATGTTACTGTTTACTTAGGATAGCCTTATGCATGTCCCATCAAGTCTACATATATTACATGTTACTTATTACTTAGTATAACCTTATGTATGTCCCATCAAGTCTACCCATATTACATGTTACTTAGTACTTAGTATAGCCTTATGTATGTCCCATCAAGTCTACACATATTACATGTTACTTATTACTTAGGATAGCCTTATGCATGTCCCATCAAGTCTACACATATTACATGTTACTTATTACTTAGTATAGCCTTATGCATGTCCCATCAAGTCTACACATATTACATGATACTTATTACTTAGTATAGCCTTATGCATGTCCCATCAAGTCTACACATATTACATGTTACTTATTACTTAGTATAGCCTTATGCATGTCCCATCAAGTCTACACATATTACATGTTACTTATTACTTAGTATAGCCTTATGCATGTCCCATCAAGTCTACACATATTACATGTTACTTATTACTTAGTATAGCCTTATGCATGTCCCATCAAGTCTACACATATTACATGTTACTTATTACTTAGTATAGCCTTATGCATGTCCCATCAAGTCTACACATATTACATGTTACTTATTACTTAGTATAGCCTTATGCATGTCCCATCAAGTCTACACATATTACATGTTACTTATTACTTAGTATAGCCTTATGCATGTCCCATCAAGTCTACACATATTACATGTTACTTATTACTTAGTATAGCCTTATGTATGTCCCATCAAGTCTACACATATTACATGTTACTTATTACTTAGTATAGCCTTATGTATGTCCCATCAAGTCTATACATATTACATGTTACTTATTACTTAGTATAGCCTTATGTATGTCCCATCAAGTCTACACATATTACATGTTACTTATTACTTAGGATAGCCTTATGCATGTCCCATCAAGTCTACACATATTACATGTTACTGTTTCCTTAGTATAGCCTTATGCATGTCCCATCAAGTCTACACATATTACATGTTTCTTATTACTTAGTATAACCTTATGTATGTCCCATCAAGTCTATACATATTACATGTTACTTATTACTTAGTATAGCCTTATGTATGTCCCATCAAGTCTACACATATTACATGTTACTTATTACTTAGGATAGCCTTATGCATGTCCCATCAACTCTACACATATTACATGTTACTTATTACTTAGTATAGGCTTATGCATGCCCCATCAAGTCTACACATATTACATGTTACTGTTTGCTTAGGATAGCCTTATGCATGTCCCATCAAGTCTATACATATTACATGTTACGTATTACTTAGTATAGTCTTATGTATGTCCCATCAAGTCTACACATATTACATGTTACTTATTACTTAGGATAGCCTTATGTATGTCCCATCAAGTCTACACATATTACATGTTACTTATTACTTAGTATAACCTTATACATGTCCCATCAAGTCTACACATATTACATGTTACTTATTACTTAGTATAGCCTTATGTATGTCCCATCAAGTCTACACATATTACATGTTACTTATTACTTAGTATAACCTTATACATGTCCCATCAAGTCTACACATATTACATGTTACTTATTACTTAGTATAACCTTATGTATGTCCCATCAAGTCTACCCATATTACTGTAACTTATTACTTACGATAGCCTTATGCATGTCCCATCAAGTCTACACATATTACTGTTACTTATTACTTAGGATAGCCTTATGCATGTCCCATCAAGTCTATACATATTACATGTTACTGTTTTCTTAGGATAGCCTTATGTATGTCCCATCAAGTCTACACAAATTACATGTTACTTATTACTTAGTATAACCTTATGCATGTCCCATTAAGTCTACACATATTACACGTTACTTATTACTTAGTATAGCCTTATGTATGTCCCATCAAGTCTACACATATTACATGTTACTGTTTCCTTAGGATAGCCTTATGCATGTCCCATCAAGTCTACACATATTACATGTTACTTATTACTTAGTATAACCTTATGTATGTCCCATCAAGTCTACACATATTACATGTTACTTATTACCTAGTATAGCCTTTTGCATGTCCCATCAAGTCTACACATATTACATGTTACTTATTACTTAGGATAGCCTTATGCATGTCCCATCAAGTCTACCCATATTACATGTTACTTAGTACTTAGTATAGCCTTATGTATGTACCATCAAGTCTACACATATTACATGTTACTGTTTACTTAGGATAGCCTTATGCATGTCCCATCAAGTCTACATATATTACATGTTACTTATTACTTAGTATAACCTTATGTATGTCCCATCAAGTCTACCCATATTACATGTTACTTAGTACTTAGTATAGCCTTATGTATGTCCCATCAAGTCTACACATATTACATGTTACTTATTACTTAGGATAGCCTTATGCATGTCCCATCAAGTCTACACATATTACATGTTACTTATTACTTAGTATAGCCTTATGCATGTCCCATCAAGTCTACACATATTACATGATACTTATTACTTAGTATAGCCTTATGCATGTCCCATCAAGTCTACACATATTACATGTTACTTATTACTTAGTATAGCCTTATGCATGTCCCATCAAGTCTACACATATTACATGTTACTTATTACTTAGTATAGCCTTATGCATGTCCCATCAAGTCTACACATATTACATGTTACTTATTACTTAGTATAGCCTTATGCATGTCCCATCAAGTCTACACATATTACATGTTACTTATTACTTAGTATAGCCTTATACATGTCCCATCAAGTCTACACATATTACATGTTACTTATTACTTAGTATAGCCTTATGCATGTCCCATCAAGTCTACACATATTACATGTTACTTATTACTTAGTATAGCCTTATGCATGTCCCATCAAGTCTACACATATTACATGTTACTTATTACTTAGTATAGCCTTATGCATGTCCCATCAAGTCTACACATATTACATGTTACTTATTACTTAGGATAGCCTTATGCATGTCCCATCAAGTCTACACATATTACTGTTACTTATTACTTAGTATAGCCTTATGTATGTCCCATCAATTCTACACATATTACATGTTACTTATTACTTAGTATAGCCTTATGTATGCCCCATCAAGTCTGCACATATCACATGTTACTTGTTACTTAGTTTAGCTTTATATATGTCCCATCAAGTCTATACATATTACATGTTACTTATTACTTAGTATAGTCTTATGCATGTCCAATCAAGTCTACACATATTACTGTTACTTATTACTTAGTATAGCCTTTTGTATGTCCCATCAAGTCTATACATATTACATGTTACTTATTACTTAGGCTAGCCTTATGTATGTTCCATCAAGTCTACACATATTACATGTTACTGTTTGCTTAGGATAGCCTTATGCATGTCCCATCAAGTCTATACATATTACATGTTACTGTTTGCTTAGGATAGCCTTATGCATGTCCCATCAAGTCTACACATATTACATGTTACTGTTTGCTTAGGATAGCCTTATGCATGTCCCATCAAGTCTATACATATTACATGTTACTTTTTACTTAGGATAGCCTTATGTATGTCCCATCAAGTCTACACATATTACATGTTACTTATTACTTAGTACAGCCTTATGTATGTCCCATCATGTCTACACATATTACATGTTACTTATTACTTAGGATAGCCTTATGCATGTCCCATCAAGTCTACACATATTACATGTTACTGTTTCCTTAGGATAGCCTTATGCATGTCCCATCAAGTCTACACATATTACATGTTACTTATTACTTAGTATAGCCTTATGCGTGTCCCATCATGTCTACACATATTGCATGTTACTTATTAATTAGGATAGCCTACCTTATGCGTGTCCCATCAAGTCTACACATATTACATGTTACTTATTACTTAGGATAACCTTATGTATGTCCCATCAAGTCTACACATATTACATGTTACTTATTACTTAGTATAGCCTTATGTATGTCCCATCAAGTCTATACATATTACATGTTACTTATTACTTAGTATAGCCTTATGTATGTCCCATCAAGTCTACACATATTACATGTTACTTATTACTTAGGATAGCCTTATGCATGTCCCATCAAGTCTACACATATTACATGTTACTGTTTCCTTAGTATAGCCTTATGCATGTCCCATCAAGTCTACACATATTACATGTTTCTTATTACTTAGTATAACCTTATGTATGTCCCATCAAGTCTATACATATTACATGTTACTTATTACTTAGTATAGCCTTATGTATGTCCCATCAAGTCTACACATATTACATGTTACTTATTACTTAGGATAGCCTTATGCATGTCCCATCAACTCTACACATATTACATGTTACTTATTACTTAGTATAGGCTTATGCATGCCCCATCAAGTCTACACATATTACATGTTACTGTTTGCTTAGGATAGCCTTATGCATGTCCCATCAAGTCTATACATATTACATGTTACGTATTACTTAGTATAGTCTTATGTATGTCCCATCAAGTCTACACATATTACATGTTACTTATTACTTAGGATAGCCTTATGTATGTCCCATCAAGTCTACACATATTACATGTTACTTATTACTTAGTATAACCTTATACATGTCCCATCAAGTCTACACATATTACATGTTACTTATTACTTAGTATAGCCTTATGTATGTCCCATCAAGTCTACACATATTACATGTTACTTATTACTTAGTATAACCTTATACATGTCCCATCAAGTCTACACATATTACATGTTACTTATTACTTAGTATAACCTTATGTATGTCCCATCAAGTCTACCCATATTACTGTAACTTATTACTTACGATAGCCTTATGCATGTCCCATCAAGTCTACACATATTACTGTTACTTATTACTTAGGATAGCCTTATGCATGTCCCATCAAGTCTATACATATTACTGTTACTTATTACTTAGTATAGCCTTATGCATGTCCCATCAAGTCTACACATATTACATGTTACTTATTACTTAGGATAGCCTTATGTATGTCCCATCAAGTCTACAAATATTACATGTTGCTGTTTACTTAGGATAGCCTTATGTATGTCCCATCAAGTCTACCCATATTACTGTTACTTATTACTTACGATAGCCTTATGCATGTCCCATCAAGTCTATACATATTACTGTTACTTATTATTTACGATAGCCTTATGCATGTCCCATCAAGTCTATACATATTACTGTTATTTATTACTTACGATAGCCTTATGTATGTCCCATCAAGTCTACCCATATTACTGTTACTTATTACTTACGATAGCCTTATGCATGTCCCATCAAGTCTATACATATTACTGTTACTTATTACTTAGTATAGCCTTATGCATGTCCCATCAAGTCTATACATATTACATGTTACTGTTTTCTTAGGATAGCCTTATGTATGTCCCATCAAGTCTACACAAATTACATGTTACTTATTACTTAGTATAACCTTATGCATGTCCCATTAAGTCTACACATATTACACGTTACTTATTACTTAGTATAGCCTTATGTATGTCCCATCAAGTCTACACATATTACATGTTACTGTTTCCTTAGGATAGCCTTATGCATGTCCCATCAAGTCTACACATATTACATGTTACTTATTACTTAGTATAACCTTATGTATGTCCCATCAAGTCTACACATATTACATGTTACTTATTACCTAGTATAGCCTTTTGCATGTCCCATCAAGTCTACACATATTACATGTTACTTATTACTTAGGATAGCCTTATGCATGTCCCATCAAGTCTACCCATATTACATGTTACTTAGTACTTAGTATAGCCTTATGTATGTACCATCAAGTCTACACATATTACATGTTACTGTTTACTTAGGATAGCCTTATGCATGTCCCATCAAGTCTACATATATTACATGTTACTTATTACTTAGTATAACCTTATGTATGTCCCATCAAGTCTACCCATATTACATGTTACTTAGTACTTAGTATAGCCTTATGTATGTCCCATCAAGTCTACACATATTACATGTTACTTATTACTTAGGATAGCCTTATGCATGTCCCATCAAGTCTACACATATTACATGTTACTTATTACTTAGTATAGCCTTATGCATGTCCCATCAAGTCTACACATATTACATGTTACTTATTACTTAGTATAGCCTTATGCATGTCCCATCAAGTCTACACATATTACATGTTACTTATTACTTAGTATAGCCTTATGCATGTCCCATCAAGTCTACACATATTACATGTTACTTATTACTTAGTATAGCCTTATGCATGTCCCATCAAGTCTACACATATTACATGTTACTTATTACTTAGGATAGCCTTATGCATGTCCCATCAAGTCTACACATATTACTGTTACTTATTACTTAGTATAGCCTTATGTATGTCCCATCAATTCTACACATATTACATGTTACTTATTACTTAGTATAGCCTTATGTATGCCCCATCAAGTCTGCACATATCACATGTTACTTGTTACTTAGTTTAGCTTTATATATGTCCCATCAAGTCTATACATATTACATGTTACTTATTACTTAGTATAGTCTTATGCATGTCCAATCAAGTCTACACATATTACTGTTACTTATTACTTAGTATAGCCTTTTGTATGTCCCATCAAGTCTATACATATTACATGTTACTTATTACTTAGGCTAGCCTTATGTATGTTCCATCAAGTCTACACATATTACATGTTACTGTTTGCTTAGGATAGCCTTATGCATGTCCCATCAAGTCTATACATATTACATGTTACTGTTTGCTTAGGATAGCCTTATGCATGTCCCATCAAGTCTACACATATTACATGTTACTGTTTGCTTAGGATAGCCTTATGCATGTCCCATCAAGTCTACACATATTACATGTTACTTATTACTTAGGATAGCCTTATGTATGTCCCATCAAGTCTACACATATTACATGTTACTTATTACTTAGTACAGCCTTATGTATGTCCCATCATGTCTACACATATTACATGTTACTTATTACTTAGGATAGCCTTATGCATGTCCCATCAAGTCTACACATATTACATGTTACTGTTTCCTTAGGATAGCCTTATGCATGTCCCATCAAGTCTACACATATTACATGTTACTTATTACTTAGTATAGCCTTATGCGTGTCCCATCATGTCTACACATATTGCATGTTACTTATTAATTAGGATAGCCTACCTTATGCGTGTCCCATCAAGTCTACACATATTACATGTTACTTATTACTTAGGATAACCTTATGTATGTCCCATCAAGTCTACACATATTACATGTTACTTATTACTTAGTATAGCCTTATGTATGTCCCATCAAGTCTATACATATTACATGTTACTTATTACTTAGTATAGCCTTATGTATGTCCCATCAAGTCTACACATATTACATGTTACTTATTACTTAGGATAGCCTTATGCATGTCCCATCAAGTCTACACATATTACATGTTACTGTTTCCTTAGTATAGCCTTATGCATGTCCCATCAAGTCTACACATATTACATGTTTCTTATTACTTAGTATAACCTTATGTATGTCCCATCAAGTCTATACATATTACATGTTACTTATTACTTAGTATAGCCTTATGTATGTCCCATCAAGTCTACACATATTACATGTTACTTATTACTTAGGATAGCCTTATGCATGTCCCATCAACTCTACACATATTACATGTTACTTATTACTTAGTATAGGCTTATGCATGCCCCATCAAGTCTACACATATTACTTGTTACTGTTTTCTTAGGATAGCCTTATGCATGTCCCATCAAGTCTATACATATTACATGTTACTGTTTTCTTAGGATAGCCTTATCGTGTCCCAGGCATTTTTTTATTATTTTAAAGTCCCTCGGCTAGATTACAAGTTTTGCGTTAGAGGCTGTGCGGTGCTAACGAGCAGTTTATGCTCAGCGCTCACTTACAGACAGTGCTGGTATTACGGGTTTTTCAAAACCAGGCGTTAACTGCAAAAAAGTTATCGTAGAGCAAAATTTTGCTCCACATCTCACCTCAATACCAACGCTGCTTACGTTAGCGGTGAGCTGGCTGAACGTGCTCGTGCACGATTTCCCCATAGGAATTAATGGAGGAGAACCGGCTGAAAAAAACCTAACACCTGCAAAAAAGCAGCGTTTAGCTCTTAGCGCAGCCCCATTGATCCCTATGGAGAAACAAAAATTATGTCTACCCCTAATACCCTAACATGAACCCCGAGTCTAAACACCCCTAATCTTAAACTTATTAACCCATAATCTGCCACCCCCAGCATTGCAGACACCTACATTATATTATTAACCCCTAATTTGCCTCTTCAGACACTGCCGCCACCTACATTATACTTATGAACCCCTAATCTGCTGCCCCCAACATCGCCGACACCTACTTTATATTTATTAACCCCTAATCTGCCGCCCCCAATGTCGCTGCAACCTACCAACACTTATTAACCCCTAATCTGCTGCCCCCAACATCGCCGCCACTATATTAAAGTTATTAACCCCTAAACCTAAGTCTAACCCTAACCCCCCCTAACTTAAATATAATTTAAATAAATATAAATAAAATAACTATTATTAACTAAATTATTCCTATTTAAAACTAAATATTTACCTATAAAATAAACCCTAATCTAGCTACAATATAACTAATAGTTACATTGTATCTAGCTTAGGGTTTATTTTTATTTTACAGGCAAGTTTGTATTTATTTTAACTAGGTACAATAGTTACTAAATAGTTATTAACTATTTACTAACTACCTATCTAAAATAAAGACAAAAGTACCTGTAAAATAAAACTTAACCTAAGTTACGATTACACCTAATACTACACTATAAATAAATAAATTAACTAAATTAAATTAAATTATCTAAAGTACAAAAAACCCCCACTAAATTACAGAAAATAATTAAAAAATTACAAGATTTTTAAACTAATTACACCTTATCTAATCCCCCTTAGAAAATAAAAAAGCCCCCAAAATAAAAAAGCCCTACCCTACACTAAATTACAAATAGCCCTTTAAAGTAATCAGCTCTTTACCTGTGAAAAAAAATACAAATCTCCCCAAAACATTAAAACCCACCACCCACACAACCAACCCTACTCTAAAACCCACCCAATCCCCCCTTAAAAAAACCTAACACTAACCCCCTGAAGATCACCCTACCGGGAGACGTCTTCATCCAACCGGGCAGAAGTGGTCCTCCAGACGGGCAGAAGTCTTCATCCAATCCGGGCAGAAGTGGTCCTCCAGACGGGCAGAAGTCTTCATCCAGACGACATCTTCTATCTTCATCTATCCGGCGCGGAGCGGGTCCATCTTCAAGACATCCGACGCGGAGCATCCTCTTCTTTCCACGGCCATGACTGAATGAAGGTTCCTTTAAATGACGTCATCCAAGATGGCGTCCCTTCAATTCTGATTGGCTGATAGAATTCTATCAGCCAATCGGAATTAAGGTAGAAAAAATCCAATTGGCTGATTAGATCAGCCAATAGGATTGAAGTTCAATCCTATTGGCTGATGCAATCAGCCAACAGGATTGAGCTGCCATTCTATTGGCTGTTCCAATCAGCCAATAGAATGCAAGCTCAATCCTATTGGCTTATTGCATCAGCCAATCCGATTGGCTGATAGAATTCTATCAGCCAATTGGAATTGAAGGGACGCCATCTTGGATGACGTCATTTAAAGGAACCTTCAATCACTTGTAGCCGTGGAAAGAAGAGGATGCTCCGAGTCATATGTCTTGAAGATGGACCCGCTCCGCGCCGGATGGATGAAGATAGAAGATTCCATCTGGATGACCACTTCTGCCCAGCTTGGATGAAGACTTCTGCCCGTCTGGAGGACCACTTCTGCCCGGTTGGATGAAGACGTCTCCCAGTAGGGTGATCTTCAGGGGGTTAGTATTAGTTTTTTTTACGGGGGGATTGGGTGAGTTTTAGAGTAGGGTTGGTGGTGTGGGTGGTGGGTTTTAATGTTGGGGGGGTGATTTCTATTTTTTTTTACAGGTAAAATAGCTGATTACTTTAGGGCAATGCCCTGCAAAAGGCCCTTTTAAGGGCTATTTGTAATTCAGTTTAGAGAAGGGCTTTTTTATTTTGGGGGGCTTTTTTATTTTGTTAGGGGGATTTGATTAGGTGTAATTAGTTTAAAAATCTTGTAATTTTTTTATTATTTTCTGTAATTTAGTGGGGGGGGGTTGTACTTTACATAATTGTATTTAATTTAGGGAATTTATTTAATTATAGTGGTAGTGTTAGGTGTAATTTTAACTTAGATTAGGTTTTATTTTACAGGTACTTTTGTATTTATTTTAGCTAGGTAGTTGTTAAATAGTTAATAACTATTCTACCTAGTTAAAATAAATACAAAATTGCATGTAAAATAAATATAAATCCTAAGCTAGCTACAATGTAACTATTAGTTATATTGTAGCTAGCTTAGGGTCTATTTTATAGGTAAGTATTTAGTTTTAAATAGGAATAATTTAGTTAATGATAGTTATTTTATTTATATTTATTTAAATTATATTTAAGCTAGGGGGGGTTAGGGTTAGGGTTAATAACTTTAATATAGTGGCGGCGACTTTGGGGGCGGCGGATTAGGGGTTAATAAATGTAGGTAGGTGTTAGGCGATGTTAGGGACGGCAGATTAGAGGTTAATAAAATGTAACTAGTGTTTGCGAGGCGGGAGTGCAGCGGTTTAACGGTTAATATATTTATTATAGTGGCGGCGATGTCTGGTTCCGCAGATTAGGGGTTAAACTTTTTTTTAAGTGTTTGCGATGTGGGGGGGCCTCGGTTTAGGGGTTAATAGGTAGTTTATGGGTGTTAGTGTACTTTTTAGCACTTTAGTTAAGAGTTTTATGCTACGGGTTTGTAGTGTAAAACTCTTAACTACTGACTTTTAAATGCTGTACCAGTCTTGACAGGAGAGGATCTACCGCTCACTTTTTGTCAAACTCGTAATACCGGCGCTATGCAAGTCCCATTGAAAAAACAGGATACGCAATTGACATAGGTGGATTTGCGGCATTTCTGAGTCTGGCCCAAAAATTGAGCGGTACACTAGTACCTGCAAGACTCGTAATACCAGCGGGCGTTAAAAAGTAGCGTTGGGACCAGTCAACGCAAGACTCGTAATCTAGCCACCTGTGTTTACCACCTCTCTTGGAAGTTTATTCCATGAATCTACCACCCTTTTTGTAAAAAAAAAATGCTTCATCACATTTCTCCTGAAACTGCCACCCTCCAACTTAAGATAGTGACCCCATGTTCTGGTATTTGTTTTTTTCTGGAAAATACTTTCAGCTTAAGTCGTTTAATTTGAGTTTATATTATGTCATCTCTTTCCCTTTTCTCCTCTAAATTATTATTATTATTATTGGTTATTTGCCAAAAGATTCTGCAGCGCTATAAACATAGGCGGTATATTAAGTAACATTTAAAGGGATCAAATGGGTAGAGGGCCCTGCCGAGAGTCGCACTGTTGTAGTCAGCTCTTATGAAGGTGATCTGCAAACAGTTGGGCTCTTAGGCTTAAGTGCTTAGCAGATTCAAGGGGATAGCAATGGAGGAGAGGAACTAGGGTTAGGAAAGGTTAGTGTAGGTTGTATGCATCCCTAAACAGTAGAGTCTTCAGGGAGCCCCTCAAGCTTTCAGAACTAGGGGAGAGTCTTGTGGAGCGAGGCAGAGAGTTCCAACAAGATTGGAGCCAGTCTGGAGAAGTCCTGTATGGGAATTTGAGGAGGTAACAAGAGAGGAGGAGAGTAGGAAGTCATGAGCAGAGTGAAGGGGATGGGAGGGAGACTATCTGGAGACAAGATCTGAGATGTAGGGAGGAGCAGTGCAGTTGAGGGCCTTGTGTGTCAGAGTGAGAATTTTGTGTTTAATCCTGGAGGCAAGAGGAAGCCAATGAAGGGATTGGCAGAGAGGTGCAGCAGATGAAGAGCGACTTGTAAGGAAGATGAGCCTGGCAGAGGCATTCATTATGGATTGTAAAGGAGCTAGTCAGCAGCTGGGGAGACCAGAGAGGACAGAGTTGCAGTAGTCGAGGCGGGAAAGGATGAGAGAGTGGATTCAAATCTTAGTAGTGTCTTGTGAAAGAAAATGTATAATTTTAGAGATGTTTTCAAGGTGGAAGCGGCATATACATGTTAAGATAATAGAGTTTTTCTTTGTACGATTTATATTTTAGACCATAACTATCCTTTGGACAGTTTCTATTTGTGCTTGAGGGCAATCCAAAATACCTTTGTAAAATATAGTGCTTTTTAAAGGCCTGAAGTTAATCATTATATTAATATTATAGAACATAACTACATGAAGATCTGCACTTGTGCGTCCTTGGCTTAGTGCATCTATCCGCTTAGCAACTGTGCGAAATCCCTAATTAATTTTAATGCATGCTCTCATAGAAATCTATTATATGAGAGATTCAGCACACCCATGGTCAGATTTTTCAACCTAAAACTTAACTCAGCCTGTGGGATTTAGAAAGATGAGATTGCCGGTATGATCTACCTTGTCCAGTGGCGTAGCGTGGGGGGGGGGGGCCACAGGGGCGGGTTCCCCGGGCGCAAAATTCTTAGGGGCGCAAAATTTCAAAATAAATTTGCGCCCCTAAGGAATTTAATGAGTTATAAACATTGCAGGCGGCAGGGCCGTGGTGGTTGCTTGTAAGGGAGCCGCCTGCCAATTCATAAGGTGCACTACTAGGATTGCCACTTGCCCCGGTATTAATAATTAGGGGGGGTTGAAGAATGTGCGTGAGTCAGTCACACTTATCATCAAGGGAAGTGAGGAGGAGGCCCTGACTGCAGCCTGAAGTGCATCATGATGAGGTCACGGACCATGGTCGATAGTCCAACCAGTCCTCCTCTCAACTCGCCTCCCAAAGACCCAAGTCCCACCCAGTCATGTGATCTCGTTGGTGTGCGGGTGCGGTGTCACTGTGAGCTGCTAGAACGACGAGTCCGACAGAGGTGACCAGGCCGTGACCCTCCTATTTGGGTACTGTTCAACTTCTTCCTAATGATATGATCTGCAGTTTTTTCTAGGTAAAATATTTTTTTAAAATTTGTTTTATAAAAAAAGAGTTTCCTCTGTATTACCTGCTTTGAGAATTACTCACCTGCCTGCCTGCTCTATAATATATATCTATATATATAATATATATATTATACTGTATATACAAGTATATATTATATATATATATATATATATATATATATATATATATATATACACACAAATATATATATATATATATATATATATATATATATATATATATATACACACAAACATACATATTTTATATATATATATATATATATATACATATTGTTTATATTTTATATATATATATATATATATATATATATATATATACATACACATATATAATATATATATATATATATATATATATATATATATATGTATATAAAATTTGATTTCATATTGAATTTGTGGCTGCGAGAAGCCACGCCCCCAAGCCACACCCTAAGACACACCCTCTTCACCCCCTTTTAAAAAGTGTCCAGGAATATTCTGGGCAAAAGGTAGCAACCCTATGCGCTACCGTGCGCACTCACAAATGCATCACTGTACTGGTGGAAGAGACTCAGTCAGTGCTAATGGGTTAGGGGGCACAATACTTGCCTTGCCCTGGGCGCTGACAACCCACGCTACGCCACTGACCTTGTCTCTTGGTCCTGTATCACCATCTTCAAAACTAATGAGGTTGTATTGTTTTTTAATTTTATTTTAATTGTCTGGAACTTTCTCTATTTTTCTTTCATTTGTGGGTATTATAGAGGATGTTGCTTTAATTTGTTTGCTTTGTAACTTTTTCTTAATATTTTTGTGATGCCAGTATTCTTGACAGTACAAGTGCTTTTTTGTTGTGGAAGTTAATGGTTGGGAGAAATAGGAGTCTCCGTTGATATGAAGTGGATTTGGTCACTATCTTAACCAAAAAAAATCAGCTGTACAAGGGATCATGACCTCATGGTAGTAGGATCAGAAGTGATTTGCTGTATCATTTCTTCACAGAAAGGTAGTTGATTCATGGAATAAGCATAACTTATCTTATTTACTAATTATTTTCTGGGATAAGCATAAGGCTATCCTACATACTAATTAATGCCTGGGAAAAGCATAAGGTTATCCTATATACTAATTAATGCCTGGGATAAACATAAGGCTATCCTATGTACTAATTAGATCCTGGAATAAGCATAGGGCTATCCTACATACTAATTAATGCCTGGAATAAGCATAAGACTAACTATCCTACATACTAACTAGTACCCGGGATAAGCTTAAGGCTATACTATGTACTAAGTAATGCCTGGGATTAGCATAAGGCTATCCTACATACTAATTAATGCCTGGGATAAGTATAAGGGTATCCTACATGCTAATTAATGCCTTGGATAAGCATAAGGCTATACTATGTACTAATTAATGCCTGGGATAACCATATGGCTATCCTACATACTAATTAATACCTGGGATAAGCATAAGGGTATCCTACATTCTAATTAATGCCTGGGATAAGCATAAGGCTATCCTACATGCTAATTAATACCTGGGATAAGCATAAGGGTATACTACATACTAATTAATACCTGGGATAAACATAAGGCTATCCTACATACTAGGTAATCCCTGGTATTAGCATAAGACTATTGTACAAACTAATTAATGCCTGGGATAAGCATAAGGGTATCCTACATACTAATTAATGCCTGGGATAAGCATAAGGCTATCCTACATACTAATTAATACCTGGGATAAGCATAAGGGTATCCTACATACTAATTAATGCCTGGGATAAGCATAAGGCTATCCTACATACTAATTAATACCTGCGATAAGCATAAGGGTATACTACATACTAATTAATGCCTGGGATAAACATAAGGCTATCCTACATACTAGGTAATCCCCGGTATTAGCATAAGACTATTGTACAAACTAATTAATGCCTGGGATAAGCATAAGGCTATAATACATACTAATTAATGTCTGGGATAAGCATAAGGCTATCCTACAAACTAATTAATGTGTGGGGTAAGCATAAGGCTATCCTAGATACTATTTAATGCCTGGGATAAGCATACGGCTATTGTACATACTAACTAATACCTGGGATAAGCATAAGAATTTCCTACATACTAACTGATACCTGGTAGTAGGATCAGAAGTGATTTACTGTATCACTTCTTCACAGAAAGGTGGTTGATTCATGAAATAAACCTCCATTAGTGGTGGTAACCTGGAATAAGCATAAGGTTATCTTATTTTCTGGGATAAGCATAAGGCTATCCTACATACTAATTTATGTCTGGGAAAAACATAAGGCTATCCTACATACTAATTAATGCCTGGGATAAGCATAAGGCTATCCTATATATTAATTAATGCCTGGGATAAGCATAAGGCTATCCTACTTACTAATTAATGCTTGGGATAACCATAAGGCTATCCTAGATACTAATTAATGCCTGGGATAAGCATAAGACTATCTTACATACTAACTAGTGCCTGGGATAAGCTTAAGGCTATACTACGTACTAATTAATGCCTGGGATAAGCATAAGGCTATCCTATATACTAACTAATGCCTGGGATAAGCATGAGTATCCAACATACTAATTAATGCCTGGGATAAGCATAAGACTATACTATGAACTAATTAATGGCTGGGTTAAGCATAAGGCTATCCTACATACCAAACAATGCCTGGAATAAGCATAAGGCTATCCTACATAATAATTAATGCCTGTGATAAGCATAAGGCTATCCCACATACTAATTAATGCCTTGGATAAGTATAAGGTTATCATATGTACTAATTGATGCCTGGGATAAGCAAAAGGCTATCCTACATACTAATTAATACATGGTATAAGTATAAGGCCATGTCTGTGGTGTATATATATAAAACCATTTAAACAGGCAATCAGTCTTTCTAAGTTAGCAATTACATTTAAATTTTGATAAAATAAATTGACTATTTTTGCCATCATTTAATTATTATTTTAAAGTCCTTACAAGTGCTAACTTATATCACAAATAACATATTGTTATAAATAGCTGTCACACAAGTTATATAGATTTACTGACTGTCACATATTGTGTTCTGTGATATTAATATGCCCAGTTACCTCCATACACCAGTCACATCTGCCCTCAAATAACCTTTCAACCGTTTTTGGTTAAACAAAACAAATGATGTTGTAAAGGAATTCTTGTGCAGGGGAGCAGATAACCAATCAATACACTGACCCATCAATAGCATATTGTGGTCACCCCTTAATAAATAAACAGCACAATACAATATGCTTTACAGATATCTAATGATTAGGGGTGTGGTTGGCCGACCTATTGTGTTTGAATGGGATCAGGACATCTGTTTGAGAAGGCTGATCCTTAGGATTCTCCCCACTATGGATTTTATTCTCGGTCACCCACCCTTGTATCATTTACAGACTCTTTGCTTATTCGTATGCTAATTCCAGCAGTGTCAGAACAGATGTGAAACATTTGGTTCTGTTCTTGGACTCTTGTAAAGGAAATAAAGTATTTTTAAGGAACGGATGAGCACATTATGTTTACACCATCAGCTCTCTCCCTTGGTGGGCTCCACCGACCTGAATTGTACGTGGACAGATTGTGCCAAAACTTTATGGGGAACTCACTAGGAATTAGGCGGTGGCTGTGACAGGCCACATCTATCAGGCAGTAGAGGATACAGCTGGTGCCTATACGTTCATACTAAAACACCATTAACCCTTTAACAGCTTTCTGGCAGTTTAAGGGTTAAACTAACTTGCTAATTTGTTTTTCTTCCTGACAAATATAAGTAAAAAAGGTGCATCAATAAATAACAAGAGATTCTCACGTTATTGCTTTATATCACAAGGGTTGCTCCAATTAATTGTAAGACAGATACAACTGCACATATTTGAAATTAAATTATTTTATGTGTTTGCTGGAAGACGTAAGAGTTCAAAAAGAAAGTTTACTTTGATGTTCTATGAAGTCTATTTGTTAATTGGCTGCAATTAGAGGTTATATTTAAAATAGAATAAATTAATAAAGAAATATAGAAAATTTTTACTTTATATAAATGACATAAGAGTTAAGAGACTTGATTTTATAATATATTTTTGAATATGGCAAAATCACAGAAATCAGTAATTTCTGAGATATTTGCGTATCTTAACCAAATGCCTCTTGCCCATAGTTCGCACCTACATATGAATGTTATAGAGAGCTAATAATAATCTTTGTTCCCCTTACCTGGGGCTCCATTATAATCTGCTTGATTTATCACACTAAAGCATCATATAGTAGCTATTGCATAGTCAGTTTTTTTCTTTTTACTTAATTTTAGTAGGAACAGTCGCAGACTGAATTATAAAAAAAAGAATCACAGTAATATTTAATTACATACATGAAAAATAAAAAAATAAAAATCAAGAGTAACTCAGGGTTTTCAATTTGCAAAATTCACAGACCTAATTGGAAGCAAACAACATATTAAAATGTATTAATATATTTTAACATATTAATAGTCATATACATATATATTTACTGGGAACAAACAGTTCCCATAGACCACAATGTAAAGGCACTGCCATTTTTTTTTCTAACACCCAACTCCCACCAACTTTAGACTCCAAAAATTGCCTAGTGCAGTTGTTTTTTATTTTAAAAACTAAAATGCCTTCTATTTTGAGGGCATTTGGGGCACTTTTAGAAAATTAACCAGAGATTGGTTATAGTGCTAATTGTTACTGTGAGCTTGCGGTAACAATAACCAGCCACTTGTAATGGCTGGTTAATTATCATGCTCCGGGAAATGGGTGATAATTTAGCGCTCCACTTGTAATCTAGCCCTAATAATATTAATTTATGATTAGTACAATTAATTATTTTATATTCTTTGGTTTAGTTTTATAGCATATGTAAACTCCAATCACTTAATTAAAATCACAAATTACCCTACTAAATTTGAGTATATATTTTATTGTTTAAAGATATGAACTATATTTTTAACTTTTATTAGACAAAAAATCTTGTTTATTAACATTTGTATATTTTGGGGGCTTTCATAGTCCAGCAGCTTCTCCTTCAGTGCAAATAGTCTGTCATCCAGGATCAAACCAGAGACAACTTCACCTACAGTCCACCTCAGCCATGCCCCTGACAGTCAGGGCTCCGCCCACACAACAACCACAGCTCCGCCCACAAGGTTCCCTCAAAGCTTGGACCTCCCAGTGAGAGGAGTCTGATTGGGAAGGCTTGTTGGGCATATGGTTCTTATCAAACTTTAAAATCTATGTTTATATGTTTCCAGGAAATATTGGGATATGAACTGGTCAGGATCCTAATTTAGAGAATAAAATTTGAGCAAGCACTGAGCAAAATAATAAGCAGGCAATTTACTGTAATACTGTAATACTTCCAGCATAAATAACATAAAACACAAGTTAAGATTTTTTAATATAACTCCACGTACATTTTCCCTTAATGAGCCTGAGGGAAGAATTCCACTAATAAAACACTATTTCTAAATATACCTGAAAGTTTTGCATTAAGATGGTTTCTCATTAGTACCTGCGGCTGCCAACCACAACTGGAATTCCTCATCCTGACCATCCATTGGTTCCACGTCATGGCCAGATGTGGCAGCTGCCTCTGGATTTCAACAAACTTTAACCCTTTTGCTGGCAGATGTTACACTTTTCAGCAATGTTCTGAAGGCATATACAGGGTTAATTTTAAACTAGATCTACCAGATAAAAAAATGTAAATTCCAAATATCTGCAAAATAACACAAGAGAATTATTAACAATAATTTCATTTTTTTTATCTTTTTTTTATCAGTAAACTTTATTCTTAAAATTACCCTCAATGGATCCAGATTTTGCTTATTTCCAAAAACATTAATTTAAAGGACACCAGCGTCAAATTGTGCACAATCCTTTTATGCTCACACTTACTGAGGCACCAGATACTACTGAGTTCACAATGTATACGTACATGCAATTGGCTGATGGACGTAACATGATTTATTTTTTATAAAGTGTTTTATTAATGCAAAATACATAAGCCAAATTAATTTAATTACAGTAATGCAAAAAGTAGTTTAAGTCTAGTCTTTAGTGGGAATCGTGTATGAGTGCTAGCAGTATGTCCTACTTTAGACACCTTAGAAGCCACACATACTAACTTCCTAAGCTGGACTTTGTGTTCCAGTAGCATATTCAAAATGCAGACCTTTCTACTTTTCATCAGGTAATAGATTAGAGAGGTGGATGGAGTGCACTGCAGGATTAGAGGAAATTGGTATTTCAGAGGCATTAAGTTGGCGCTGGTAACAGAATGGCTGCAAGTAAGACATCCCTATATCCTTGTGCTTGACTCCAACCCACTGGGTGCAGTAAGCTGCAGAGTAGGATTGAGCAGAGTGAACTAGTTCATGTTCAGAGATACTTGGGTATCTTAGATCCAATATGTTAACATCCAGCAGTAGTGTGTTCTCATCCATTGCAGAAGTTATCTCTGAGATCTTCCACATTGGGGAAGTTGGTTTCTGTACACCAACATCACTAACACAATCTCTGAATCCTGCAGCCTTGATAAAGTGACTTCAACTGCCATGGAAACAGGTGTCTCCTCTTCATTTTTCTCTTTGTATGGAGTGGATACTTTGGTTCCATAGAAGACTTCTACAACTGAATTGTTGAAAAAAATTGGGGTTTTTCTGAAGCCAAGGGAGACAGTTCAAAGACAGGAGCATCCGGGGGCAGTGGGGATATGCTTTGGCCAGGTAGGACTTCAAGTTCCTGTGGAGTTGACTCTGACACCTTTATTACAGAAGAGGAACCACCATGCATGCGGTGGCTGTGGGGGTCCCATTGTTCAGTCTGTTATGGGGAGGAGCTGCTGTATGATGTTGCTACAATGCCTTTCTCCATTATTTCTGTCACTGTGACATTTGAGTTAGACATAAAACTGGTTCCAACATTTTCCCAACTGGTTGACATTTTGTACTTCTTAACAGTGGCTAGCTTTGCTGTCTGCAGACTAAAGCCTAGATCTGGCTTGTCCAAATAAAGCAACAGAAAGTGGAGTTTGGCTTCTGAACAATAACTTTACAAGAGAGAACCTTGGTGGATAAAAAGGATGTAACATGATACAGGAAAATTGAAGTAAATTTTGACATTTATATGAAACAAATCTACCGCTTGTTTATAATTTAGACTAAGGATCTGATGATATAAATCTCTCCACTCAGGTGCGATAACATAAAAATGTCCTCCAGATCCCTTGAAGATTCTAAAAAGGCAGATTTTGCTATACTTCTTTAAGGGGCATGTCCTGCATTTCTGTTTGTGGAGGGACAAGCCCAGTGAAAAATAGTACTGCATTATTATTATAATTATCAGGTATTCGTAGAGCGCCAACAGATTCTGCAGCACTATAAACATAGACGGGGTACAAGATAACATTTACTGGGATTAAATGGGTAGAGGGCCCTGCAGAGAGTTGCACTGTTGTAGTCGGCTCTTATGAAGGTGAACTACAAACAGCAGGGCTCATAGGCTTACATGCTAAGAGGTTCAAGGGGATAGCAGTGGAGATAGGAAGGTTAGTGTAGGTTGTATGCATCCCTGAATAGTAGAGTCTTTAGGGAGTGCATGAAGCTTTCAAAACTAGGGGAGAGTCTTGTAGAACAAGGCAGAGAGTTCCATAAGATGGGAGTCAGTCTGGAGAAGTCTTGTAAACGTGAATGTGAGGAGGTAACAAGAGTGAAGGAGAGTAGGAGATCATGAGCGGAGAGAAGGAGTCGGGAGGGAGAGTATCTGGAGACAAGGTTTGCATGACATGATATTTCTGCTGCATTTACACTCTGTTCTTTTTATTTTATAATACTTTGGACTACAGGTTACGTTTTATAACATTTAAACTTTGCACTTTCTATTTTATATTTTAATCCATATAGATTATGTATGCAACAGTGTATTTATGATTATTCTTCGACAGTTTCTGTGCAACTCTAAAAAAAATAGGGACCTACTTTGTATATTTGCCTTCCATAGAAAGTAATTTAATGGGATATAGAATTTCACAGGGGAGAGGGAAAGTAACAGGATAGCAAATGGGACTGATATAAAGGCTCAGTTTGCAGCAAAAACAAATGAATCTGAAAGTTTATCACTACAATTTAACTTGCATTTGCCTTTAGTTAAGTATATAATACTTTTCTGTCAGTTAAAGAAGTGTATTGTGAATTTTAAGCAAACTTCACCTGCATACAGCTGGAGACATAATTCAGTGAGACCAGCTTGTGTAAACTTCCAGCATTTCATGAGAATTGTGAGAGAGCTTAAGATATACCCAGGGAACTGCCCTGTTCAGCCTAGGGAACTGCCCTGTCCCTCCCACTTTCTAAAGCTGTCAGTTTTACACTTAAATACAAACTGCAATGTAATTTGTAAATGACACACAAATATACAGAGTAGGATCCTAATTTGTGAATGTAACAGAAACTTTAAAAAAATAATCAGAATTTCCAAAACCACTGATGTATCAACATCTAAATGCATTAAAATAAAAAACAAATTAACATCCTTTTTGCTGCAATTAGTTTTCAATAACCAAACTCCTCCCACCATTTGCATTATTTGGAGGAGCCAATCAGGGCTTTAGTCTGCAGACAACAAGACTAGCCACAATCATAAAGTTAGTATAAAGGGCATTGTTTTGCAGTTGTTATCTGATAAAGCCAATTAGGGGCAAACATGTAGCAGGGTTAGTCTTGAGAAGTCAGCAGGTGTATTTCAAGTTCTGAGAATTAGAAATTGCACCATTTACAGAGTTAAATTACATGAAAAGGGGCAAAATAAATAACAAAAATATATTGCAAAGTTGTTTCATTACACATAACTAAACATTGTAGATTAAAGGGACTGTAAATAATGACACCCCAAACACAATAATTATGTTATCTATTCTATGTGTATTATAAACATTATATTTTGCAGAGTCTAAGCGCTACGGAAGCGATTAAAAAGTATTTTATACAATCACCGTTTTTTTCTCCTCTATCCGCCCATGCAGCCTGAGTAATTTTTTTCATAGACAATGCTGCAGGGCCGTTACGTCACACTTTAGATTTTATACGCCCATTTTATTATCTGGAGCGCGCATTTAGACTTGCTCCATGCATGCGCATTACCACTCTGCTTCACAATATCAGAAACACAGAATCGCAATGCACGACAAAGCATTGCGATTCTGTGTATAGGCAAGAAGCCAGATTGCAGTGTGCATGCACCAGTGAAGAGGGAACGTGCACTGTCAAAATAGGAGAAGACGGACGTTTGATTGGCTAATGGCTGCAAGGGCAATGACGGTAAGAATAGAAAAAAAAAATTGTAGGCGGACAGAAAAGGCGAGTTTAGGTGACAATAAAATAAAGATTTTGAACGCTTCCATTGCGCTTTTGCTCTGCATAACATGAATAATTAAAATCAGATATTATAAATTTCAATTTGTTACTCATTAATTTACATGGTTTACAGTCCCTTTAAAATATCAAGGTGTTTACTGTACCTTTAAATGTAATTTTACTGAAAGTACACAATGTGAAGTGTAAAGTAATATAAAATACAAAGCACAAGGTGTAAGTGTAACAAAACCCTCATGTCATACAGAGCGCTATATTGCACTGGACTTGTCTCTCCTTCACACACAGAAATGCAGGGAACACCCCTTAGACAAGTATAGCAAAATGCGCCTGTCTAGGATCTTGTGTGAGATCTCTCAGTGCTGGAGGATCATTTTAGATCATCTCATCTGAGTGGAGAGCTTTATGGGAGACATCTTTCATCTCTCGGGGACTTCCAGCTTCCGCTCTATTTCTTACAGCATTTAGTGAGTTCAGCCACTGTGAAATCTGCACTACAATTTCTTTCTGAGCAGGAGAATTAGGCCATAAGTGTTTTTGCATTGTATTTTTATTATGCACTTGTTGCTTATGCAATTCTGTTTTATTTTATGGTTCTTTAAAATATTCACTTCCCTACCCACTGCCCAAAAACACTTTTCTGAGCTGCCCCCAGTCTGCTCTGATTAAAACTAAGTAATGTTTGCTGTGCTTGGAGAGCTTATTAAAAGCTTGCTCAGATAGCATATGCAGTCATTTAGATGTTTATGGATGTGATGGGAATTTTCATGTCCCCCAAGGAAAGGAACGAAGACTCTCCAGGAGTTGACATCATGTTGACTTTGTATTTTTAAGGTGTGGGGGAAGATGTAGAATTCCTTGTGGGATCTTAATATTGCAGCAAATTGATGTCTAATTAGTTGCGATTCGCACTATATATTTGGAAGCGCTGAGTGACATTCACACATGGACTTTACAAGGGTAAATGGCTGAAAACCCTTAATGGAAATCTACTAAAAAAAAAAACTATTAGGATTCAGTTTTAGAACCACACTAAAATATAATTAATAATATCCTGTTTCATTAAGAGAAATGAAACTCCAAATGTTATTCTCCATAAAAAGCTAGATTATGAGTGGCACAATAAGTGTAACCCGCAACTGATATGGGGGCTTTCCCAGCTCTTTGCAAGGGACGGAAATAGGGTGCATGTTATAAGTTGACAGTAAACAAGTTGGCTTAAGTGCAATTGAATTTAACGCTCGTTGGGTTAGCTCTGGTTAGCTGTTACCCGAGACAAAAGAGAAGCACAAATCACGTCATAAATACATTTAATAGTACAGTCACACTCATAATAACACTGTCTAATAAAAAAAAAAAAAAAAAAAATTTAAAACAAAATTGCATTGGGACTCTTTGCAGTCAAGTAGCTGAAAACTGTTTAAAGGGACAATGAACCCAAATTTTTTCTTTCATTATTCAGATAGATCATGTAATTTTAAGCAACTTTCTAATTTACTCCTATTATCCATTTGTCTTCATGCTCTTGCTATCTTTATTTAAAAAGCAATAATGTAAGTTTAGAAGTCGGTCTATTTTTGGTTCACAACCTGGTTTTTGCTTGCTGATTGGTGGCTAAATGCACCCACCAATAAACAAGTGCTGTCCAGGGTATTGAAGCAAAAATTGTCTAGCTCCTTAGCTTAGATGCCTTCTTTTTCAAATAAAGATAGCAAGAGAATGAAGAAAATTTGGTTATAGGAGTAAATTAGAAAGTTGCTTAAAATTGCTGTTCTATCTGAATCATGAGAAAAACTGGGTTTAGTGTCCCTTTAACTGTGTATGTACTGTAAATATTTTACATTCCAGTGCTCTTCACGTAGGGGAATATGTTCTATGCATTTTTAACAGATATTTATATATATAGGTATAGATATATATTCCACCAAAAATTATATATATATATATATATATAAAGACTTCGCAATAACAGCAAACAAAAAGGATTTTTTCAAGTGAGTCAAATTTATTGACATTTCGGGGAGTAAACCTCCCCTTCCTCAGAACACTTGTTATTGCAAAGTCTTTATATTTACACAGAACATTCTCTGGAGGGTGGATTCACATTATAGATATATAGATATATACAAAACACGGAAGGGGACTGCACTCTCAGACCGGACCGGGTACACATCCCATGACCCTGCAACATGAACAGCCCTAGGTGCACAATAGCACTCTCAGAAAGCTGCACTGTCCCCAGAGTCACAGGCAGTTAACCCCAGACAGGTCTGGGTGCAAGGCCCATAGGGAAAATTACAAAACAAATTAATACAGCACACAGAGAAAGTCCAGCACTCACAAGATCTCAGCTAAGATTAAAAGCAAAAATGGAAGAGTTAGTTACCGCATCTGGCCAAATGGGATAAGCCCAGGTACCACGTTAAGGTCTCTTCCAAAACCTGAGTCCCTAAACAGCCACACAATACAAGCTCTCAATCCAACAAACTGGGAACAAGTGAAGGGTGCATTCAATTAATACAGCACACAGAGAAAGCCCAGCACTCACAAGCTTTTGTATATGTCTAGGGTTATTACATAAGCCTATGCACCCTTCACTTGTTCCCAGTGTGGCTGTTTAGGGTCTCAGATTTTGAAAGAGACTTTGACGTGGTAATTTTCCCTATGGGCCTTGCACCCACATCTAGCGAAATTAACATGCGAATGGGAAAGCTAAATTGTGCGCCACTTGTAATCTAGTACTAAATATTTAGGGCTAGATTACAAGTGAAGCACTAATTTATTGTGCACAAGCAAACGGGCTAGCAATAGAAGTTCTAACTCTAGCCTAAGCTAACCCTATCCATACTCATAACTTCCAACCCTAGTCCTAGTTCTAACACTAGACTAACCTTATCCTTATCCCTGTTCTATACCCTAAAGTGGCCCTCAACCACCTTATTTTGTGAGGCCCGCACCACCTCCATGAAAAATAATAATTATAATATGCTTATTACTTAAAGAGCGAGTGCGCTTACTGTTAGGGACTCACATACATTAAAACCCCTCAGTCTTTAATGAGTAACATTGTTATTAAAAAGGCAAACACAAACACAGATAATTGCGTAATGATTTATTTGACACATGCAGCACTTCTTTATATGTGTTCATTACTATGGCAGCACCGATTTCACGCACCATTTCTGGCCATTCCAATCAGCCAATAGGATTTTTCCTATCTTAATTGCGATTGGCTGATAGAATCCTATCAGCCCATCGGAATTCAAGGGACGCCATCTTGGATGACGTCATTTAAAGGAACCTTCATTCAGTGTTAGGACATCGTTTGAAGAGGATGGCTTCGCTTCGGCTGGATTGAAGATGGACCCGCTCCGCTCCGAATGGATGAAGATAGAAGATGCCGCTTGGATGAAGACTTCTGCCATTTGGAGGACCTCTTCTGCCCGGATCGGATGAAGACTTCTGCCCCTCTGGAGGTCCACTTGTGCCCGGCTGGGTGAAGACAGCTCAAGGTAGGGAAATCTTCAGGGGGGGTAGTGTTAGGTTTTTTAGGGACGGCAGATTAGGGATTAATACAATTTAACTAGTGTTTGAGAGGTGGGAGTGCGGCGGTTTAGGGGTTAATATATTTATTATAGTGGCGGCGATGTCCGGTCGGCAGATTAGGGGTTAATATATTTATTAAAGTGTTTCCGATGTGGGGGGGGGGTCTCGGTTTAGGGGTTAATAGGTAGTTTATTGGTGTTAGTGTACTTTTAGCACTTTAGTTAAGAGTTTTATGTTCCGGCGTTAGCCCATAAAAATCTTAACTACTGACTTTTAAATGCAGTAGAAGTCTTGCCAGGAGAGGGTCTACCGCTCACTTCTTCCAAGACTCGTAATACCAGCGTTAGCCAAATCCCATTAAAAAGATAGGATACGCAATTGACGGAAGGGGATTTAACTAGTGTCGAGTCGCGGAAGAAAAGTGAGCGGTACACCTGTACCTTTCAGACTCGTAATACCAGCTGGCGTTAAAAAGCAGCGTTGGGAGTGGGACTTCTCAATGCTGCTTTTTAAGGCTAACGCAAGACTCATAATCTAGGCGCTTATTAGGTGTCCACACTAACAAACAAGACATTCTCACCAGCTCTGAAATAGCATAGTACGTCATAGCGGCAATAGTCTTAATGAATTCTGTATGCGTGTTGATGAATGTTCGCAATCTCCTCCCCATACAAAAATGCAGTATACGCCCCTTAGCGAGAAACCCTGTTTTTTAGGGTAAAAAGTGGCTTTAGATCATTCTACCAGGGAAAAGAAGCACAGCATTCTTATAAAATCTCATCAGCCCAGAGACCTATAGATTATTGATCACCAAATCTCTTGCTTAATCTTTTTCATGCATAGAATATATTTGATTAACAATTACAGTATCTTTCACACTGGATTCAAGGCATTTGTGAATAATTATCAATAAAAATGATTATCAGAAGCAATGTGTAATACACAAGGGGCATTTAACCCTTTGGCTTCTAGACAAGGCTGCAAAGCATGGCATAAGAAGTGCTGGTATATAAGAGGTTAATTGCATAAATGTATATCAGACATTGCCTCTGATGCTAGACTGGAAGCTGTGTATAAATCACAGAATTTTATCTGTCAGTCGCCATGGATTGAAGTCAAACTTGAAACTTGATTATGGGTAATGGCATAATGCGAGATTCGGTTCTCTCTGCCTAATCACACAGACTGCGCGATGCATGAAACATTTGCATATAAATCACACTAATTCATTTGTGTCACCCTCTTTCGTGTCCCATGTCGTCTGCGTTCATTTGTGTGTGTATTGTAAATTATACATATATATTACTGCGATGGGCTTACAGGCAAACTGATAAATTGCATGTGAATGCACATTTTGAGCATCTATTATTTACAGAATAAGAGGAATATTTGAATATATTTATTTAACGCATTAGCAAAATAATTCATGAAAAGCCAAAAACGACATTGAAAGGGCACAAATAGATCTATTTTATTATTCTTATTCTGTCAGTCTGTGTGTTTATCATACTGTGTCTATCTACACATCAGTCAGTAAGAGGCCCAGATTCATTGATGCTCACAAGGGTTGCCAAGGTAAAGGTGAAATCACCTATATTTTCTACAGATTCGCTAGTGGCTGTTATTAAAATCTATCGTTGCAGGAGCTGCACAATACCTGATATCTTACACATGAAATGAAAACCTATTGCAATGCGGAAATGTACAACCGCAACAACTTCATAAACAGTCTTGAAACACAGTTACTATGACTGCTTGTAATTGTAAAATATTCACATATCTGTTTTGTAATGATAAACTAGTCTCACTAGAACAGTAGATGTCCCAGATACCTTGTAGACACAAATGAGCCGCTAATTGGGGGTGTTTCTGGGCTTTCTGGGGGTGTGGTCAGGACTGTGGAATGCCTAAAGACTTGTGATGTATCTAGTCTTACTATCGTATCTACTATTGCCCAATTTTTATTACATACTTTTTGTAAGGTTTTATTTTTCCATATGTTTTTGTGGACTGTATTATTTATTGAGAAAGTTTTTATTTGTTTGTTCTATAATGGTTTGAAGGCTTGCTCCGTGATGCAACTTGCAAACATGATGAGAAGTGGGTACAAATCTTTTTGAGCTGCACATTTATCAAGTTGCTGTCTATGAATCTTTCAAACAGAATGTCCAAGTTAGTCAACCAAGTTTGTTCACTGGAGACAGAAATCTAAGACAAGGCAGAATACTACAGTATTGTACAAAAACTGTTTGCTCGGTTTATATCAACTAATTTCAAGTCAGCTTATTTAGGGCCAGATTTACAAGTAGTGTGCTATTTAGTGCTTTCACTCGTGCAAAAACACTGCGAGAAGTCAACTTTTAACGTATTACCAGTTGAAAGTAAATTGTTTGTGCGTGAGCAAATGTTAACAAGAGCTAACTCCAGGACTTCTTCTCCCCATAGACTTCAATGAAAGTCGCAAACTGAAATAAAAAAACCTAATACTTATCACTTGCACGCTAACCTGACGCGCTTAGGACAACTGCACTAACCTTAAAAAAAAAAATATATATATATATATATATATATATATATATATATATATATATATATATATATATATATATATATATATATATATATATATATATATATATAAAATGCATTTTAATATATATATTTATATATACAGTATATAAGGATATATATATATAGGTATAGGTATATTCAGATATAGGAATATCTAATTAAAAATAAATTTTTCCCATGTTAAGAACATTTTGAATGTAAAATATTAACAGGGCATGCACAGTAAAACAAATTATTAAATATTAAAATTATTAAAATTATTAAAAATTATGTTTCTTGGTTTCAGGCATTTGAGTGTAAAGGGCTCCAAAGTATATAGTATCTGGAGACAAGGTCTGAGATATAGGGGGAAACAGTGCAGTTGAGGGCTTTGTATGTCAGAATGAGAATTTTGTGATTAATCCTGGAGGCAAGAGGAAGCCAGTGAAGGGATTGGCAGAGAGGTGCAGCAGATTAAGAGCAAAGTGTAAAGGAAGATGAGCCTGGCAGAGGCATTCATTATAGATTGTAAAGGAGCTAGGCGGCAGCTGGTGAGACCAGAGAGGACAGAGTTGCAGTAATCAAGGCTGGAAAGGATGAGAGAGTGGATTAAAATCTTAGTAGTGTCTTGTGTAAGGAAGTGTCTAATTTTAGAGATGTTATTAAGGTGGAAGCTGCAGGCTTTAGACAAGGACTGAATGTGAGGAGTGAAAGATCTGAGTCAAGTGTGACCTCAAGACATTGGGCATGCAGGGTAGGGGTAATGATGCAGTTGTTGACAGTTATAGAGAGTTATTGGGGGTGGAGTTTTTGGAAGAAGGGGGGAAAATAAGGAGCTCAGTTTTGGAGAGATTTAGCTTGAGGTCAGTGAGAGGACATCCAGGAAGGGATGTGAGAAAGACATTTAGTAAAAAGGGTTAGCAAGGAAGGAGATCGGTTTGGTGCAGAGAAGTAGATTTGAGTGTCGTTGGCATACAAATGATATTGGAACCCGTGGGACTTTATTAGGGAACCTAATAATGACATGTAGATTGAGAAGAGAAAAGGACAGAGCCTTGCGGTACCCCAACAGAAAGTGGTGACATGGCAGAGGAGGCCCCAGAGAAGGCTAAGATAAAGGTATGGTTTGACAGGTAGGAAGAGAACCACAAGAGGGTTGTGTCACAAATGCCGAAGGATCTAAGGGTTTGGAGCAAAAGAGGATGGTCAACAGTATCAAAGGCTGCGGACAGATGAAGGAGGATAAGCAGAGAGAAGTGGCCTATTGATTTTGCTGTAAGTAGGTCATTGGTAACCTTAACGATTGCTATTTCTGTGGAGTGATGGGGCGAAATCCAGATTGCAGTGGGTCAAGGAGGGAGTTTAATGTAAGGTAATGGGATAGGTGTGCATATACTAGTTTTTCGAGAAGCTTTGAGGCAAGAGGGAGTAGGGAAATAGGGCGGGAGTTAGATGGGGAGGTTGGATTAAGAGAAGGTTTTTTGAGGATAGGTGTGATCAGTGCATGTTTCAGGGATGAGGGAAATATACCGGTCTTGAGGGAGAGGTTGAAAAGAGAGGGAGGGGAACAGCTGTGAAGGAATAGGGTTAAGAGGACAGGTAGTGGAGTAAGAGCTCAGTATAAGTGCCAAAACTTCTTCCTCAGCAACAGGGGAGAAAGAGCTAAATTTATGGCTAGGTGGGTTGTCGTTGATTGTGAGCGTTTGAGGGGGTGAGAGAATGGAATTATGTTGAGAGCTGATTTAGTTTCTGATGGAGTCAATTTTGTTATTGAAGTGGCTGGCAAAGTCTTGAGGTGACAGAGAAGTTGTATTAGGGGGTGGGCGGAGAAGAGTATTGAAAGTGGAGAACAGACGTTTTGGGTTGAAGAAAGATTAGAGATAAGAGTAGAGATGTAATGTTGCTTATAGAGATTAAGGGCAGAATAGTAGGAATTTAAAATGAATTTGTAATGAAGAAAATCAGCTGAACTCAGAGATTTTCTCCAGTGCCACTTAGCAGTATGGGAACATCTGCATAGGTATCGTGTCAGTGGAGTATGCCAGGGCTGAGGATGAGTGTGTGATTTCCGAGCTTTGAAAAAAGGGGCCAGATTGTCAAGGACGGATGTAAGGGTGGAATTATAGTGGCAGATAGATTGATCAGGGCAGGAAAAGGAGGAGATGGATGAGAGTTGAGGTTCGAGGGAATTAGCAAGCTGTTGCTGATCTAGTGACATAATGCTTCTGTGAAGTTTGGTGTGAGGAGTAGAAGGAGGGAGAGTTGTAGGGAGGGATGAGATGTTGCAAGTGAAGAAATGGTGGTCAGAGAGAGAAAAAGGAGAGTTAGTGAAGTTTGAAATAGTGCATCTATAGCTAAACATCAGGTCATGGGAGTGTCCATCATTGTGAGTGGGAGAGTCAGTCCATTGTGACAAACTGAAAGAGGAAGTGAGTTGCAGAAGTTGTTTTGCAGAGGAGGCCGTGGGATTGTCAAGAGGGATGTTGAAATCACCATGAATGAAGGCAAGGGTGTCTGAGGAAAGGAAATAACGTAGCCAGGCAGGCCAGTGATCTAGAAATGGAGTTGAAGAGAAAGGAGCTCGGTATATGACTGCAACATGTATAGAGAGGGGAGAGAATAAGCGACTCATGTGGGTTTCGAATGAGTAAAATGTGAGGGAAGAGATGTATTTCTTGGAAGGTGCAATGCGAGTAAAGTAAAATACCTACACCACCTCCTTGTCTATTATCAGACCTAGCAGTGTGGCTGAAGTGAAGACACCCATGTGACAGAGCAGCGGGAGATAAAGAGGTCATGTATAGAAGTAAGCTTGTTGCAAACAGAGTGAGAGTTCCAGAGTGCACAAGTAAAAGGAGTAGTGGCTTTAGATGCAAGAGGAATGTGAGTAAGGTTACCAGAGTTTTGTTTTCTGAGTCTATGGAACGATACACATGGATTTGAACAGCTAGGAAGTTGTTGGGGACCAGGATTAGGGGAGATGTCACCAGCAGCTAGTATAAGTAAGAGGGAGAGGGACCTGTTCAATTGCTAATCAGCCAATTACATGGCAGCAACTCAATGTATTTAGGCATCCAGACGTTGTGAAAATCACTTGTTGAAGTTCAAACCGAGCATCAGAATGGGGAAGAAAGGGGATTTAAGTCACTTTGAATGTGGCATGGTTGCTGGTGTCAGGTGGGCTGGTCTGAGTATTTAAAAAACTGCTGATCTACTGGGATATTTTTTTTTTTAATATTTATTTACTATTCAACACTCAGTACAAAAGGAAAAAGCAAAGAAGATATACATTGTTGTATAGCAGCACCAAGGTAATGATTCAAAGCAATGATACAAAGCAAAATAAAAATATATCATAAATTATGTCAATCAAATCTTCATATTGATAACAGCCAGACTACACATCACACACACCTAGATTACGAGTTTTGCGTTAGGCTTAAAAAGCAGCGTTGGCCGGTCCTAACACTGCTTTTTAACGCCCGCTGGTATTACGAGTCTTGCAGGTACAGGTGTACCGCTCACTTTTTTGGCCAGACTTGGCAATACCGCAAATCCACTTACGTAAATTGCGCATCCTCTTTTTTCAATGGGACTTGCATAGCGCTGGTATTACGAGTCTGCCAAAAAGTGAGCAGTAGACCCTCTCCTGTCAAGACTGGTACCGCATTTTAAAGTCAGTAGTTAAGAGTTTTACATTACAAAGCCGTAGCATAAAACTCTTAACTAAAGTGCTAAAAAGTACACTAACACCCATAAACTACCTAATAACCCCTAAACCGAGGCCCTCCCGCATCGCAAACACTAAAAGAAAATTTTTAACCCCTAATCTGCTGAACCGGACATCGCTGCCACTATAATAAATATATTAACCCCTAAACCCCCGCACTCCCGCCTCGCAAACATTAGTTAAATATTATTAACCCCTAATCTGCCGTCCCTAACATCGCCGACACCTACCTACATTTATTAACCCCTAATCTGCCGCCCCCAATGTCGCCGCTACTATACTAAAGTTATTAACCCCTAAATCTAAATCTAACCCTACCCCCCCCCTAACTTAAATATAATTAAAAGAAATCTAAATAAAAATTACTATCATTAAAGGGACAGTCAAGTCCAAAAATGTTTTTCATGATTTACATAGAGCATGCAATTTTAAACAACTTCCCAATTTACTTTTATCACCGATTTTGCTTTGTTCTCTTGGTATTCTTAGTTGAAAGCTAAACCTAGGAGGTTCATATGCTAATTTCTTATACCTTGAAGACTGCCTCTAATCTGAATACATTTTGACCCCTAGAGGGCATTAGTTCACATGTTTCATATAGATAACATTGAGCTCATGCACGTAAAGTGACCTAGGAGTGAGCACTGATTGGCTAAACTGCATGTCTGTCAAAAGAACTGAAATAAAGGGGCAGTCATCAGAAGCTTAGATACAAGATAATTACAGAGGTAAAATGTGTATTATTATAAATGTGTTGGTTATGCAAAACTGGGGAATGGGTAATAAAGGGATTATCTTTCTTTTTAAACAACAAAAATTCTGGTGTTGACTGTCCCTTTAACTAAATTATTCCTATTTAAAACTAAATACTTACCTGTAAAATAAACCCTAAAATAGCTACAAAATAACTAATAGTTACATTGTAGCTATCTTAGGGCATATTTTTATTTTACAGGCAAGTTTGTATTTATTTTAACTAGGTAGAATAGTTACTAAATAGTTATTAACTATTTAATAAACTACCTAGCTAAAATAAAGACAAATTGACCTGTAAAATAAAACCTAACCTAAGCTACACTAACACCTAACACTACACTATAATTAAATTATTTCCCTAAATTAAATACAATTAAATACAATTAAATTAAATTATCTAAAGTACAACAATGAGCTGGCATTCTATTGGCTGTTCCAATCAGCCAATAGAATGCCAGCTCAATCCTATTGGCTGATTGGATCAGCCAATAGGATTGAACTTCAATCCTATTGGCTGATTGCATCAGCCAATAGGATTTTTTCTACCTTAATTCCGATTGGCTGATAGAATTCTATCAGCCAATCGGAATTGAAGGGACACCATCTTGGATGACGTTATTTAAAGGAACCTTCATTCAGTATTAGCCGTCGGATGAAGAGGATGCTCTGCGTCTGATGTCTTGAAGATTGACCTGCTCCGTGCCGGCTGGATGAAGATAGAAGATGCTGTCTGGATGAAGACTTCTGCCCGTCTGGAGGACCACTTCGCCTGACTTGGATGAAGACTTCTACCGGCTTCGTTGAGGACTTCGGCCCGGTTGGATGAAGACTTCTCCCGGTCAAGGTGATCTTCAAGGGGTTAGTGTTAGGTATTTTTAAGGGGGTATTGGGTGGGTTTTAGAGTAGGGTTGGTTGTGTGGGTGGTGGGTTTCAATGTTGGGGGGGGATTTGTAATTTTTTTTACAGCTAAAAGAACTGATTACTTTGGGGAAATGCCCCGCAAAAGGCCCTTTTAAGGGCTATTTGTAATTTAGTGTACAGTAGGGCTTTTTTTATTTTGGAGGGGCTTTTTTTATTTTGTTAGGGGGATTAGATTCGATGTAATTAGTTTAAAAATCTTGCAATTTGTTAATTATTTTCTGTAATTTAGTGGGGTTTTATTTTGTACTTTAGATAATTTAATTTAATTGTATTTAATTTAGGGAAATAATTTAATTATAGTATAGTGTTAGGTGTTAGTGTAACTTAGGTTAGGTTTTATTTTACAGGTCAATTTATCTTTATTTTAGCTAGGTAGTTTATTAAATAGTTAATAACTATTTAGTAACTATTGTACCTAGTTAAAATAAATACAAACTTGCCTGTAAAATAAAAATAAACCCTAAGCTAGCTACAATGTAACTATTAGTTATATTGTAGCGAGCTTAGGGTTTATTTTATAGGTAAGTATTTAGTTTTAAATAGGAATAATTTAGTTAATGATATGAATTTTATTTAGATTTATGTAAATTATATTTAAGTTAGGGGGGGTTAGGGTTAGTAAATTTAGAATATTGGCGGCGACGTTAGGCGCGGCAGATTAGGGGTTAATAAATATAATGTAGGTGTCTGCGATGTTGGGGGCAGGAGATTAGGGGTTAATAAGTATAATGTAGGTAGTGGCGATGTTGGGGGCAGCAGATTAGGAGTTCATAAGTATAATGTAGGTGGCGGCCATGTCAGCGGTGGCAGATTAGGGGTTAATAAGTGTAAGATTAGCGGTGTTTAGACTTAGGGTTCATGTTGTAGGTGTAGACATAAAAAAGTATTTCACCATAGGAATCAATGGGGCTGCGTTAGGAGCTAAACGCTGCTTTTTTGCAGGTGTTAGACTTTTTTTTCAGCTGGCTCTCCCCGTTGATTCCTATGGGGAAATCGTGCATGAGCACGCACAACCAGCTCACCGCTAACGTAAGCAGCGCTGGTATTGGAGTGAAATGTGGAGCACAATTTTGCTCAACGCTCACTTTTTGTCTGTCAACACCGGGTTTGTAAAAACCCGTAATACCAGTGCTGTCTGTAAGTGAGCGGTGAGCATAAACTGCTTGTTAGTACCGCATAGCCTCTAACACAAAACTCGTTATCTAGGTGACAGTTTCTAAGGTGAATGTACAATGCAGGCCACTCGGTGCTATATGAAATCAGAGTGTTGATACATTTTTTTCTTTTTGTTTTAAGAGAAAAAAAAGAATCAGGTTCAATCAAAATAATACTCTTTTCATCAATATGGTGGGTATTCCAATCAAAATAACGCTGCAGCTTATATTGGCGCCCCACCAACAACCTTCAGCAAGAATAACAATTGGCCAGATTATGAGTTTTGCGTTAGAGGCTATGCGGTGCTAACGAGCAGTTTGCTCTCACCGCTCACTTACCTGCAGTGCTGATATTACAGGTTTTTACAAACCCAGCATTAAAAGGCAAGAAGTGAGTATTGAGAAAAGTTGTGCTCCTTACCACACTCCAATACCAGCGCTGCTGAAGTCAGCGGTGAGCTGGTCATATGTGCTTGTGCATGATTTCCCCATAGACATCAATGCGGAGAGCCGGCTGAGAAAAAGTCTAACACCTGCCAAAAAGCAGTGTAAAACTCAGTAACGCAGCCCCATTAATTCCTATGGGGAAACACATTTTATGTTTACACCTAACACCCTAACATGAACCCCGAGTCTAAACAACCCTAATCTTACACTTATTAACCCCTAATCTGCCGCCCCCAACATCGCAGACACCTACATTATATTTTTTAACCCATAATCTACTGCTCCGGACATCGCCACCACCTACATTATATTTATTAACCCCTAATCTGCTGCCCCCAACATCACTGCCACCTACATTATATTTACTAACCCCTAATCTGCCTCCCCCAATGTCGCCGCAACCTACCTACATTTATTATACCCTAATCTGCCGCCCCCAACGTCGCCACCACTATAATAAACATATTAACCCCTAAACCACCGCACTCCCGCCTTGCAAACATTAGTTAAATATTATTAACCCCTAATCTGCCGTCCCTAACATCGCCGCCACCTACCTACATTTATTAACCCCTAATCTGCCGCCTCCAACGTCGCCGCCACTATACTAAATGTATTAACCCCTAAACCTAAGTCTAGCCCTAACCCTAACACCCCCTAACTTAAATATCATTTAAATAAATCTAGATAAATATTAATATTATTACCTAAATAATTCCTATTTAAAACTAAATACTTACCTATAAAATAAACCCTAAGCTAGCTACAATATAACTAATGGTTACATTGTAGCTAGCTTAGGGTTTATTTTTATTTTACAGGCAAGTTTGTATTTATTTTAACTAAGTAGAATAGTTACTGAATAGTTATTAACTATTTAATAACTACCTAGCTAAAATAAATAGAAAAGTACCTGTAAAATAAAACCTAACCTAAGTTACACTAACACCTAACACTACACTACAATAAAATAAATTTACTAAATTAAAAACAACTGATTGGAACAGCCAATAGAATGAGAGCTCAATCCTATTGGCTGATTGGATCAGCTAATAGGATTGAACTTCAATCCTATTGGCTGATTGCATCAGCCAATAGGATTTTTTCTACCTTAATTCCGATTGGCTGATAGAATTCTATCAGCCAATTGGTGTCAGGATACAGCTGATCGTCATACTGTCACTTTAACTTTTACATCATGTGACCAGCACTTCCTATTTAAGCTTACCTTGCACACCATACGTTGCTAGGTAATTTGAATTCACTGGAATCTTTATGCTAGCCACTATTAGAATTTCCTCAATTGGAACCTGAAGTCTTATTTATGTATTCTGGATTTTCGTCTTGTTACTGCTCAATATCAGACCTCAATCTTACCATCTGATTGGTAATTTATAAACTTGCATTTTCTCACCAGTTTTCCTTTCCTCACAGTACTGCACCGCAAACACGCTGGAGCGTGTTACGTCACTCTGCAGAGCGGCGCGCCGAAATTGAGTCTCAGTCACAGGATTCCCTGAAGTCTTGCAGTGTGTTAGCTCAAACAGCTCCGGAGATCACAACATATTTACGGTATTGTGCCCATTTAAGTTTCAATCTACTTCCATTCAGTTTGCTTGTGCTATACCTTACCAAAACTGTTGCTATACCACTGTTCTTGCCTGAGTCGATACAAACCACATTTTACACACTTAAAGTCCTGCTGCATTTATCTATTCTATGAGCTCTGGTATTTTACTTTTCACACATACCTCTCACATATTGCTTTTAGTTAGTTTAGTTACCTTCATTTAATCATCAGTGTATAGGTACTTTGCAGTACTGTTCCACTACCTTTGACCTATGCAGGTCACCCTCATGTCTATGAGCAAACCAGGGTTTATTCTTGAAATAATACCCGAAGTGGGGTGTGAGACTGAGTGGCTGATTAAACATATATACACATACAAGGGTGTTACACTGATTCCTCACAATTGGAATCTAAGGGACGCCATCTTGGATGACGTCATTTAAATGAACCGTCATTCAGTAAGAAGACTCTGGATGAAGAGGATGCTCCGTGTCGGATGCCTTGAAGATGGAGCCGCTCCGCCTTAGATGGATGAAGATAGAAGATGCCGTCTGGATGAAGACTTCTGCCAGTCTGGAGGACCACTTCGCCCGGCTTGGATGAAGACTTCTCCCAGCTTCGTTGAGGACTTCGGCCCGGTTGGATGAAGACTTCTGCCGCTTCCTTGAGGATGGATGTCCGGTCTTCAGAACAGTAAGTCGATCTTCAGGGGGTTAGTGTTAGTTTTATTTAAGGGTGTATTGGGTGGGTTTTATTTTTTAGATTAGGGTTTGGGCCGCAAAAGAGCTAACTGCCCTTTTAAGGGCAATGCCCATTCAAATGCCCTTTTCAGGGCAATGGGGAGCTTAGGTTTTTTTAGTTAGGGTTTTATTTGGGGGGTTGGTTGTGTGGGTGGTGCGTTTTACTGTTGGGTGGTATTTGTATTTTTTTTTTTACAGGTCAAAGAGCTGATTGCTTTCGGCCAATACCCCGCAAAAGGCCCTTTTAAGGGCTATTGATAGTTTTAGTTTTTTTATTCTTGGGGGGCTTTTTTTATTTTGATAGGGCTATTAGATTAGGTGTAATTAGTTTAAAGATCTGTAATTTGTTTATTATTTTCTGTAATTTAGTGTTTTTTTTGTGATTTAGCTAATTTAATTTAATTTATTTAATTGTTTTTAATTTAGTTAATTTATTTAATTGTAGGGTTAGGTTATGTGTTATTTTACAGGTCAATTTGTCTTTATTTTAGCTAGGTAGTTATTAAATAGTTAATAACTATTTAATAACTATTCTACCTAGTTAAAATAAATACAAACTTGCCTGTAAAATAAAAATAAACCCTAAGCTAGCTACAATGTAACTATTAGTTTTAAATAGGAATAATTTAGTTAATGATAGGAATTTTATTTATATTTATTTAAATTATATTTAAATTAGGGGGTGATAGGGTTAGAGTTAGACTTAGGTTTAGGGGTTCATAATAGTGGCGGCGACGTTGGGGTGGCAGATTAGGGGTTTATAAGTGTAGGTAGGTTGCGGCGACATTGGGGGCGGCAGATTTGGGGTTAATAAAAATAATGTAGGTGGCGGCAGTGTTGGGGGCAGCAGATTAGGGGTTAATAAGTATAATGTAGGTGGCGGCGATGTCCGGAGCGGCAGATTAGGGGTTAATAAGTATAATGTAGGTGTCGGCGATGTTAGGGAAGGCAGATTAGGGGTTAATAATTGAAGTTAGGTATCGGCGATGTTAGGGAGGGCAGATTAGGGCTGATAGGGTTAGTGAGGCGGATAAGGGGTTAATAACTTTATTATAGTAGCGCTCAGGTCCGCTCGGCAGATTAGGGGTTAATAAGTGTAGGCAGGTGGAGGCGACGTTGAGGGGGGCAGATTAGGGGTTAATAAATATAATATAGGGGTCGGCGGTGTTAGGGGCAGCAGATTAGGGGTACATAAGGATAACGTAGGTGGCGGCGCTTTGCGGTCGACAGATTAGGGGTTAATTATTGTAAGTAGCTGGCGGCGACGTTGAGGGGGCAGGTTAGGGGTTAATAAATATAATACAGGGGTCGGCGGTGTTAGGGGCAGCAGATTAGGGGTACATAAGTATAACGTAGGTGGCGGTCGGCAGATTAGGGGTTAAAAAAATGTAATCGAGTTGCGGCGATGTGGGGGGGACCTCAGTTTAGGGGTACATAGGTAGTTTATGGGTGTTAGTGTACTTTAGGGTACAGTAGTTAAGAGCTTTATGAACCGGCGTTAGCCCAGAAAGCTCTTAACTCCTGCTTTTTTTCGGCGGCTGGAGTTTTGTCGTTAGAGCTCTAACGCTCACTTCAGAAACGACTCTAAAGAAAGATCCCATTGAAAAGATAGGATACGCAATTGACGTAAGGGGATCTGCGGTATGGAAAAGTCGCGGCTGAAAAGTGAGCGTTAGACCCTTTAATCACTGACTCCAAATACCGGCGGCAGCCTAAAACCAGCGTTAGGAGCCTCTAACGCTGGTTTTCACGGCTAACGCCAAACTCCAAATCTAGGCCCTAGTGTTTGCGAGGCGGGAGTGCGGCGGTTTAGGGGTTAATATGTTTATTATAGTTGCGGTGATGTCCGGAGCGGCAGATTAGGGGTTAAAAATTTTATTTTAGTGTTTGCGATGAGGGAGGGCCACGGTTTAGGGGTTAATAGCAAATTTATGGGTGTTAGTGTACTTTTTAGCACTTTAGTTATGAGTTTTATGCTACGGCGTTGTACCATAAAACTCTTAACTACTGACTTTAGAATGTGTTAGAAATATTGGAGGTAGAGGGTGTACTGCTCACTTTTTGGCCTCCCAGGACAGACTCGTAATACCGGCGCTATGGAAGTCCCATAGAAAAAAGGGTTTACAAAGTTTACATAAGTCGATTTGCGGTAAGGCCAAAGACCTGCAAAACTCGTAATAGCAGCGGTAGGGAAAAAGCAGCGTTAGGACCTGTTAACGCTGCTTTTTCAGCCTAACGCAAGACTCGTAATCTAGTCTAATAAAAATAAGAAAATTCTAAACAAAATAATCTAAACATTAGCCTCAATGAGGTTGTAAGAAGGACAAACCATCAAAAAACTAAAAGTTCTAAAACATTTATAGAAAAAAAAAAAAAAAAAGGCAAACAAATCAAACAGGGAGCCTCTCTCCATCCCTCTCCCCCGCCCTCAGACATAGGCCCACTCCAGAGGTAAATCGCCCTCCTGATTTAGAAGGGCGAATAGATTTGATTTCCTTAAAGGGATAGTAAACCCAATTTTTTTCTTTCATGATTCAGATAGAGCATGAAATTTTAAGCAACTTTCTAATTTACTCCTATTATCAAATTTTCTTCATATTCTTGGTATCTTTATTTGAAAAAGTACGAATTTTAGCTAAGGAGCCGACCCCTTTTGGGTTTCAGCACCCTGGCTAGCGCTTGTGATTGGTGGCTACATTTAGCAAAGCAATAAGCAAGTGCAACACAGGTTCTGAACCTAAATGGGCCAACTTTTAAGCTTACATTCCTGCTTTTTGAATAAAGATACCAAGAGAACAAAGAAAAATTGATAATAGGAGTAAATTAGAAAGTTGCTTAAAATTGCTGTTCTATCTGAATCATGAAAGAAAAAAAATTGGGTTTAGTGTCCCATTAAGGCAGTAATCAGTTGTAACTGCGCTTCCATCGGGTAGGTAATATAATTACTTTTCCACTTATACAGATAGTCTTTCAGAGCAGTTAGAGAGAGAAAGTTGTTCTAGAATTATTAGATGTGAAATTGCTTTCTTAAATGTTACAAAAGAAGGAACAATCTTACCCTTCCAGTTAGATAAGATTATATTACGTCCTGCTGGAATAAAAGGATTAATAGTTCTAGTATTCTTGTATCTATCTGAGTTACATAAGAACACTCCAGTTTAATTTCTAGTGCTGTCTTCAACCAAAAATAATTTTGCCCCAAAATTGCTTAATTCTCGGGCATAACCAAATACAATGGACCAGGTCTGCCTGTATATTGCTACTATTAGGACATTTACTGGAATTATTTGCAAACCATTTACTTAACTGAAAGGGGGTCACATATATCCTATTTACAAGTCTACTGTGAGATTCTCTCCAGGGGGCAAATAAAGAGGCCCTTCTTGCCAGTTCAAAACTTTCCTGTATAGTTTCCAACCAGGTCAGTGGGAAGTCTTTTTCCCAATGGGAGAGAATTCAATTAAAATATTTTTGGTCCACACCATTCAACAGAACGTTATAAAGAAAAGAGATAGAATATTTCCCTTGCTTGTAGAGATTTATAGCAGGTTCCAAATTTCCTAGTCCCCAGTTAAGATTATGTTTTCTCATTAAATTAGTGAGGTAATGTCTCAATTGTAGATATGCAAAGAAGCCGTGTTTATGAAGGAAGAAGTCCAGACAAAGTATCCGGAAGGATTTTATATATTATATATAATATAATCTAGGCTTTTATCCATGACTTGAAATACATATTTAAGACCTAAGTCGACCCACTGTTTGAAAACAGTGGAGGTAAGTCCTGGTGTGAATACTGGGTTACCTAATATAGGCAAGAATCTAGATAATTGATAGTTAACTTGCAGCTCCCTATAATAGTAGTGCTATGCCAAAATGGGGTACCTGAATACGGATAGACTCCTAATTTGATAAGATATGTTATTTCTGGGACAGTGGATTGTTGCATGCAGAGAATAGGGTGCCACCATAATAGATTCTATTTTTAAACTAGAAACATATTCTTTCTCTGTTATCCAGTCCACCAAAAACTTAACCAAAGCAGCAAAATTATAATATCTAAGATTAGGAAATACTAGACCACCTGCATTGGGATGTGGGGTTAATTTATCAATAGAAAGGTGTGTCCCCTTTTGTTGCTATAGAAATTTAGCAGATACTCGATTGAAAAAGACTAGATCTTTACCATAGATCATGAGTTGGAGGTTCTGTAAGTTATATAAAATTTTGGGGGAAAATATAGTTTTAATTAAAGCTATCCTAGCTGATAAAGAAATTGGGAGTGACATCCATTTTTTAAGGTTTTTATTGTAATTAGAGAAAAAAGGGACAAAGTTTAGCTCATACAGAGAATGGTCCAAAAAAGAGAAAATATCTAGTGAGCAGCAGTTGTGTGGACAAAAATACAGACTTGGCAGACTGGTTTGAGATGATAGAAAGACAACAGTAACTCAAATAACCACTTTTTTCAACAAAGGTATGCAGAATACCATCTCTGAACGCACAACACGTGGAACCTTGAAGCAGATGGGCTACAGCAACAGAAGACCACACCGGGTGCCACTCCTGTCAATTAAGAACAGAAAACTGAGGCTACAATTCGCAGAGGATCACCAAAATTGGACAATAGAGGATTGGAAAAACGTTGCCTGGTCTGATGAGTCTCGATTTCAGCTGCGACATTCAGATGGTAGGGTCAGAATTTGGTGGTGTAATAATGTGGGGGATATTTTCTTTCCACACTTTGGGCCCCTTAGTACCTATTGAGCATTGTTTAAACGCCACAACCTGCCTGAGTATTGTTGCTGACCATGTCCATCCCTTTATGAATACAGTGTACTCATCTTCTGATGGCTACTTCCAGCAGGATAATGCACCATGTCACAAAGCTCAACTCATCTCAAACTGATTTCGTGAACATGACAATGAGTTCGCTGTACTCCAATGGCCTCCACAGTCACCAGATCTTAATACAATAGAGCACATTTGGGATGTGGTGAAACGGGAGATTTGCATCATGGATGTGCAGCCGACAAATCTGCAGCAACTGCGTGACGCTATCATGTGAATATGGACCAAAATGTCTGATGAATGTTTCCAACACCTTGTTGAATCTATGCCACGAAGAATTTAGGCGGTTCTGAAGGCAAAAGGGGGTCCAGCCCAGTACTAGCAAGGTGAACCTAATAAAGTGGCCAGTGAGTGTATGAATGTATATCCATATATACACATATAAGCATAAATACACATGCATACAACTATATACAGGTACATATGTATATATGCATACTAATGCATATTTAGACAAGCATATGTATGTATAAATACATTATAGCCCATTCCATTCAAATATCTTGTCATATACCGTATACCTTTTAACCCTTATAACTTTATTTATTAATATTTATATGAATTATTTTTTATTAGACAGTGTATATAAAAGTGAAACCATTTATTTAAATGTATTTATATTGTGTTTGGTGAAACGTTTTATTTAGCTCTAATCCTTTATGCGAGGACCTGAGTCGCGCTAACCTGACAAGCGCAAATTTAGTTTGGGATTGTGCAGTCATGTTTACTTTCAACTTGTAATATGCGTGCAAGTTAATGTGGGCGTGGCATTTCAATATCGCTCACCACTTGTAATACAGCCGTTAATATGGTCTTTGTTTGAAATTAGGAAATTATACCCACAAAGAACCTTGTAAATACAAATGTTATCCGCCAGCAAACTTATATAGAGACAAATAATAATGCTAAAACTTATTCATATACATATAAAGGCAATTCTAGAATAAGGAAAATGATGAGTGTGTCTGACCTGTAGCCGCGATTTCTGGATAAAATGACATTACACAGCGCTGCCTGTCTGTGCCTGACTGTGCAGGTTAATGAGATATGAATTCATTGTTAAGCCAGCATAAAAAATACTCTTTTCTATCCGCATTTTAATCCGTGAATGTGCCGTTAACAGACTGGCAGATTACAACTCTATTTTAATAAGATTTTAATGAATCATTTAATGATCTTCTTTATTAAAGTGCAAAGAGATATATACACATTTTAATGCTTATTAAAGTCAGTTTATTTTATCTGCATATTATATATCAGCAAATGCAAATGATCTGCATGCAAAGTAAATGCTGTGAAAAGATTTAAAACTATAATTTATTAGCAATATTTGTCGGGTTTTGGAAATCAAGAGCAGTCCATGTGCATATGGGACAAAATCAGGGAAATGGATTGGTCCCTCTCTTGAGAGAGGCAACTGATCCTCTTTAAAGTGAAGGTCAATTTTGATGAATTAGTGCCTGGTTTTTAATAATCCTATTAAAAACAAGGGTACTTTAATTAATCAAAATTTCACTTCTTTTCTTCAAAAACTTTCCATTTAATCTAGGCAGCCACTCCAGCAATTCCCCCAGCCGTCAAAAGCCTCTGCAGACGTCAGAAATGACGAACCCGGCTTCCTCCAATTACGACTTTCCCCCCAGGGGAATCTTGGCCTGATGCAACGCCATGATTGGAGGGAGCCGAATTCGTCATTTTGGACCCGCAAAGACGGCTTGCGACGGGCGGTGGAAGTGCTGGAGCGGCTGCCAGGATTAAAAGGTAAGTTTTTGAAGAAAAGAAGTGAAATGTCAATTTTGATGAATTAAAGTGCCCTTGTTTTTAATAGGATGATTAAAAACCGGACACTAATTCATCAAAATTGACCTTCACTTTTAAACAAGCTGTGTCTTTTCAGCTGATAGCAGCTAGATTTACAAAGATACACTGCATGAGTACACGTGTATGTGCTACAATACTTCTCCATACTGATGAGGCCATACAGGTATTGGCAGGCTTATTCACAATGCAACAAACTAACACAGACGTTTGACTCTCACAATACGTTGATAGAACACTAATCACAAGCCTCTGCTACAGACACGTGTGATTGTTGCTAGCGCTCTGATGAAGAGACAGTGTTATAAAACATGTATATACATCTACAGTGCTTGCTGCTGACTTTTGCTTAAAATAAATCTCTCCCGCAAGCAGACGGAGAACTTTTGTAGCGTGATCAGGGTTATTTTGCCTGAACTATGCCCAGGAATTGTAATTCTATACAATACGTCTGACCAAGCTTTGAAACATTGCAAACCTGTATTGTTTCTTGCAACAATCTACATGACTGAGGAAGTGTTATGTACAGTATATGACAACATAAATGTATCAGTTCTGATTTTATATAGGGGATACCTGTATTAAATGCAGATTTGATTTGCTTTAAATGGACAGTCAACACCAGAATTTTTGTTGTTTTAAAAGATAGATAATCCCTTAATTATCAATTCCCCAGTTTTGCATAACCTACACAGTTATAATTATACACGTTTTACCTTTGTAATTACCTTGTATCTAAGCCTCAGCAGACCGCCCCCTTATTTCAGTTATTTTGACAGACTTGCATTTTAGCCAATCAGAGCTGTCTCCATGGTAAATTCACGTGCATGAGTTCAATGTTATCTATATGAAACACGTGAACTAATGCCCTCTAGTGGTGAAAAACGATCAAAATGCATTTAGATTAGAGGCGGCCTTCAAGGGCTAAGAAATTAGCATATGAACCTCCTAGGTTTAGCTTTCAACTAAGAATACCAAAAGAACAAAGCAAAATTGGTGATAAAAGTAAATTGGAAAGTTGTTTAAAATTACATGCCCTATTTGAAACATGAAAGGTTTTTTTGGACTTGACTGTCCCTTTAATAATACAAATGAAATGTTTTCTATGTGAAGTACATAAGAATATAAAATATGCGTAACAAGCCTGTTAGCTCACATGAAGAATTAGTCACCTTAAAGCTCGTCCTTGAAATATTAAATATAAAAAATAGAAAATAATCAACAAATGCAAGATAACAAGATAATGCAATCTGAACTTCAAATGAGTAGTAGATTTTTTTCTGACAATTTTAAAAGTTATGTCTATTTCTACTCCTCCGTACCATGTGACAGATCACCCAATCACAAATGCCTACATGTACCATGTGACAGTCATCAGCCAATCACAATTGCATATATGTTTATTTTTTGAATTCTTGCAAATGCTCAGTAGGAGCTGGTGACTCAAAAAGTTTAAATATAAAAAATTAAATTTTGACTTGAGTGTCCCTTTAAGCATCAACCGTCTTCAGAAGGGACATTTTACAATTGTTATGACAACTTTTCCTTGTTTGTGTTTTTCTTTGTGATTTTTTTTTTTCAAAAGCTTTATTGAACATCAAAAATAAAAGTTATACATCAAAGTCATTATATCAAAGTATAACAGCAATTTGCAATATAAAGCAGTATTCTTACACAAGACTGTACAAAATTATAAGAGATCGTTTTATCCGTAACTCACGGTGTATCTGAATTACCTCTGACTAAATTCCAGTTTCTCGCCCTGGCCTCGGGCCTGTCACCTACCTCTTGCCTTCCCATTGTGTGGAGGGAGGGGGGGGGGTTGAGCTAAGTGTACGCGTATTAGCAGGGGGTATAATGAGGGGAGGGGAAACAGACTATCCCGTTGCTGGGGTGCATAATATAAACTACTGTCGCTTACTCCAAAGCTGCAACATTACTTCATGAATTTCTACCGTGTCATTTTTAATATAGTGATATCTTTCCAGTTGGAGCAGTGTGTCAACTTGTCATATCCATTCCTGTCGAGTGGAAATTCTATCTGTTTTACATTGTCGGGGGATTATTATTTTTGCGCTGCTCAGCAGCGTTAGCAACAGTTTTCTCTTCGCTACACATTTAATCTGGGGTATGCTTGCAAAGAGTAGACTTGCTTTGGGGTCTTTAGGGATTATTATCTCTAGTGTATTACTGGTCAGTGTGATTATGTCCGACCAGAACTGCTGTATTTTAGGGCAGTCCCACCATATGTGCTTGATAGTGCCTTCTGCCCCGCAGCCCCTCCAGCATCTGTCAGATGCATTCGGATATACTCTCTTTAACCTATTCGGGGTTAGGTACCACCTGGTGAGAAACTTAAAATTGGTTTCTTGTACCTGTGCGGAGATAGAGGCGGTTTTGTTGTTGTGGAATGATTTCTTCCATTCTTTTATAGTTATGTCCTCCCCCAGATCCCTTCCCCAGGCTTTTGTATATGTGGGTAGGTATTCTTTGTCGAACTGTTGAAGTTTCCTATATAGGATGGATATTAAGTGTGAGCGTGTGTGCCCTGCATAGCAAATTTGCTCAAAGTCCGTTAATTTCCTTAGGAATGAATTCTTATTTTTGTGGGTAGTTACAAAATGGGATATCTGGGCATATGCTAACCAATTCAAATGCGTCTCAGTTTCTTTTATGTCTTCCCAAGTTTTAAGTTTGTTATTCTGCATCAAGTTTGCGATTGTGTTCTGTGCTATCTGCAGACCCTGAGGTGTGTATTTCCTTGTTATTCCTAGTGCGAGAGCTGGGTTACCCATGTATGGTGTCATGGGGGATATCTGGGAGGAAATGTGCATTGAGGTGTGTATTATTTTGTCCCATGTTCTAAATAACTCTTTGTAAAGAGGGTATCTGTCCACAGTCAATGGTCGGTCTTTCCTCACTGTCCATGCGATGTGCCCTGGGTTATTAGTATGGAGGATTGCCCGGTCTATCTGAATCCAGTGTTTTGTGCTGTCATTTGTACACCATTCCACAAGTCTTTGTAATAGTAAGGCATGTCTGTATGTTCGCAAGTCCGGTACTCCAAGTCCTCCTTCCTCTTTTGACAGGTACATCGTTCGTTTATTAATCCTTGGTTTTATACCGCCCCATATATATGTCTCTAATGTATTCTGTAATTTGTTAATAAAGTCTGTTGGTAGCGTAATGGGTAAAGTCTGCATAATGTATAGTATTCTGGGGAGGATGTTCATTTTGATGACAATCACTCTACCTAACCATGACAATTTCTTGTTCTTCCAGTTAGATAAATCTCCGATTATCGTCTTCTCTAAGTGTTTGTAATTTGCTTCAAAAATAGTGTCTATCTGTGTCGATATCTGAACTCCCAGGTACTTCATCATTACAGGCTGCCGGCGTAGCGGGCAAAGTGACATTATCTGGGACATTATACTTTCTGCTAGATTTATGTTTAGGATCTCAGATTTGTTTACATTTAGTTGGAAGTTAGAATGTATGCCATATTCCTGGATTATCTTTAGGGCCTGAGGCAGTGATTCCTCTGTGTTTGTAAGGGTTAATAAAATATCATCCGCGTACATGGCTATTTTGTGATCTATATTATCCAATTTTATTCCCGATACTCTGGGGTCTGCGCGTAGCTTCAGGGCTAGTATTTCTATAGAGATCGCGAACAGTATCGGGGAGAGTGGGCATCCCTGTCTTGTCCCGTTTGTGATTCTAAAGCTCTCAGATAATTTGCCATTAACTTTGATCTTCGCTGAAGGGGCTGTGTATAGTGAAAATATCATATCTATAAAATGTTTGCTAAAGCCCATTTTTGACAGGGCGAGCTTCAAGAATGACCAGCTCACCCTGTCAAAGGCTTTTTCCGCGTCCATGGATGTCAGCGTCATTGGGATATGTTCTATTTTTGCATATTGTATTAGCTGCAGCATTTTCAAGGTATTATCCCTTGCCTCCCTTCCCGGGACAAATCCTACCTGATCCGAATTAATAAGCCCTGGGAGAACTCTATTTATTCTAGTGGCTAATATCTTTGCATAGATTTTTACGTCGGAGTTTAGCAGGGAAATAGGGCGAAAGTTCTCGGGCTTGTCCGGGGTTTTCCCTGGCTTAGGGAGAACCGTGATATGTGCTTCCAGAAGGTTTCGTGAGAATCCACCCTCTTTCAACATCGTGTTGTATATGTCAGCGAGGTGTGGGGCCAGTAGTTGTCCAAATTTTTTATAGTAAGCTATGCTGAATCCGTCGGGGCCTGGACTTTTACCCGTTGGGGTATCTTTTATTGCAGTCAAAATTTCTACTGTCGTTATGGCCATGTCTAATTTTTCTGCATCTTCTGCGGATATTTGGGGGATAGTAATATCTTTTAAATATGTATCTAGCAGAGAGCTTTCTTCTCCCTCATCTCTGTCTGCATTTGGCGGTCGTGATTGGTCTTTTAGATTGTATAGAGTTGAGTTGTCGTAATGCCTCTGCTATACCTTTGCTATCCTCATGTCTTGTCCCTTGTTTGTCTACTATTCTTGTAACATAAGAACGGGGTTACTGTCTCTTAAGTGCTTTCGCTAGGGGCGCCCCTGGTTTGTTGCCGTATTCGAAGTAATGTTGATTTAAATAAAGTGCTTTCTTTTGGGCCTCTTTTATTTGCAGATTTTGTAATTCAGTTCTAACCTTTGTCAGCGAACTATATACATTAGTGTCTGATGTGTCTTTTTGTGTTCCCTTTCCCAGTATGCAAGTTGCGCTTTTAATGAATTATAGTACTGCCTGTCTTGTTTGTTCTTTTGTGTCTTCATTTTTATCAATACGCCTCTTATCACCGCTTTATGAGCCTCCCATATGACGGAAGGTTTACTCTGATCTGTTTTATTTAATTTAAAGTATTCGTCTAATTCTTTTGTTATCTCTATGACATTTATTGGGTTGCGCAAAATGTTCTCATCTAGGCGCCAGATATATGGGAGGATTGGTCTCTCCTGCCATATGAACCTGCAGACCACAGGGGCATGGTCCGACAATGAAATAGGAAGTATATCAGTGTGAGTGACTTGGGATAGCAAAGCCGGATCTGTAAGGATTACATCTATTCTAGAGTATAAATTATGAGGGTGCGAGTAGAATGTATAGTTTCTTTCTAATGGGTGCAATACCCTCCATGCATCTCGTAGTAGTAACTGGTGCAGTAGCGCTGTTATGGATTTTAAAACTTTTTTGGTAACATTAGTGGATCCACTAGAGATGTCCATTTTCGGATCTAGTGGCGTGTTGAAATCTCCTCCAACTATCATCTCCCCCTTCCCTATCTCTAATAGTTTTTGTGTTACCACCTTTAGGGTAAGGTGTTGCTGTTGATTGGGTAAATATACGTTGACTAGTGTTATGTACCCATTGTATAGGAGGCCCACTACTATGACATACCTTCCTCCCTTATCCCTTTCCACATGTGTCGCCTGGAATTGTAGATTATTATTGATAAGGATTCCCACCCCCCCTGTCTTTGTGGGACCCGAGGCCAGGAATTTTGTATGGTATCTTGGGTTAATCACCTTCGGTTCTCTTCCCTTCTTAAAGTGGGTTTCTTGTATGAATATTATATCGCCCTTTTGTTTTTTTAGGTCATTAAAGGCAATAGATCTCTTTGCTGGGCTATTCAGGCCCTTGGCATTTATGGTGATGAGGCATATGTTATGTGTTCTATTTTTGTCCTCTCCTATGTCAGTCTTCTTTCTGTAACTCATATTGAGGGGTGAGAATGTTTTGATCAGGGTGTACAGTCGGGTGTGCAAGTTAACAGTCTCTGAACCGTGAGTTCGGCAATGCCTACGAGTTAGTTAGGTTTCCTCTTAGTCTGTGTGTCACGTAGTGTCATTATACCTACGTCAAATTAGAGGGTGTTATCCCCTGTCCCCAGAACGGTTGCTTTGCCTGTGTTAACCCCTAATTGACATACATCCCATTGCCCTTACCATGGATGACAAGGTTTCTACATGTCACAGAGTGTCCCATAAGTGAGTGATAGTTCTGTGTATTTACCTTTTGGGCTGTTTATTGACAGATGGTACATCTCTATGCTGTGTTGTGGTCTTTTTAAGTTAAAGTATGCTTGTTCCATAGTCCTAACTGGCTACTTGTGCTTACATACATAGAATGTATGGGGAATAACGTCATTATTTTATACTATTTGTGAGTGGGCTTGTATTGCCTTCCACCCATTATGTTCTAAAGTTTCCCTCTTCCTGGTTTACCAATATCTGCATAGAGCTATAACTCCTCTATGGTCCCTATGTTTTGTCTTTCATGTGCGCTTTAGTAAAGTTGTCTGTCGTTCCCCTGCATTTTTGTTAGCTATAAATCACAATATACAGCAATAAAAACATTCCAAAATCATATATTATTCATTTATCTGGTCTCAATGTATCTATGGCTTAGAACTTTAATAACTCCACAGTAAAACGATACATTGAACAACCGTTACAGTACTGATTCAGAAGGTGTGTCACATCTCTAAAATTCTACTTCCTATAGCATTTGTTTGTCTATTCTTAATGCATATATGGCTGGGATTTATGATAGTTCTATGATTAAGCAAAACAGTGAACAGCTTTTTAACATGGAACTTCAGGGTATACATCAAACCTACAAATGTCTCAACCATAGTACTTCAAAAGTTTTGATACATCTCTAATCCAGCATATACTTTTATCTCTCCCCAGTCCTGATGTCCAGGAGGATATAGTCCATCTATAAATTACTTTTCATCTTGCCTGCGCCAGGTGGGCACTCTGTGTCCTAACATGTGTCACATGAGCAATATCTGAGGTATCTTTGTAAGTTAACTCAGTAAAATAGTTATCATCTTGTGGTAAATAAACATCATGAAAACATATTTAAACAATCCAACAGTATTAATCTATTTAACTAGTACTTAACAGCTATAGTAACATTACCCATTCTCTCATGAGGCAGTCCGTTTAAGTGTTTCCAATGCCATCTGTTTGGGAGAAAGATAGTCCTTACTGCGTTGTCCACACAGGAGACATTATTTTCCTGCACAAACTTCTCCTTTCTCTGTATCAGTTAGTTTATTTCTGTCCTAGGATAGATGCTCTTTGGGTGGTGCAATTTTCACTTGAAGGATTTCACAGAAGCGATCCAAATCATCTGGGCCTCTGTATACAGCTGACCTTTCTCCTTTTGAGGCGTTGATGCAGACCGGGAACCCCCATTTGTATTGTATGCCTTGCTCTCTCAGGACCGAGGTTATAAATTGCAACTCCCGTCTTTTCTGCAGAGTGACTGGGCTCAAGTCCGTATATACCTGGATATGTATGTCTGCATGAGTAAATTGTGGTTTTTGTCTGGCATGCCGCAGAATTTCTTCTTTCTCCTGATGGTTAAGAAACTTAATGATCACGTCCCGTGGAGGTGCCTTTGGGGAAGGTTTTGCTCTCAGAGCCCTATATGCCCTTTCCATAACCACATCTGCTGAAGAACTAGTACCTTTAAGAGTTCTAAACAGGTCCTGCCGGTACCCCAGCAGGGCAGGGGGTTGTATGTTTTCCGGAATGCCCCTGATTCGCAAGTTGTTCCTGCGCCCCCTGTTATCAAGGTCCTCTACTTTTTCTTGGAGATTTTGAATGGTTTCTTCTTGGTAATACATTAATTGCGATAAGTGATGTATATCTTGGGTGGTAACTTCATGGCTCTCTTCTAAGTTAACCACTCTGTTATCTAATCTTTTTATGTCCCGCTTTATCTCCTGAAACATATTTTTCATATCCGCCATTGCTGATTTTATATCCTCTTTAGAGGCTAGTAATTTTAGATCTTCTCTCGTGATTATGGTTTGGTTGGTAGGGGTTATAGAAGGTTCTGGGGTTACCCCACTTGAGTCTGATGCTGTTTGCAAAGTCTGTGGGTTATCTATAGGTGTTTGTCCCATGTCCTCTGACGATTTAAGATAGTGATCCATCATCTTTGTTTTGTGCTGTATGTCTATTTTTAATGCCTTTTTGGCCGGCATTACCTCTCTATGACTTTGCACAGGGCTGTCTTCTATGAGACCCAGCTTAGGACGATTTGTCCGACTGAACGGGGTTCTTATTTGTGCTATTAGGCACCGGTCTAGGCCGTTAAATAGTGTACGCTGCTCTCCTGCTTTAAGTAAGTGCAGATGTAGGAGGTTTATAGTCCGTTTTCTTTTAAAAAAACATTGTGCAGGGGCCTTATGTGTTGTTATAATAGGATTGGGTTCTTCTCCTTATTGTAAGATATCTGCCGTGGTGTAATTTATACTTTTCCTTACCCTCCACGTGGCTTAGGAGTTCCCTCTGCTTGCAATTATTGCCATGCGCCTGTTACACAGCGATGTCTGTTATTCCAGCTCACTGATCTTCTTTTGTGTCTGTGGCTCTTTTTCTGGGCAGGTTATGTGTCGCCTTTGTCCCAGCTGGGTCTGTTTATTTCTGGCCCGTGTATCTGACTTTTTCCGTGGGAGCGCTGCGTTGCTTGCGGCTCTGATCTCTTAACTCCTGTCACCGCTTAGTTATCGGATTACTCCTGTTAGCCCCCTTCAGTTGCCGGGTCAGTCTGGATCTCAGCCTGAGGGTCGCTGCTATTTGTTCCCCTCCTCTCTATCTCCGTGTAAGCGGCTGTTCTTTGTGATTTTTATATTGGAATATATATTTATAAATACAAAGAACATTTTATATTATGTGAAGAACATTGAAATTTACAGTAAATACACAGTAAAACACAATGTAAATATTCAAATAGAATAAAAATGTTTTTTTTTCTTCTTGTTTTAAGGTATTTGAGTGGAAAAGACTCCAAAGTGTATATATGTATGTATATATGTGTATATATGTGTATATATGTGTATATATGTGTATATATGTGTATATATGTATGTATATATGTGTATATATGTGTATATATGTGTATATATGTGTATATATGTGTGTATATATGTGTGTATATATGTGTGTATATGTATGTATATATGTGTATATATGTGTATATATGTATGTATATATGTGTGTATATATGTGTATATATGTGTATATATGTATGTATATATGTGTATATATGTGTATATATGTGTGTATATATGTGTATATATGTATGTATATATGTGTATATATGTATGTATATATGTGTATATATGTATGTATATATGTGTATATATGTATGTATATGTATGTATATATGTGTATATATGTGTATATATGTATGTATATGTATGTATATATGTGTATATATGTATGTATATGTATGTATATATGTGTATATATGTGTATATATGTGTATATATGTATGTATATGTATGTATATATGTGTATATATGTATGTATATGTATGTATATATGTGTATATATGTGTATATATGTGTATATATGTATGTATATGTATGTATATATGTGTATATATGTATGTATATGTATGTATATATGTGTATATATGTGTATATATGTGTATATATGTATGTATATGTATGTATATATGTGTATATATGTGTATATATGTGTATATATGTATGTATATGTATGTATATATGTGTATATATGTGTATATATGTATGTATATGTATGTATATATGTGTATATGTGTGTATATATGTGTATATATGTATGTATATGTATGTATATATGTGTATATATGTGTATATATGTGTATATATGTATGTATATGTATGTATATATGTGTATATATGTATGTATATGTATGTATATATGTGTATATATGTGTATATATGTGTATATATGTGTATATATGTGTATATATGTGTATATATGTATGTATATATGTGTATATATGTATGTATATGTATGTATATATGTGTATATTTGTGTATATATGTATGTATATGTATGTATATATGTGTATATATGTATGTATATGTATGTATATATGTGTATATATGTGTATATATGTGTATATATGTATGTATATATGTGTATATATGTGTATAAATGTATGTATATATGTGTATATATGTGTATATATGTGTATATATGTGTGTATATATGTGTATATATGTATGTATATATGTGTATATATGTGTATATATGTATGTATATATGTGTATATATGTGTATATATGTGTATATATGTGTATATATGTATGTATATATGTGTATATATGTGTATATGTGTATATATGTGTGTATATATGTGTATATATGTATGTATATATGTGTATATATGTGTATATATGTATGTATATATGTGTATATATGTGTATATATGTATGTATATATGTGTATATATGTGTATATATGTGTATATATGTATGTATATATGTGTATATATGTGTATATATGTGTATATATGTATGTATATATGTGTATATATGTATGTATATATGTGTATATATGTGTGTATATATGTGTATATATGTACGTATATATGTGTATATATGTATGTATATATGTGTATATATGTGTATATATGTGTATATATGTATGTATATATGTGTATATATGTGTATATATGTATGTATATATGTGTATATATGTGTATATATGTATGTATATATGTGTATATATGTATGTATATATGTGTATATATGTTTATATATGTGTATATATGTGTATATATGTATGTATATATGTGTATATATGTGTATATATGTGTATATATATATATATATATATATATATGTATATATGTGTATATATGTGTATATATGTATGTATATATGTATGTATATATGTGTATATATGTGTATATATGTATGTATATATGTGTATATATGTGTATATATGTATGTATATATGTGTATATATGTGAATATATGTATGTATATATGTGTATATATGTGTATATATGTGTATATATGTGTATATATGTATGTTTATATGTGTATATATGTATGTATATATGTATGTATATATGTGTATATATGTGTATATATGTGTATATATGTGTATATATGTATGTATATATGTGTATATATGTGTATATATGTGTATATATGTATGTATATATGTGTATATATGTGTATATTTGTATGTATATATGTGTATATATGTGTATATATGTGTGTATATATGTATGTATATATGTGTATATATGTGTATATATGTGTATATATGTATGTATATATGTGTATGTATGTGTATATATGTATGTATATATGTGTATATATGTGTATATATGTGTATATATGTGTATATATGTATGTATATATGTGTATATATGTGTATATATGTGTATATATGTATGTATATATGTGTATACATGTGTATATATGTATGTATATATGTGTATATATGTGTATATATGTGTATATATGTGTATATATGTATGTATATATGTGTATATATGTGTATATATGTGTATATATGTATGTATATATGTGTATATATGTGTATATATGTATGTATATATGTGTATATATGTGTATATATGTGTATATATGTATGTATATATGTGTATATGTGTGTATATATGTGTATATATGTATGTATGTATATATGTGTATATATGTTATATATGTGTATATATGTATGTATATATATGTGTATATATGTGTATATATGTGTATATATGTGTATATATGTATGTATATATGTGTATATATGTGTATATATGTGTATATATGTATGTATATATGTGTATATATGTGTACAGGGAGTGCAGAATTATTAGGCAAGTTGTATTTTTTAGGATTAATTTTATTATTGAACAACAACCATGTTCTCAATGAACCCAAAAAACTCATTAATATCAAAGCTGAATAGTTTTGGAAGTAGTTTTTAGTTTGTTTTTAGTTATAGCTATTTTAGGGGGATATCTGTGTGTGCAGGTGACTATTACTGTGCATAATTATTAGGCAACTTAACAAAAAACAAATATATACCCATTTCAATTATTTATTTTTACCAGTGAAACCAATATAACATCTCAACATTCACAAATATACATTTCTGACATTCAAAAACAAAACAAAAACAAATCAGTGACCAATATAGCCACCTTTCTTTGCAAGGACCCTCAAATGCCTGCCATCCATGGATTCTGTCAGTGTTTTGATCTGTTCACCATCAACATTGCGTGCAGCAGCAACCACAGCCTCCCAGACACTGTTCAGAGAGGTGTACTGTTTTCCCTCCTTGTAAATCTCACATTTGATGATGGACCACAGGTTCTCAATGGGGTTCAGATCAGGTGAACAAGGAGGCCATGTCATTAGATTTTCTTCTTTTATACCCTTTCTTGCCAGCCACGCTGTGGAGTACTTGGACGCGTGTGATGGAGCATTGTCCTGCATGAAAATCATGTTTTTCTTGAAGGATGCAGACTTCTTCCTGTACCACTGCTTGAAGAAGGTATCTTCCAGAAACTGGCAGTAGGACTGGGAGTTGAGCTTGACTCCATCCTCAACCCGAAAAGGCCCCACAAGCTCATCTTTGATGATACCAGCCCAAACCAGTACTCCACCTCCACCTTGCTGGCGTCTGAGTCGGACTGGAGCTCTCTGCCCTTTACCAATCCAGCCATGGGCCCATCCATCTGGCCCATCAAGACTCACTCTCATTTGATCAGTCCATAAACCTTAGAAAAATCAGTCTTGATATATTTCTTGGCCCAGTCTTGACGTTTCAGCTTGTGTGTCTTGTTCAGTGGTGGTCGTCTTTCAGCCTTTTTTACCTTGGCCATGTCTATGAGTATTGCACACCTTGTGCTTTTGGGCACTCCAGTGATGTTGCAGCTCTGAAATATGGCCAAACTGGTGGCAAGTGGCATCTTGGCAGCTGCACGCTTGACTTTTCTCAGTTCATGGGCAGTTATTTTGCGCCTTGGTTTTTCCACACGCTTCTTGCGACCCTGTTGACTATTTTGAATAAAACGCTTGATTGTTCGATGATCACGCTTCAGAAGCTTTGCAATTTTAAGAGTGCTGCACCCCTCTGCAAGATATCTCACTATTTTTGACTTTTCTGAGCCTGTCAAGTCCTTCTTTTGATCCATTTTGCCAAAGGAAAGGAAGTTGCCTAATAATTATGCACACCTGATATAGGGTGTTGATGTCATTAGACCACACCCCTTCTCATTACAGAGATGCACATCACCTAATATGCTTAATTGGTAGTTGGCTTTCGAGCCTATACAGCTTGGAGTAAGACAACATGCATAAAGAGGATGATGTGGTCAAAATACTAATTTCCCTAATAATTCTGCACTCCCTGTATATGTATGTGTGTGTATGTGTATGTATGTGTAAAATTAGAAAATGAATTACTAAGTTGTAATGGTGTCAGTAAAAGTTACAAGTTAGCAGTATTTTCTTACATACTGAGCTTTTTCATTATAGCATCCGTACATTCCCAGCATTATCTGTACATTGTACAAAATTATCTTAAAGGCACATTGTACACTTGATTATTCTTTGCATAAATGTTTTGTAGATTATACATTTATATAGCCCATCTTGGGCTATAGTTTTGCTTATTTTTTAATAACATTGTGCTGATTTTCAGTTTCCTAACCAAGTCCCATTTTTTAATGTATACTGATATATACTGATATATACAGACTTTAGACTGCTTGTGTTTGTAAAATAGGTCAGGAATTGAGATAATCACAATAGAAAAAAATAAGTAAAAGAGAGCTCAGAATGAAGTTTCTAGTAAATTTGAATGGAGATTAGTACATAGCAGAATGGATGTGGGTAACGTTCATTTGAATTTATCAATATAGTCTTTATGCAAATTGTTAGCCGTGTACACAGCATGGCAAATAACTACTTAAGCAGGATATGCACAGGGCAGTTGTGCGGTAATTACATCTGTTTGGTATTTAATGACATTATACAGGGGTCAAAACATACACAGGGCAAGATAATTATTTTATTGTAGATTAAACTAATATTGATTATTCAGCATTTAATATAATGAGTGGCGTTCTGTCACCAGGATGAAATAAAGCTAATAGACTATTCAAATATTTTACTTGGTATTTAGAGAATAAAAAGGAATGATGGTAGCAGTTAAATAAAATTGAAACCTTTGTACACATAAAGTTCAATGCCAGAACAAGAGGTCATGAGCACAAGCTGGAGGATAGCTGGCTCAGGGGTAATTTGTGATAGCTCATCTTTATAGAGAGGACGGTTGTTTCATGGAATAGACTTTCATTAGAGGTGGTAAAGGAAATACACTAAGAGAATACAATAATGCCTGGTATATGCTGGAGGCTATGCTTTCAAATGTAAACTCAAAATGTGATCACACTTAAAGGTTTAGATATAAATAGCGTAAAAACTTTACTTTGCTCTTTATTCATTTTGTCTGCTTTAGCTCTCATTTAAAGGGAAAGTAACGTCAAAGTTGAAGTTTCATGATTTGGATAGAGCATGTGAATTTAAGCAACTTCCCAATTTACTTCTATTATCAAATTTCCTTCATTCTCTTGGTATTGTTTGTAGAATGAGCAGCAATGCCCTACTGGGAGCTAGCTGACAACATCTGGTAAACCAATGACAAGGCATATGTGCACCGCCACCAATCAGCAACTAGCTCCCAGTACTGCATTCCTGCTCCCATCTAGGTATGCTTTTCAACAAAGGGTACCAAAAGAACAAAGCAAATTTGATAATACAGGTAAACTGGAATGCTGTTTAAAATTGTATGCTCTAAAACTAAAAACTGTAATTTTTCCACTGACCACAAGGAGGCAGGAGTGAATTCTTCGAAATTCATGACCATGACCCTGACCCTACTGCACATTGATTGGTTGAACAGGATGGGAACTTGTATGTCACAAATTGACCCTTTGTAAGATAAACAATGCTCAATGTTTTTTTTTCAAGTGTTACAACAATACAAATGTTACAAAATTATAGTTGAAATGCTTTTAGAACATTTATGTTGTATGCAGAGCTTTTGCAATGCTGTGATTCAATTCTGATGCATATAAAATCTGAGGGCCAGATTATGAATAGCGAGCTATCAGTTACGTGCAAGTGAAAAGGGGTTTATCACGTCTGTTTATATTACAAGCTGAAAGTAAACGCGATCCCTTGAGCACAATTGAAGTTAACGCTCATCAGGCTAGTGCAATTTCAGAGAACTGATTAACTGTTTCGCAAAACAAAAATTTGTCACAAAACACATCAAAAATACATTACACAGTACAGTTACTCTCATAATAACACTAATAAATATACATTACACAGTACAGTTACTCTCATAATAACACTCTAATAAATATGCATTACACAGTACAGTTACTCTCATAATAACACTGTCTAATAAATATGCATTACACAGTACAGTTACTCTCATAATAACACTGTCTAATAAATATACATTACACAGTACAGTTACTCTCATATTAACACTGTCTAATAAATATACATTACACAGTACAGTTAAACTCATACTAACACTGTCTAATAAATATGCATTACACAGTACAGTTACTCTCATAATAACACTGTCTAATAAATATGCATTACACAGTACAGTTACTCTCATAATAACACTGTCTAATAAATATACATTACACAGTACAGTTACTCTCATATTAACACTGTCTAATAAATATACATTACACAGTACAGTTAAACTCATACTAACACTGTCTAATAAATATACATTACACAGTACAGTTACTCTCATATTAACACTGTCTAATAAATATACATTACACAGTACAGTTAAACTCATACTAACACTGTCTAATAAATATGCATTACACAGTACAGTTACTCTCATAATAACACTAATAAATATACATTACACAGTACAGTTACTCTCATAATAACACTAATAAATATGCATTACACAGTAGAGTTACTCTCATAATAACACTAATAAATATACATTACACAGTACAGTTACTCTCATAATAACACTGTCTAATAAATATGCATTACACAGTAGAGTTACTCTCATAATAACACTAATAAATATACATTACACAGTACAGTTACTCTCATAATAACACTGTCTAATAAATATACATTACACAGTACAGTTACACTCATATTAACACTGTCTAATAAATATACATTACACAGTACAGTTACACTCATATTAACACTGTCTAATAAATATACCTTACACAGTACAGTTACACACATAATAACACTGTCTAATAAATATACATTACACAGTACAGTTACACACATATTAACACTGTCTAATAAATATACATTACACAGTACAGTTACTCTCATAATAACACTGTCTAATAAATATGCATTACACAGTAGAGTTACTCTCATAATAACACTAATAAATATACATTACACAGTACAGTTACTCTCATAATAACACTAATAAATATACATTACACAGTACAGTTACACTCATAATAACACTAATAAATATACATTACACAGTACAGTTACACTCGTAATAACACTGTCTAATAAATATACATTACACAGTACAGTTACACACATAATAACACTGTCTAATAAATATACATTACACAGTGTACAGTTACACTTATAACACTATCTAATAAATATACATTACACAGTACAGGTACACATATAATAACACTGTCTAATAAATATACATTACACAGTACAGTTACACTCATAATAACAATGTCTAATAAATATACATTACACAGTACAGTTACACTCACAATAACACCATCTAATAAATATGCATTACATAGTACAGTTACACTCATTAACACTGTCTAATAAATATACATTACACAGTACAGTTACACTCATAATAACACTGTCTAATAAATATGTATTACATAGTACAGTTACACTCATAATAACACTGTCTAATAAATATACATTACATAGTACAGTTACACTCATTAACACTGTCTAATAAATATACATTACACAGTACAGTTACACACATAATAACACTGTCTAATAAATATACATTACACAGTACAGTTACACACATATTAACACTGTCTAATAAATATACATTACACAGTACAGTTACACTCATATTAACACTGTCTAATAAATATATATTACACAGTACAGTTACACTCACAATAACACCATCTAATAAATATGCATTACATAGTACAGTTACACTCATATTAACACTGTCTAATAAATATATATTACACAGTACAGTTACACACATAATAACACTATCTAATAAAAATTATTTTAAAAAAAAATTGCTAACTAAATTGCTAACTTGACCTGTTAGTCGTCAAGTTCCGGCCCCATTCAAAACAAATATTTACCCCCTTTCAAAACAACCCCAATATCCCATAAAGAATGACACAAGACTTAGTTATTGGTGCAACTTGGCTGCAGCTCATTTATTCAATAAATAACCTATTAGAAAAACTTAAATATCTTAATAAATAACAGTGCAAATATTGAAATAACATTATTTAAATTACACATTAAGCGGTGCTAGTTCAATCTAATATTTTTTTGTTATGGTCGTCATTCCACTGGACCCAACCGTGCAAGTGATTGAGCCAGTCAAAGATAATCAACATCAGTCTCTAAGGAACCCCTTGCCCTTAGAGACCCCAAATAGAATTCCACCCCATGGGAATCCAATATTCTGCCACACTAACAATTGGCCATAACCTACTGTACCTGCAAGGACTAGCACCCCCGCCAACCAACTGCGACAAACAAAAAACATAAAAGAATACACAAAAACAAACAAAATAGGGACGAGTGGGAGGAGATGCTTCCAATAATTTTTCAATAACAAACTGCTGTCTTTCCCACCCAGACCAGCTCTATATACTGACCTCTAAGCTCCACCTATATCCCCTTCTCATCCATTCACAAGGGCCTCTTCCTCCATGGTCAAAGCTCACTACGGCGAGGCTCTGCCCGCCTGCAGGAGCAACTCATTTAACTAATGATACATTTCTATAGTCGGATTAGTATCTGTGCCTTATTTATCAGTGAAAATAAACAACTGATCTCCATGTCAGTCATATATAAGCCGATAGAAATATCTATAGAGCCTTCCAAGTAGCTTTGTTAACGCCCCTCTTCAACAAACTGTCATGTAAGAAAATAGATCCACATTTTCATTGTTTTGTGATTCAATTTTAGCGATTCTTTAATATCTTATTTTTATGCCCCAATAGATATAATTTTTGTGCTCTGTTATATAATGGAGCGCCAAAATAATATATATTTTTTATCACCCAAAAATAAATTATTATTGCGCTTTGTTATAGATTATTTTTGCACCTTGTAGAGCCCTTAGTGTAACATTGCTCCTACAACTGGTAGAGAATAGATTTCTAATGCTGTTCTCAACAGTAGCTATGGAGAACTTTAATGCAGGAACTTGCAGGAGAACTTTCAGTCCTTTATTTCTGGTGAGAAGTTTTAGGAGAAAATATAGGAGAATATGAATGATAAATGTGTAACTAGGAGAATTAATGATGAGAACTATATGAAATACAACTAAAAGGATCTGATTTAAACCTTTTTTGGAGAGCGTGTTCTCCAAGGAGAGTGAGAACAGAGTAGGAGAATTTTACAGTGGAACTTGCACAATTTTAGGGGCATTTTTGAATGATAAATAGGGGCATTATTTCTCATGAGAACTTTTAGGAGAAAATATAGTGGAAAATGAATGATAAATCGAGTACTCTAGAAATGTACACAATCCTGGCCATACTTACCTGCTTTTAAAAAAGGATATAAAGAGAACAAAATCAATTTGATAATAAAAAAAAAATAGATTTATTTATATTTTTTATTCTACAATCTATCTAAAACATGAAAGAAAAAATTTGAGGCTTCATGTCCATTCAAGTACTGACTGAGATCCTCTCAAATTCATTTTCACAAGGGCAGTCTGGCATGTGCAGTGCTATTTTTCAGCAGACATAGAGACTGATTGAACAAAAGAAATCTTAGGAAATGTGCAGCTCTATGCAAATCTCACTCTGATCTCTATGCAAATGATGAAGACGTATTTACATATACGTGCAACATAGGTAACTAGAGTCTCGAGCTATGGAATGATCTGTATCGTGTCACCAGGAGCCCATACATCTAACAACTGGAATAGAATCACTATACTGAGTAGAGCAGCAGAGACAACTGGAATAGAATCACTATACTGAGTAGGGGCAGCAGAGACAACTGGAATAGAATCCCTATACTGAGTAGGGGCAGCAGAGACAACTGGAATAGAATCACTATACTGAGTAGGGGCAGAAGAGACAACTGGAATAGAATCACTATACTGAGTAGGGGCAGAAGAGACAACTGGAATAGAATCACTATACTGAGCAGGGGCGGCAGAGACAACTGCAATAGAATCACTATACTGAGTAGGGGCAGCAGAGACAACTGGAATAGAATCACTATACTGAGTAGGGGCAGCAGAGACAACTGGAATAGAATCACTATACTGAGTAGGGGCAGCAGAGACAACTGGAATAGAATCACTATACTGAGTAGGGGCAGCAGAGACAACTGGAATAGAATCACTATACTGAGTAGGGGCAGCAGAGACAACTGGAATAGAATCACTATACTGAGTAGGGGCAGCAGAGACAACTGCAATAGAATCACTATACTGAGTAGGGGCAGCAGAGACAACTGGAATAGAATCACTATACTGAGTAGGGGCAGCAGAGACAACTGCAATAGAATCACTATACTGAGTAGGGGCAGCAGAGACAACTGGAATAGAATCACTATACTGAGTAGGGGCAGCAGAGATAACTGGAATAGAATCACTATACTGAGTAGGGCAGAAGAGACAAATGGAATAGAATCACTATACTGAGTAGGGGCAGTAGAGACAACTGGAATAGAATCACTATACTGAGTAGGGGCAGCAGAGACAACTGGAATAGAATCACTATACTGAGTAGGGGCAGCAGAGACAACTGGAATAGAATCACTATACTGAGTAGGGGCAGCAGAGACAACTGCAATAGAATCACTATACTGAGTAGGGGCAGCAGAGACAACTGCAATAGAATCACTATACTGAGTAGGGGCAGCAGAGACAACTGAAATAGAATCACTATACTGAGTAGGGGCAGCAGAGACAACTGGAATAGAATCACTATACTGAGTAGGGGCAGCAGAGACAACTGCAATAGAATCACTATACTGAGTAGGGGCAGCAGAGACAACTGCAATAGAATCACTATACTGAGTAGGGGCAGCAGAGACAACTGGAATAGAATCACTATACTGAGTAGGGCAGAAGAGACAACTGGAATAGAATCACTATACTGAGTAGGGGCAGCAGAGACAACTGGAATAGAATCACTATACTGAGTAGGGGCAGCAGAGACAACTGGAATAGAATCACTATACTGAGTAGGGGCAGCAGAGACAACTGGAATAGAATCACTATACTGAGTAGGGGCAGCAGAGACAACTGGAATAGAATCACTATACTGAGTAGGGGCAGCAGAGACAACTGCAATAGAATCACTATACTGAGTAGGGGCAGCAGAGACAACTGGAATAGAATCACTATACTGAGTAGGGGAAGCAGAGACAACTGGAATAGAATCACTATACTGAGTAGGGGCAGCAGAGACAACTGGAATAGAATCACTATACTGAGTAGGGGCAGCAGAGACAACTGCAATAGAATCACTATACTGAGTAGGGGCAGCAGAGACAACTGCAATAGAATCACTATACTGAGTAGGGGCAGCAGAGACAACTGAAATAGAATCACTATACTGAGTAGGGGCAGCAGAGACAACTGCAATAGAATCACTATACTGAGTAGGGGCAGCAGAGACAACTGGAATAGAATCACTATACTGAGTAGGGGCAGCAGAGACAACTGGAATAGAATCACTATACTAAGTAGGGGCAGCAGAGACAACTGGAATATAATCACTATACTGAGTAAGGGCAGCAGAGACAACTGGAATAAAATCACTATACTGAGTAGGGGCAGCAGAGACAACTCTAATATAATCACTATACTGAGTAGGGGCAGCAGAGACAACTGGAATAGAATCACTATACTGAGTAGGGGCAGCAGAGTCAACTGGAATAGAATCACTATACTGAGTAGGGGCAGCAGAGACAACTGGAATAGAATCACTATACTGAGTAGGGGCAGCAGAGACAACTAGAATAGAATCACTACACTGAGTAGGGGCAGCAGAGACAACTGGAATAGAATCACTATACTGAGTAGGGGCAGCAGAGACAACTGGAATAGAATCACTATACTGAGTAGGGGCAGCAGAGACAACTGGAATAGAATAACTATACTGAGTAGGGGCAGCAGAGACAACTGAAATAGAATCACTATACTGAGTAGGGGCAGCAGAGACAACTGGAAAAGAATCACTATACTGAGTAGGGGCAGCAGAGACAACTGGAATAGAATCACTATACTGAGTAGGGGCAGCAGAGACAACTGCAATAGAATCACTATACTGAGTAGGGGCAGCAGAGACAACTGGGATAGAATCACTATACTGAGTAGGGGCAGCAGAGACAACTGGAATAGAATCACTATACTGAGTAGGGGCAGCAGAGACAACTGGAATAGAATCACTATACTGAGTAGGGGCAGCAGAGACAACTGCAATAGAATCACTATACTGAGTAGGGGCAGCAGAGACAACTGGAATAGAATCACTATACTGAGTAGGGGCAGCAGAGACAACTGGAATAGAATCACTATACTGAGTAGGGGCAGCAGAGACAACTGGAATAGAATCACTATACTGAGTAGGGGCAGCAGAGACAACTGGAATAGAATCACTATACTGAGTAGGGGCAACAGAGACAACTGGAATAGAATCACTATACTGAGTAGGGGCAGCAGAGACAACTGGAATATAATCACTATACTGAGTAGGGGCAGCAGAGACAACTGGAATAGAATAACTATACTGAGTAGGGGCAGCAGAGACAACTGGAATAGAATCACTATACTGAGTAGGGGCAGCAGAGACAACTGAAATAGAATCACTATACTGAGTAGGGGCAGCAGAGACAACTGGAATAGAATCACTATACTGAGTAGGGGCAGCAGAGACAACTGGAATAGAATCACTATACAGAGTTGGGGGCAGCAGAGACAACTGGAATAGAATCACTATACTGAGTAGGGGCAGCAGAGACAACTGGAATAGAATCACTATACTGAGTAGGGGCAGCAGAGACAACTGCAATAGAATCACTATACTGAGTAGGGGCAGCAGAGACAACTGGAATAGAATCACTATACTGAGTAGGGGCAGCAGAGACAACTGGAATAGAATCACTATACTGAGTAGGGGCAGCAGAGAAAACTGGAATAGAATCACTATACTGAGTAGGGGGCAGCAGAGACAACTGGAATAGAATCACTATACTGAGTAGGGGCAACAGAGACAACTGGAATAGAATCACTATACTGAGTAGGGGCAGCAGAGACAACTGGAATAGAATCACTATACTGAGTAGGGCCAGCAGAGACAACTGAGATAGAATCACTATACTGAGTAGGGGCAGCAGAGACAACTGGAATAGAATCACTATACTGAGTAGGGGCAGCAGAGACAACTGGAATAGAATCACTATACTGAGTAGGGGCAGCAGAGACAACTGGAATATAATCACTATACTGAGTAGGGGCAGCAGAGACAACTGGAATAGAATCACTATACTGAGTAGGGGCAGCAGAGACAACTGGAATATAATCACTATACTGAGTAGGGGCAGCAGAGACAACTGGAATAGAATCACTATACTGAGTAGGGGCAGCAGAGACAACTGGAATAGAATCACTATACTGAGTAGGGGCAGCAGAGACAACTGGAATAGAATCACTATACTAAGTAGGGGCAGCAGAGACAACTGGAATAGAATCACTATACTGAGTAGGGGCAGCAGAGACAACTGGAATAGAATCACTATACTGAGTAGGGGCAGAAGAGACAACTGGAATAGAATCACTATACTGAGTAGGGGCGGCAGAGACAACTGGAATAGAATCACTATACTGAGTAGGGGGCAGCAGAGACAACTGGAATAGAATCACTATACTGAGTAGGGGCAGCAGAGACAACTGGAATAGAATCACTATACTGAGTAGGGGCAGCAGAGACAACTGGAATAGAATCACTATGCTGAGTAGGGGCAGCAGAGACAACTGGAATAGAATCACTATACTGAGTAGGGGCAGCAGAGACAACTGGAATAGAATCACTATACTGAGTAGGGGCAGCAGAGACAACTGCAATAGAATCACTATACTGAGTAGGGGCAGCAGAGACAACTGGAATAGAATCACTATACTGAGTAGGGGCAGCAGAGACAACTGCAATAGAATCACTATACTGAGTAGGGGCAGCAGCGACAACTGGAATAGAATCACTATACTGAGTAGGGGCAGCAGAGACAACTGCAATAGAATCACTATACTGAGTAGGGCAGAAGAGACAACTGGAATAGAATCACTATACTGAGTAGGAGCAGCAGAGACAACTGGAATAGAATCACTATACTGAGTAGGGGGCAGCAGAGACAACTGGAATAGAATCACTATACTGAGTAGGGCAGCAGAGACAACTGGAATAGAATCACTATACTGAGTAGGGGCAGCAGTGAACAACTGGAATAGAATCACTATACTGAGTAGGGGCAGCAGAGACAACTGGAATAGAATCACTATACTGAGTAGGGGCAGCAGAGACAACTGGAATAGAATCACTATACTGAGTAGGGGCAGCAGAGACAACTGGAATAGAATCACTATACTGAGTAGGGGCAGCAGAGACAACTGGAATAGAATCACTATACTGAGTAGGGGCAGCAGAGACAACTGGAATAGAATCACTATACTGAGTAGGGGCAGCAGAGACAACTGCAATAGAATCACTATACTGAGTAGGGGCAGCAGAGACAACTGCAATAGAATCACTATACTGAGTAGGGGCAGCAGAGACAACTGGAATAGAATCACTATACTGAGTAGGGGCAGCAGAGACAACTGCAATAGAATCACTATACTGAGTAGGGGAAGCAGAGACAACTGGAATAGAATCATTATACTGAGTAGGGGCAGCAGAGACAACTGGAATAGAATCACTATACTGAGTAGGGGCAGCAGAGACAACTGGAATAGAATCACTATACTGAGTAGGGGCAGCAGAGACAACTGCAATAGAATCACTATACTGAGTAGGGGCAGCAGAGACAACTGGAATAGAATCACTATACTGAGTAGGGGCAGCAGAGACAACTGGAATAGAATCACTATACTGAGTAGGGGCAGCAGAGAGATCAAGAGGAGACTGAGACAAATAAAGAGAAGGGGCTGCGCAAAACAAAAGTGTAACAAAAAATGAGAAGGTGAGAGGAAGAAACAGAAAGGGAGAGACAGAGAAGTATTTATAAATAAATGCCAAGGCTCAAATTAGTTATAATTCCCTATTGCTTTTATTTTCATATAAATCTATCATTTATATCAGCCATTAAAGCTAAAAGGGACAGCGAGGGTTACATTTTTCCTCCATATAACTAGCTCTAGACAAACTCTATGTAATGCCTCTTTACGTTATATTCAGAGATTGTTTATATTTCATATTTCACTTTTATCCTCCCTCCTGGAAATGTCCTCCGGCCACCCTCATGTGCACAGTGTATTGTTATTCTAGTTTATTTCAACTAGAAGATACCACGCATGCACGGCATCGCCGCAAGTGCACTCTGTAGCAAGTTAGTACCACTAAAGGTCCCCTGCAGCAGATTAGAAGTTTACTTCTATTATCGAATGTGATTTGTTCTTTTGGTATCCTTAGTTGAAAAGCTGCTGATTGGTGGCAGCCAACACATATATCCCTCTTTTCATTAGCTCACTGTGTTCTGCTAGCTTCCAGTAGTGCATACCTGATCATTTAACAAGGGATACAGAGAGATTGAAGCAAATCTGATAATAAAATTAAAAACTGGAAAGTTTTCCCTTTAAGCACTACAGCTGTAAAACCAAGCAGAATGGTGGTACCTAGAGGTGCCATAGGTTTGACAACTAGCCCTATCCATACTTAGCCCTATCTGTAACAATGAACCTAGCACTAACTATACTTCGTCCTATCTGTAACACTGAACCTAACACTAACTATACTTCGTCCTATCTGTAACACTGAACCTAGCACTAACCATAACTTGCCCTATCTGTAACACTGAACCTAACACTAACCATACTTAGCCCTATCTGTAACACTGAACCTAGCACTGACCATACTTAGCCCTATCTGTAACACTGAAGCTAACACTAACCATACTTAGCCCTATCTGTAACACTGAACCTAACACTGACCATAACTAGCCCTATCTGTAACACTGAACCTAACACTGACCATAACTAGCCCTATCTGTAACACTGAACCTAACACTGACCATAACTAGCCCTATCTGTAACACTGAACCTAACACTAACCATACTTAGCCCTATCTGTAACACTGAACCTAACACTGACCATAACTAGCCCTATCTGCAACACTGAACCTAACACTAACCATACTTAGCCCTATCTGCAACACTGAACCTAACACTGATCATAACTAGCCCTATCTGTAACACTGAACCTAACACTAACTATACTTCGTCCTATCTGTATCACTGAACCTAGCACTAACCATACTTAGCCCTATCTGTAACACTGAACCTAACACTGACCATAACTAGCCCTATCTGTAACACTGAACCTAACACTAACCATACTTAGCCCTATCTGTAACACTGAACCTAACACTGACCATAACTAGCCCTATCTGCAACACTGAACCTAAAACTAAACATACTTAGCCCTATCTGTAACACTGAACCTAACACTGACCATAACTAGCCCTATCTGTAACACTGAACCTAACACTAACCACTAACACTGAACCTAGCACTAACCATACTTAGCCCTATCTGTAACACTGAACCTAACACTGACCATACTTAGCCCTATCTGTAACACTGAACCTAGCACTGACCATACTTAGCCCTATCTGTAACACTGAAGCTAACACTGACCATACCTAGCCCTATCTGTAACACTAACCACTAACACTGAACCTAGCACTAAACATACTTAGCCCTATCTGTAAAACTGAACCTAGCACAAAACATACTTAGCCCTATCTGTAAAACTGAACCTAGCACAAAACATACTTAGCCCTATCTGTAAAACTGAACCTAGAACTAACTATACTTAGCCCTATCTGTAACACTGAACCTAGCACTGACCATACTTAGCCCTATCTGTAACACTGAACCTAGCACTAACCATACTTAGCCCTATCTGTAACACTGAACCTAGCACTAACCATACTTAGCCCTATCTGTAACACTGATCCTAGCACTGACCATACTTAACCCTATCTGTAACACTGAACCTAACACTAACCACTAACACTGAACCTAGCACTAAACATACTTAGCCCTATCTGTAAAACTGAACCTAGCACTGACCATACTTAGCCCTATCTGTAACACTGAACCTAGCACTGACCATACTTAGCCCTATCTGTAACACTGACCCTAGCACTAACCATACTTAGCCCTATCTCTAACACTGAACCTAGCACTAACCATACTTAGCCCTATCTGTAACACTGAACCTAGCACTAACCATACTTAGCCCTATCTGTAACACTGAACCTAGCATTAAACATACTTAGCCCTATCTGTAAAACTGAACCTAGCACTAACCATACTTAGCCCTATCTGTAACACTGAACCTAGCACTAACCATACTTAGCCCTATCTGTAACACTGAACCTAGCATTAAACATACTTAGCCCTATCTGTAAAACTGAACCTAGCACTAACCATACTTAGCCCTATCTGTAACACTGAACCTAGCATTAAACATACTTAGCCCTATCTGTAAAACTGAACCTAGCACTAACCATACTTAGCCCTATCTGTAACACTGAACCTAGCACTAACCATAATTAGCCCTATCTGTAACACTGAACCTAGCACTAACCATACCTATCCCTATCTATAACAATGAACCTAGCACTAACCATACTTAGCCCTATCTGTAACACTAAGCCTAGCACTAACCATACTTAGCCCTATCTGTAACACTGAACCTAGCACTAACCATACTTAGCCCTATCTGTAACACTGACCCTAGCACTAACCATACCTATCCCTATCTATAACAATGAACCTAGCACTAACCATACTTAGCCCTATCTGTAACACTGAACCTAGCACTAACCATAATTAGTCCTATCTGTAACACTGAACCTAGCACTGACCATAATTAGTCCTATCTATAACACTGAACCTAACACTAACCATACTTAGCCCTATCTGTAACACTGAACCTAGCACTAACCATAATTAGTCCTATCTGTAACACTGAACCTAGCACTGACCATAATTAGTCCTATCTATAACACTGCACCTAACACTAACCATACTTAGCCCTATCTGTAACACTGAACCTAGCACTGACCATATTTAGCCCTATCTGTAACACTGAACCTAACACTAACCAATAACACTGAACCTAGCACTAAACATACTTAGCCCTATCTGTAACACTGAACCTAGCACTAACCATACTTAGCCCTATCTGTAACACTGAACCTAGCACTGACCATACTTAGCCCTATCTGTAACACTGACCCTAGCACTAACCATACTTAGCCCTATCTGTAACACTGAACCTAGCACTGACCATACTTAGCCCTATCTGTAACACTGAACCTAGCACTAACCATACTTAGCCCTATCTGTAACACTGAACCTAGCACTGACCATATTTAGCCCTATCTGTAACACTGAACCTAGCACTGACCATACTTAGCCCTATCTGTAACACTGAACCTAGCACTGACCATATTTAGCCCTATCTGTAACACTGAACCTAACACTAACCACTAACACTGAACCTAGCACTAACCATACTTAGCCCTATCTGTAACACTGAACCTAACACTGACCATACTTAGCCCTATCTGTAACACTGAACCTAGCACTGACCATACTTAGCCCTATCTGTAACACTGAAGCTAACACTGACCATACCTAGCCCTATCTGTAACACTAACCACTAACACTGAACCTAGCACTAAACATACTTAGCCCTATCTGTAAAACTGAACCTAGCACAAAACATACTTAGCCCTATCTGTAAAACTGAACCTAGCACAAAACATACTTAGCCCTATCTGTAAAACTGAACCTAGAACTAACTATACTTAGCCCTATCTGTAACACTGAACCTAGCACTGACCATACTTAGCCCTATCTGTAACACTGAACCTAGCACTAACCATACTTAGCCCTATCTGTAACACTGAACCTAGCACTAACCATACTTAGCCCTATCTGTAACACTGAACCTAGCACTGACCATACTTAACCCTATCTGTAACACTGAACCTAACACTAACCACTAACACTGAACCTAGCACTAAACATACTTAGCCCTATCTGTAAAACTGAACCTAGCACTGACCATACTTAGCCCTATCTGTAACACTGAACCTAGCACTGACCATACTTAGCCCTATCTGTAACACTGACCCTAGCACTAACCATACTTAGCCCTATCTCTAACACTGAACCTAGCACTAACCATACTTAGCCCTATCTGTAACACTGAACCTAGCACTAACCATACTTAGCCCTATCTGTAACACTGAACCTAGCATTAAACATACTTAGCCCTATCTGTAAAACTGAACCTAGCACTAACCATACTTAGCCCTATCTGTAACACTGAACCTAGCACTAACCATACTTAGCCCTATCTGTAACACTGAACCTAGCATTAAACATACTTAGCCCTATCTGTAAAACTGAACCTAGCACTAACCATACTTAGCCCTATCTGTAACACTGAACCTAGCATTAAACATACTTAGCCCTATCTGTAAAACTGAACCTAGCACTAACCATACTTAGCCCTATCTGTAACACTGAACCTAGCACTAACCATAATTAGCCCTATCTGTAACACTGAACCTAGCACTAACCATACCTATCCCTATCTATAACAATGAACCTAGCACTAACCATACTTAGCCCTATCTGTAACACTAAGCCTAGCACTAACCATACTTAGCCCTATCTGTAACACTGAACCTAGCACTAACCATACTTAGCCCTATCTGTAACACTGACCCTAGCACTAACCATACCTATCCCTATCTATAACAATGAACCTAGCACTAACCATACTTAGCCCTATCTGTAACACTGAACCTAGCACTAACCATAATTAGTCCTATCTGTAACACTGAACCTAGCACTGACCATAATTAGTCCTATCTATAACACTGAACCTAACACTAACCATACTTAGCCCTATCTGTAACACTGAACCTAGCACTAACCATAATTAGTCCTATCTGTAACACTGAACCTAGCACTGACCATAATTAGTCCTATCTATAACACTGCACCTAACACTAACCATACTTAGCCCTATCTGTAACACTGAACCTAGCACTGACCATATTTAGCCCTATCTGTAACACTGAACCTAACACTAACCAATAACACTGAACCTAGCACTAAACATACTTAGCCCTATCTGTAACACTGAACCTAGCACTAACCATACTTAGCCCTATCTGTAACACTGAACCTAGCACTGACCATACTTAGCCCTATCTGTAACACTGACCCTAGCACTAACCATACTTAGCCCTATCTGTAACACTGAACCTAGCACTGACCATACTTAGCCCTATCTGTAACACTGAACCTAGCACTAACCATACTTAGCCCTATCTGTAACACTGAACCTAGCACTGACCATATTTAGCCCTATCTGTAACACTGAACCTAGCACTGACCATACTTAGCCCTATCTGTAACACTGACCCTAGCACTAACCATACCTATCCCTATCTATAACAATGAACCTAGCACTAACCATACTTAGCCCTATCTGTAACACTGAACCTAGCACTAACCATACTTAGCCCTATCTGTAACACTGAACCTAGCGCTGACCATATTTAGCCCTATCTGTAACACTGAACCTAACACTAACCACTAACACTGAACCTAGCACTAAACATACTTAGCCCTATCTGTAAAACTGAACCTAGCACTAACCATACTTAGCCCTATCTGTAACACTGAACCTAGCACTGACCATACTTAGCCCTATCTGTAACACTGAACCTAGCACTAACCATACTTAGCCCTATCTGTAACACTGAACCTAGCACTGACCATATTTAGCCCTATCTGTATCACTGAACCTAGCACTAACCATACTTAGCCCTATCTGTAACACTGACCCTAGCACTAACCATACCTATCCCTATCTGTAACAATGAACCTAGCACTAACCATACTTAGCCCTATCTGTAACACTGAACCTAGCACTAACCATACCTATCCCTATCTGTAACAATGAACCTAACACTAACCATACTTAGCCCTATCTGTAACACTGAACCTAGCACTAACCATACTTAGCCCTATCTGTAACAATGAACCTAGCACTAACCATACTTAACCCTATCTGTAACACTGAACCTAACAATAACCATACTTAGCCCTATCTGTAACACTGAACCTAACACTAACCATACTTAGCCCTATCTGTAACACTGAACCTAACACTAACCATACTTAGCCCTATCTGTAACACTGACCCTAGCACTAACCATACCTAGCCCTATCTGTAACAATGAACCTAGCACTAACCATACTTAGCCCTACCTGTAACACTTAACCTAGCACTAACCATACTTAGCCCTACCTGTAACACTGAACCTAGCACTGACCATAACCTAATCTAAACCTACTTCTAGCTATAACCCTAATCCTAAACCTTAATTTGTAAAGGATGTGGATTTAATAGAATGTTGTTTGAAAAACTATTTGTTATATGTTATATTTGATGCCCATTATGTGTTTGTTTTAATGCATTTCCAATTGTGCTAAATATAAAACTTATAAATATTTTCCAGTGAATAGCTACTTTTAAACCGTTCATGCTAATATTGACATTGTCCTACCAGTTGTATCTACTCCTAACACTAACCAGAGAACTATAACACATAACCGTAACACTAACTCTAGCTCTAACCATAACCCTAACCTAGATCTAACCCTATCTAGAACCCTAGCCCTAACTGTAACCCTAGTCGATATTCTAAGCACGATATTACAGCCTGTTGGCTTAAAAAAGTAGGTCAGACTGGTTACACTGAAGACCTGGGCTTTCAAATACTTTTAGAGAAATTTTGAAATTAGATACCTTTAGAGATAAAAAACGGTTTACAGTTTATAAAAAATACTATATATACAGTATAATGTCAAATGTCCCCACTTTTAATATATAGTAATTCTGGGGTAGATTCCATTTCAGTGAAATAGCTGATCACCAAATCTATAACTTGCTAACCTTTTCTAATGGAATAGACTTTCCGCCATAAATAGCAAATACATTTATTTTTCAGTAAATGTAGTCAATATCAGAATGAATATTTTGCCCAGTTTGTTAAATTACTTCCAAAATTCCTGAGTATTATTGATTTATTATTGATTTGTATGACCTTTCCATCTCAAGTTCTCGTGGTGAGATAAATAAGATTCAGTGGGTTTGTTGTAGAATATGGTGAGTAGCCCTCATGGAACTGAAAGCTCTATGGTCCAAGTGAAAATAACAGATCTGGTGTGGTAACTTTATTGTGTGGCGTCTGTCAGACTAGGAGACAGCAAAATATCCATCTGGTAATCTAGCATTTTATTTAAAAAAATAATAATAAGGATCCATTCAAATCAGTATGAGTTCCTTTAGATGGATTTTCACGAGGTTTTCAAGTTTAAACTCAAAAATCTTCTATCAACCTCACAATAGCAATTGTATCTAATGTTTATCAAATGCAGATCAATAGATCATAAGGTTCTTTTCTGATTAAAATTAACTGAAAGTTTAAAAAATATGTATTAAAAAAATAAATGATATAAAAAGGACTTTTACTTGTGTTTTACTTCCATGAAGATGTGTGAAACTCTGTTACTAAACAGGTTATCTAGGAATCAGTAAAAGAACACACAGTACAGTTTCAAATTGTTTTGTTTTATCATGGTATCTTTTGCTGAAGAGCATAGCTTGGTAGTCTCAGGAGCAGCACTACTGGGAGCTAGATGAACAGATCTGGTGAGCCAATGACAAGAGCATTGCTCCTACCTACCATACCTAAGTATGTTTCTCAACAAAGGACACCAAAACCAAATGAAGCCAATTTGATAATAGAAGTAACATGGCAAGTTTAAAATGGCATGTTCTGTTTGAGCCTGCAAAGTTTAATTCTCTTTTTACCCTCTTTTTAAAGAGCACTTAAAAAAAAAAATCATTTTATTAACAATTTTATTTCTTTCCCTTGGTACCAAAGTTCCTTTCTATGAAGTGCTCCCAGCTCTTTACAGCAGCATCATTTGCAACAATGTTTGTAACAATGTTATACATTTTATAATAATAATAAACTAGTTTTTTATGCTCTGTCTGAATTATGAAAACGGTTATCTTAACTTTAATGTCCCTTTAAGAAAACTCTTGTATGTAGTGAGGTGTGAAATACAAAGCACAGCGGAGTCAGTACAAAAGTCATATTGATCTCAGGTATTTTTTAGCCCACTGGGTAGATGATCTGTTTGTGTTCTTTTTTCCTTTTATTCGCCCTTATCTGCTTTGGCATTTGATACAATTATATAAATGCCTTATCTCACTGTGATTTCTAAATAGTCTGAGTTAAAAAACAAAACAAAAAATGTGTTTAAAAACAAATGTATCCTCTGTATGTAATGACAAATATGATGTTGGTGATGTGGCACAGCAGAGATATAGTGCCATGCATTGCACCCTTCTCTTGTGGATGTAAACAAGTAAATGTATGAATAAACTTGTGTGTTATTGTGTATATTAGACATTGAAAACCTCTGTATCATGAGGAGGGTGAGACAGTATGCAGCCTGAACCCACATTTTATTTTCCTTTATAATATTATTATCATAATTATCTCCCCAATGTGAATATGTAACCAAAGCCACATCTCCCATCCTTAAAATGTGCTCAGTCCCAACTGATGTTAAAGAGATAGATAGATAGATAGATAGATAGATAGATAGATAGATAGATATATAGATAGATAGATAGATAGATAGATAGATAGATAGATAGATAGATAGATAGATAGATAGATAGATAGATACATAGATAGATAGATAGATGATAGATAGATGATAGATATATGATAGATAGATAGATAGATAGATAGATAGATAGATAGATAGATAGATAGATAGATAGATGATAGATAGATAGATAGATAGATAGATAGATAGATAGATGATAGATAGATGATAGATAGATAGATATATTGATAGATGGATAGATAGATAGATGATAGATAGATAGATGGATAGATAGATAGATGATAGATACAGAGAGAGATGCATAGAGAGCTACAGAAAGAGAGATACAGAGAGAGAGATGCATAGAGAGCTACAGAGAGAGATACAGATACAGAGACAGAGATACAGAGAGAGAGAGAGAGAGAGAGACAGAGAGAGGCAGAGATACAAAAAGAGCGAGTGAGAGAAGGGAAGAAAGGGAGATAGAGAGACAGAATAGCATAGAGAGAAAGGGAGAAACACAAATAGAGAGAGAGACAGAGAAAGAGAGATAAAGAGAGAGATTCAGAAAGATTGAGAGAGAAAGAGACAGAGAGAGAGAGAGAGAAAGAGAGAGATACAGAGAGTTTATAGGATGAGAAATACAATGAAAGAGTGGAAAGAAATAACCTGCTAGATACAGGGGAGGGTGGGTGGATAAAGCAGAGCACAGCAGTGACAAAGAGAAGTAACAGAACATAGACTGGGCACTTACTGAGGCGCTAATGCAGAGGAGGGTCTGACAAGTACAGAAGACAGAGCTATGGGAGGTCACCAGCACACACAGGTGCATAGAGAGGTTAGATGAGAAGTACCAGGCATTCAGGATACTACTATCCCTGGGAAATGGGTATCAAGAGATCACATGGAAATACAAGTTGGTCAGTAGCCAAATGAGGGATTTGCACTGTCAGAATGAGAACACTTAATTAGCTTTATTGTGAGACCTCCTGTAAATAAAAGGGCTGAGTAAAAGAGCAAGGGTTTACCTGGGTAATCACCCTGGGCTGCTCACTTCTTCAGCACTGGATCTTTTGGGCATATTTAGAAATTAACCTTTAAGAAAACTTACATCAAGCATGAGAGTGCCCCGCATCAGAAGATGAGAGGAACCGTCTGAGGCACCTACTGAGTAGGACCTACTCTCTTGTTGGGTGTCTGGTGTCCGGCTAAGCTTCCAGTGCTGATGCTATGGCAGTGGCACCCCGGGTAGCCTAGCATGGCTAGTACAACATGCTTCGGGCTAGTATGGCATTAACCCCTGCGCTGCCAGAGCCACCGTCCAGAAGCATCTTCAGGAAGTTCTTGCTGATGCTCTGCTCACTGCTCATGTCACTATATGTCTTCTACTATCTGGCTGATCGCTGCCAGAGCCTTCTGCCTGTACCCACCATTGGCTCAACTGACGATGAGGAAGGGGGCTACCTGAATTCTCACCTGGCAACTTGGCAGTCCGTGAAAAGGAAGAAATTGCTGCAGAAGCTGCTGCACCAGAAACCAAATGCAGATGTTGAACCTCCATGGAGTCGAGTTTTCCCCAACTTTGGAGTAACTTTGGGATATCCCCTGCAGGGCGGAGTGCTGCCCAAAGCTAGTCTGGAAGAGTCGGGCGTAGAGGGCACTCTCACTTCCTTGGATGAGGGCAGCAAGAAGCTACCCCAAGCCATAATCATTGGAGTGAAGAAGGGGGGCACCCGAGCGCTTCTGGAGTTTCTGAGGGTGCACCCCGATATCAGGGCAGTGGGGGCTGAACCTCACTTCTTCGATAGGAACTATGACAAGGGACTGGACTGGTACAGGTGAGTCAGATTCCTGTGTACCATGATGTTCTCAATACAACTCAAGTCCTGCTTCTTGCTCAGAATAACAAAACTTCTCAGTCCCAAAGAAACACACCAGTCCGATATCCCCATCCAACTGAAATAGATATGGTTCCCCTCATACCTCAGATACCCCTCTTTATATCTAGACCCCATTTACCCCTTACATAAAAAACGGGATACCCCACTCTATACTGAGACCCTGTTCCCCCCCTAACATCTCAAATGTGAGACCACAATTTATACTGAGACCATGTTCCCCCTCACTATATAAACGTGAGACCCCACTCTATACC